>NW_027361675.1:56717500-57302500 GCF_039654945.1 Dendrobates tinctorius
ATAGTGGTGATAGCAGGACCCCCGCTCACCGACCAGCATCCTGTTGTTTTCCCCGGAGGCTGTGTCTTTATCATGGACAGAGACTTGAGAGACTGCATGTGCTGCTGTTGTTGGTGCCACAACTGGATTCCCGCCTGTCAGAGACTGCAATGAGAAGACCCGCGCCTCTGTTGCCGGTGCCACCGTTGGAACCCTGTACTCCCTCACAACAGAAGACTACTGTCCGATAAGTTGAATGCTCGTTTGTCCCTCACCTACCCTGCCAACTTTCCAGTTCTGCCCCATTCCTCGCGGTCACCCTACAATCCCTCACTCCCTGCTTGAAGCACATCCCCCTGTAAATAAACCTGTTTAACTCTTTCTCTGCCTCCCTTGCTCTGCGTTCCTGCAGGTTATTACATACACTTTCTATTTTCAAGTCATTTTTCATTACTAACCTAAGGCTTTAATGTCATGTGTGTATGTTTTCCTTTTGCAAACTTCCATTTTTGTTTTTACTTTCACCAAATTGAACACACGACTGTTAAGTCTACTATGCAAAATAAATAAATGTCAATCAAAACCGCTAAAATCGACAGATTCATCCAACAGTCTAATGCTGTGTTTCCCAAACCCCCGTCCTCACGGCCCCAGCACATCATGTTCTCAGGATTTTTTAGTAATGCACAGGCGAGAGATTATGTGGATGTTTGTGATGTCTTGGAATACCATCACCTGTGGAATACTAAGGAACTCCTGAAAACATGATGTGTTGGGGCAGTGAGGACTAGTGTTTGGGAAAAACTGATCTAATGTGTAAAGGGACTCTAGTAGCGATGAGAGGGCATGTTCGCCACTACTCGGTACTCACCCGAGTATCACTGTACTCGAGGTACTTGGCGAGCACTGAGCATTTCTGGGATTATTCTATGTGAGCTCAGGTCTCCACCCTGCAAATTTGTTGCTCTTTAGAGCACAAATCAGCATTCAGGGATTGTCTGCCATGCACTGTAATGCCACAGCCATCTTTGTTGTCGTATTACAGTGATTGGCTGGCCGCACAGCATCATCAGGTCTAGATCAGACCTGGCGCCACCCTGCTCAGCACAATCGCATCCGGAATCAGACAGTGTAGGGTGAGTTGCTGCTGAGATAGGGAGAGATTTGTGCTTTTATTAGTTAGTGTGGGCAAACCATTATTGAATCCACTTATACAGCTAAACCAACAGTCCTTTTAAGAACTAATTACGGGGTATACTGTATATATTGCAGTGTTAGGTAAGTAAGGAGTGTATGTGGCTATATACACATCAGTGCAATGCACGCAGGCACTGTATGTGGGTATATAGATATCATTGCGTACATCAAGAGGGTTCATTCCATTACTGTCTGCTGCTACTGCTGCCTATTACATATATTGACCGTATATACCTAGCCCCAGGTATCAGTGGTTAGCAATAATTTTTTGGCATCTTAACCCTGTTATTTTATTGCAAAGCAATCAAGGACCCCCTTTTTTGCTCCATCGGCTTGCTGACACTGCAGAATTCAGCCAGATCATTTTCATAGTACAGCAAGAAAATCCAGCTATTTTAAACGGGGTTGCCCATCCCAACCATCACATCGGAGTGTGCAGAAATTTCTGACATTTTTGTGGTACTGTTAAGTTTTTTAGAGTGTCTTAGAGAATTTCTTGACAACATTTTGCTACCCAAAAAATATAGAGCTACAGGGCAGATATTTTACACCAGGTTTTGTCCGCCACACGGATCGCATATCATTGCCCTCAAAATTGTGCCATTTCAGGCCTCCATAGATTTTTTTTTTTGTTGTGTCTTAGCCTACTTGTTGGCACAATTTAGCTGGGCAAAATAAAAACAAAAAATACAGGCCACATATTGAACAGTTTGGTATCTCCGTCAGACGCCTGATCTATGTGTGGGGCTACAAATTGTGGCATTTCAGGCCTACATTCACCTTCTTTTGCTGTCTTACACTAGTTTTATACACTATTTTGGGGGAAAAAAAAAAAATTCAGGCCACGTATTGAACAATCTGGCATCTCCATCAGACACCTGATCTATCTGTCAGCTACAAATTGTGGCATTGCAGGCCTCCATTCTACTGTATTTGCTGTCTGTTAACCTATTTCTATACACTATTTTTTGGGGAAAAATAAAAAATAACAGGCCACATATTGAACAGTGTGGTATCTCCGTCAGACACCTGATCTATCTGTGGGCTACAAATTGTTGCATTTTAGGCCTACAATCACCTTTTTTGATGTGACTTACCCTAGTTCAATAGACTATTTTGGGGGAAAAAATAAAAAAATACAGGCCACATATTGAACAGTCTGGTATCTCTGGTAGATGCCTGATCCATCTGTAGACTACAAATAGTGGCATTTCAGGCCTATATTGAACTGTTTTTGCTATGTGCTACTGTGGTATCCCACAAAGTGGCTATTTGTATGGGATACTGGTTATATAGTGAGTTGTGTGTTGTCATATAAATGCTGTGAATGTTTACATTGTCAGACCTGCAGACAGGCAGCAGTAAAATGGTTTTTCTTCTCCTCCCAGGCTTGATCAGGTGACCCAGCTCTGTTTTAATATGCAGAAGGTTCTTGAAAAATGACTCAGGGCACTCAGACAATGACTGCAGCTCTAACATCACATAGAAGGGGGATGAGCCAAGTCCTGGGACAGAGTTTTAAACTTTGATGTGGCAGTTGGTGGTTGGACATCTTGGTAAGAGGAGGTCATTTTGTAGGTTAAGAAATTACCTACTAGCTCCCTTTTGGCTTTGCTTAAAAAGTGAACTGGCAAGAAAAGAGGAGTTAAAAGTCTTCATATGAGGAAGAATATCATTGCACCTCTAGGAGCGAGAATTACCTCAGGGAACAGAACACAGTGCTGAAGAAGAGATATTCAGACTTAATAAAACCAGAGGTTACTAACATCTGCCTGTCTGCAAGTACCGTGAGTGTAATCCCACACCTCAGTTTACCGCTGTTTGTAAATAATAATTTTCCCCATACCTTCAGTAAAAAGACTTCTGTTTCAAATTCTTATGGCTGCTTCATGACTGGGGCTCAAATGCAACTTCTACTACTACCATCATCTTCTGCCTAAAGACAGTTGCTACGCAGATAGAATGTATGAGGAGCAGAGGGTGAATGCTTGGGTGGTGTTGTACTCTGTCAGCGGATTACGAAGGCAAACACTTCTAGATTAAATCATGACTGGAAGAGCAAGAGAAAGAGCACGTGGAAGAGCACGGTGCCAGGACTCTAAACCACCCAAGCCTGGTTTTCCTGGGCCAAAATCTGACAAGCTATCACTTAGTAATACTGAACTTGTATGACAGTGACGTTAAAAAGGAGTACCTGCAGTTGCTAGAACAGAAGCTAGAGATTTTGACATTTTGGCTGAAGTTCAAGATGTGTCAATTGGAGAGCGTGGTGGTCGTAGATGTAACTTTCATGATATGGGGGTTTCCATTAGACAATCCATCCAATATGTCATAGAATCAAAATCTGTTTTTTTTCTGCCAACTCTATTCAGCTGTGCACAAACTATGTCAAATTAATTGGTAGACCCCAGTGGGTTTTGTCCCAGTACCATGTTGACTACAGTCCACAGATGAAATGGAGATCCCTAAGGTCACCTTTTCTTTAGCAACATGATGAATTAATAGGAAAAGCGTGTGCTTTTGATGAAGCTGTACTTTTCTTGACAGAGAAACAAAATAAGATCAATGAGGTGGGTAGCTGCACACGCAATGGAGAAATATTAAAGGTTACAATTATGTTCACCAATGAGTTACCACCAACTTGCGTTCACTTTTACAACATTGTATTCTGAAGATGATGAATATTAAGCAAATAGTTCTGAATTATTATCACCCAAATGATGTAACAGAAGTCACAACATGCAACCTATCTTTGTGGAAATGATTTACCACTGAAATTGTGAAGTCTGAGACTAGTATCATGTTGTGCATTGATGTAAGCCACAAAGTCCACAAAGTGAAACTGTTCTGGATGTAATGTACAATTTTCACTAGAAAATTATAACATGCCTTATGTGATGCTTGCATTACAGAACTAATTGGCCAGATATATATGGACGCAGGAAGACTGGGCTGCGGGTACCTGTTCTGCGCCGGGTCTGGAACTGTCAAGGCTGCGTCCCCTGTTTCCCAGGGGAAGTAATAGGGTAATGGTCTGGTCCCATTACCCAGGAAGAGGGCTGTGTGTTTAGACAGGGAACCCACCCGGAAGCTGAGGGAAAAAGCGCGCGAAGCAGGAGCGAGTCCCCACTGTCAGCTTGTGAGCAGCAAGGGGGGCAGTGTGCTACGCAGCCGAAGCACTGGCGCTGTGATGGACTGCAGCAGACAGAACAGGTGACCTAGAGGCAGGGTGCGAGGGTAAGAGAAAGCGCGTATGACAGCAGAAAGTTTTGATGGGTACAAGCGGCGCGTAGGAGGTTGAGCAGTGTGCTCTGTTCTTAGAGCACTGGCGCCGCGAAGGACTGTTCCTGTCGGCTCCCGCCACTAACAGTGAGTCTGGCAGAGAGTGAGGTGATGTGTGCCTGGTGATGGCCAGAGAGCAAGGCGCCATGCGCTCCCAGACCGTGAGTACAGTGCATGTGTGCAGGAGAGAGCCTGTTCACGCTACATGTCCAGCTTGGATACCCAATAAATATAAAGCACAGAGGAATCACGGAGAACGTTGGTATGGTCAGCAAGGTACTCCCTCAGCTCCTGGGTGATGGGAAGATCTGATAAAACTCTCCCAGAACTTTGCCAGTGTTCCACTTCCTCTGCTGGATTTGAGTTGGGTCTCTCTAACCTGAACTCCTTGGTTGTCCAATGAACTGTGACATCTGCCACCAGCGTTTTCAGATGGGAATTTTTTTAATAATTCTGCAAGAAGGGCCCTCTGGTAGTGCAACATTTTAGTACACCTGTCTGCCTCGGGAATAAGAGATATACATTTCTCCTTGTAGCATGGGTCTAGAAGTGTCACCAATCGATATTGCCTGTCAGTCACCCAAAATTTTGAGAACACGGAGGTCTCGTGAAAGGCTACATAACCTATACTTAGCCATGCGTGCCAGACTGTAAATACAGATTGTAAATACAGATTGTAAATACATCATTGTAAATATTCACCTGTACTTTGTAACTCCCCCACCTCATTGTAGACTGTAAGCTCTCAAGAGCAGGGTTGTTTTATTTAGATTTAATTATTGTATTATTGTTATCATTGTTACTTAGGACTGTTTTGCTTGAAACTGTTAAACTGTAAAGCACTGCGGAATATGTTTGAGCTCTATAAATCATGATTATTATTATTAGAACATAGAGAAGTGGGATGGTGACGCTAATTATTGCGTCACTGCCGCTCACCACCTTCGTGGACTTGTCAAAGATTTGGAGGATGGTACATATGGGTGACACCCATGTCCACTCCTGAGGTCTAATATGGGAGTCTGTATTCAATTCAGACAGCCTTGTTGATGCTGGTAGTCAACAAATGCCCTCTTCTGCTCACAAATCCTTTCCAACATCTGCAGTGTAGAGTTCCAATGTGTAGGGAGTCACATTACACACCAGTTGGTGAGCCTGAAGCTGAAAACGCTGCTGAAGCACGGCACGGGTGGCTAAAGCTTTAGCTAACTTTCTAAAATGGGCACACAGGTGGCGTACTTTCCCAAGCAGATCCGGCAGCTCCGGGTAGCTTTGTAGAAAACTTTGAACAACGAGGTTAAGTACATGGTCCAGGCATGGTACGTGTGTGAGCTCCCTTGCCTCATAGCCACCACCAGGTTCCTGCCATTGTCACACACGACCATGCTTGGCTGTAGGTTCAGCGGTGTCAGCCACAGATCTGCCTGCTCTTTCAGAGCTGTCCATGTCCACAACTCTTCAGTATTGTGCGGTTTGTCACCTAAGCATATTAGCTTCAGCACAGCCTGTTGCCACTTGCCTAAGGAAGTGCTGCAGTGCTTCCAGCTTGTGACTGATGTGGTCATTTGGGAGATGGAAGCTGCAGAGGAAGAGGTGCAGGAGCTGTAGACTGTGGGGACAACCCATATTGACATAGGGCCCGCAATCCTCAGCATCGGGATGATGTGTTCCATCCCAAGTACCGTTATTCCACAGCCTCTCCTCTCTGAGAGGCTACAGTTCAAAACCCTAACTATGGCATAACAAGTCATCCCCAACCGGTCTCCTCCATACATCTGTGACATCCCAAGGTCCAACTGGGTCCCAGCTTCCACTATGTTAACCAAGTCATGCAGATGTACCATCCCTGCCCACAAGCACTTGTCCACATATCGGTGGTTAGTTGGATTTTTCCAGTAACTGCATTGTTGAGGGCACAGGTAATGTTGTGGGACACTTGCTTGACTTTGTAGTGCTGTCACGGCACACCGATAGAAACAGTGGCGGCTGGGGACAGAGTACCTTGGGACAGCCGTCACCATCAGGTTGCCTAAAGTTTCCATCTGCACAAGCCTAAAAGACAACCTTTCGAGTGCAAGCAGATGAGATTTGTGTGAATTAAGTACTGTGCCCTGTGAGGTGTTGGCTGCGTATTTCACCTTGCATTGCAATGACTGGAGTATGGATAACAGAAGGCCGCATTGGGACAAGGACGTGGATGTGCTTCATGATGATGCTAGTTAAGTGTGGCCAATAACAGATGCAAGGCAGGAGGCATCTTTGCATGCATTGTGAACATGGGATTGGCTTGCATGCACAACAGTGGAAGAAGCAGTGGTGTCACCCGCAGACACTGTTCCTGAAGCCTGGGGTTCGGTCCACAAAGTTGGTTGCTTTGCTGCCATGGGCATGATCATGCTGGTGATAGTCAGGCTGGTACTTTTGCTACCCCTGCTGATGCAGGCATGGCAGGTGGTGCAAATGGCTTGTTTAGGGTTATCGGCAAAGTCTTTAAAAAACAACTAGACTCGGGAAGACCTAACAGTTGTACTGCCAACTTTTGTCGTGTTGGTGTTACGAGTAACGGTTGCCCATCTTCTGTCTGCGGCCACCATACTGCTACTTCCTGCCTGTTGGGGTGCTGCACCTCCCTCTCCCTGTGTGCTGCTGTCCTTAATCTGCATGTCCTCCTGCCAGGTTGGCTCAGTTACTATTCAATCTCTCTCACACCTCTCGCCTCAGCAACAAACGTGGTGGAGGACTTGGCTTTCTCCTGTCCGATACCTGCTCCTTTCCCACAATTCCGCTACCACCCACCTTTACTCTTCCTTAATTTGAGGTGCACTATGTCCGCATCTATTCCCTCCAACCTCCAGCTTGCTGTCATCTAACGCCACACAGAACTAGCCATCTCCACCTTTATTGACCTCTTCACCACTTGACTACTTCATTTCCTTTCTACTGACATCACCTCTATCATCTTGGGTGACTACAAAATCCTCATTGGCATTTCCACCTCAGCTGCCTCTAAACTTTTATCAAAGACTGCCTCTTTCGGCCTCACTCATTGGTCCTCCATGACCACTCACAAAGATTGTCACATGCTGGATCAAATCTTCACCCGCCTCTGTTCCCTTACTAATCTCACTAACTTACCCCTCCCCCTGTGTGACCACAACCTACTGACGGTCTCTTCCCTCTCCTCTCCAAGTGCGCAACCCCCACTCCACAAACTCACTCATCCTCTCAGAAATCACAAACACCTTAATTTACACTCACTCTCTGAGTTCCTTCTCCCTCTTACAGATATAGCTTCCTAAAATGACACCTATGCTGCTGCCACTTTATATTACACCACAGTAACAGCACCACTCGATTCGGCCCCCCTCATGCACAGCAAAACTCGTACAATCAACAGGCAAACCTCGCTGACCAGCCTGACCAAAGAACTGAGATGGGCATCCAAGGTCACTGAGCGTAGATGGAAGAAATCCCGTTCTGTTGAGCACTTAATCGCATACAAGCAGGCCATCAACAGCTTTGAGTCCACGCTCACTAAATGCTTCTCATCTCTCATATCCTCAAAGTCTCACAACCTTAAACAACTTTTCAAAACTTTCATTTGTCTACTCTGTTCCTCAGCACCTCCTCCCTTTCCTCCCATTTCTGCTGAAGACTTAGCCTCTTTCTTTTCTCAGCAGAGTTCACCTACCATTTCTTGTGTCTTCCCCCTTCCAAGGAGGAGTCCAAATAAGTATAAATTTGAAAAAATTATAGGGTCTTACAGGAAGAGCAAATAGATAGTCGTGGTATGGCGCAGCGCCCTGCCAACACCAGAGTAATTTTTTTTTAATTATTACCATCCTTACATAAAAATGTTGAATTTCAGATGAAGTTGATAGAAAACCACATTCTGTTTCCTACCAGAATTCCTTTGTACACATCTCAGTATTTATATCACTATTAGCATGATCGATTTCCCTCAGCACTTCTCTGTCTTCAGAGCACATATATCACATCATGCTTCAATCGCAGGTCAATAAGTATTGCCTATGATTCAACAGTTCTGGACGATATTTTATAGTGTGAAACATTAATTAGGCATAAAAACTTTTTTGTCTGCAACACAGTCAGTGGACATTTAGTAATTCTCCCCCCATTTACTGGAATATGAAGGTCTTGAGGTACATTTGTAGTAATCCATATATTAGAATTACAAAACAACAAAAATTGTCTTTAAAATAGAAACAGATTATTGAACAAATGTAAACATTTAGCCTCCCTTAGCAGAACTTTAGAACCATAATCGTGCTGTATCACAATACTAGAGCAAGGGGAAAATGGAAATTCTTGATGCAATAAAGCAACTGCCCCACAACAAAGGTGAACTATAATACAATGTTGGGAACAGGATTAATTGTCCAGTGTCTGATGCCAGACTCCTTCAAACATCAACTACCTGCTGGTGATCATCAGTGATAAACAAAAAACAAGGATAAAAATGAAGGTTTTTATTTTTAAAGGTGTCTCTGTGCCCATATGTGAATTGTGAAACTCTCTTATTACCATCTCCAAGTTCTGTTGGTGTCATCAGAGCTTAAACTTAAATGCAGGTGGTAGGATGACTGCTGATGACCCTGAGGATTTAAAGACTGCTTTTAAGTTAGTATCAGGATCAACTTCAGCTGGAGGATTTACACTGGAGGAGGTTCTGTTTCTTTTAGATTCACCTTGCTTCTTTGATGGGGTGTTAATTAATCTGAGAAGTATGGGCTGGTCTTATGTTATCACACTACCATTCAAAGGAAGATTGCATTTCATCGATTGTACATCTAGGTATCTGTTGTTGGATTTTTTGTAGGCACCAACTGCTTCTTCCTTTCTTACAAACACAACCTCTGCAACTCCAGAACTCAAGTAGGTGTGCTTCAAAGCAGCGCATACACATAAAAGTTCCACAGTATATTCCTCAGTGACTCTTGGATGCAAATTATTACTGGTCATTTTTATGCCTTCCAAAGGGCAAAAGACAGACTCTTTTGGAGTGGGCCCTACTGATTAACCTGCCTCCCTTGTGAAAAGTGTCTTTGACATGTTCGTTACAGCCTTTGTGTGCAATAAAGGTGGCGAAGTCTCGTGCTGAGTAGACATGGGAGCTGTGTATTCATCATTCTGTATCATTTTACTAAGAGGTAAAGTTTGGCCAAGAGAAAAATAAATTACAGACATTCACACCCATTTTTGCACACTGTGGGCAGTTGTGATCTTCATCTTCTTGATGAGAATTTTGGAAAGTTCCAAGTCGTCATCAAAACCATCATTATCCATATCTTGTAAAGAGGAAATCTGTTGTTTCACAGGTTCGGGGTTAACTACGTTTATTGACATTCCTTTAACAGTGTTTGTTACACCAGAGCAAATCATTTTCTGATGTGAAATTTGGATGTTCTTGTTAGTATTTATGGGTGAAGATGAAGAACCTTGTGCCACGGGTGTGTTGATATTTACGGCCGGTGTGCTCCTCTTTAAATTTTGTTTTGCACGAACATCCAATAGTTTGTTTGGTTTACCTCCAACTGTGACCTGCTGCTTTCTAGAATTAAGCATCTCATGAGCATCTTGCACTTTACCCTTTATACAGACACGTGCGTCTTTAACAATCTATTTCTCACGGACATCTTTTAAGCCAAGCTTCAGACACACATCTGTTACACCAGTCTTCTGACGGGCATCAAATGCATTCTGGTAATTGATAGTGGGTAAGCGACTAATCATTGTAGGCTGGATTCTGGATCTCATACCTCCCATAGCCCCCCTGTAATTAATCCTGTATAGAGTTGAGCGAAATGGGTGGGTTAATTTAAAAAATCACCGACTTTCGCCAAAGTCGGGTTTCATGAAACAAAACCCGACCATAGCGTGAGGTCGGCCATGAGGTCGGTGTCATGATCCATGCTGGATCATGACTGATATAATGCAAAGTAACCTTTTTTTCCAGGACGTCCACCTGACAGCACCATGGAGGACGTCCCCCTCCTCCTTACAGGGATAGGAAAAGCACACGAGAGGTTAAAAGGTCATGTCCCACCCCCTTTCCCTCAGTGTTTTTCCTGTCCCTGCATGGAGGGACACACGAGAGCTGTGAACTTACTGGAGGGGCTCAGGGGATCGTGCGGCCACTCCAATCCTTCCCCTGTCAAGAGGTCCCGAGGCCGAAACTCCCCGAGGGGGAGTCCCTCTGCTCCAAAGGCCAGGAGCAGGACGACGCTCCTGGAGGGAGCCGTTCCTCCCTGTGGGAGGCTCTCGGCTCCAGGATACACCGCCATAGCAGGCAAAGGTCGGCTCCCCGTAGGCGGCTGGCCGGGCGGGCACCGACAGAGAAACAGCGCGGTCGGCGCTGGCTGCGGCTACAGCAGTCCGCCATAGCAGGCAGAGGTCGGCTCCCCGCAGGCGGCTGGCCGAGTGGGCACCGGCGGCAGATCAGCGCTGTCGGGCGCAGACGCAGTCCGGGCAGGAAGTGGAGGAGGCGGCCTATCGCGAGAGTTCCGCGTCATGTCCGTGACGTCGCACGCCGGGTTTGAATTCCAGCGATCCCTCCAGAGGCCCACATCGCCCTGGAAGCCCAGATCGTGCAGGATGGAAGGAAACGCTCCGGCAGGTGGTGGGGTAAGTGCGCCTGGTGCAGACCACCCTCCCCACACCCATTTCCGTAGCCCGGGACTGAGACGGTTACCCCACCTTGTATTATTAGGATAAGGGAACCCCAGCAGAATCCCCCTCTGGGGCGAAGGACCCGGCTAAAGCCACCTCGAAGTTGGTCTGATGCCCAGTATGCAGGGTAAAACTGCCAGACACCTATAACAAGACCCTATGCGGGCCCTGTACCTCTTGGGTCATAGGCGAGAAGTAACCATCCCTCCTTTCCGAGATGAGATCATTGATAAGGGAGGAAGTCCAGGCCTCTAGAGCCAGCCTCGCACGACGTCAGTCCCCCAGCCCAGGGCCGAGCGGCAAGCGCCCAAGGTGGGAAGCAGATCCAGTTTCGGAAGCAAGCCCTAGCGAGGAGTCCGACTTCCGTGATTCGGATCAGGAGGAAGAAGGCGAGATCCCGAGTGATAGACAGAACCAGGGCAGCAAGTACCTGTTCAGACTGGAGGACACGGACGAATTGGTCCAAGCAGTGAGAAATACTATGCAAAAGGAGGAAATCCCTAAACAGCAGTCCAGACAGGACTTAATGTTTGGAGGACTGGTGGCTCGGAGACAGGTTGTGTTCCCCGTAAGCGAGCACATCAAGACGATGTTCCAGGAGGAGTGGAAAGAGGCAGAATATCGGTTGAAACTCTCCCGAGACTTTAAGAATAGACTGCCTTTTGATCCCGAGGAAACACGGGCATGGGACGAAGTCCCTAAAATAGACGTTCCAGTAGCCAAGGTTACCAAGAAGACGGCCATCCCATTTGAGGACTCGTCAAGTCTCTGAGACCTGATGGATAGGAAGGCGGACATCTTGTTAAAAAGAACATGGGAAACGTCGGCGGCTCTTATTAGGGCAAACATAGCAGCCACCTCGGTGGCCAGGTCTATGTTTTTGTGGATGGGGCAGTTGGAGGAGCACCTAACCAACAAGACCCCTAGATCAGAGATCCTAGCATCACTTCCCCTTATGAAGTCGGCCACGGCGTTCCTATTGGATACGTCGGCAGAGTCAGTGAGGTTTGCAGCCAGAAACAGCTCCCTCTCTAATGCAGCCCGAAGAGCAGTCTGGCTTAAATCCTGGTTGGGAGATAATGCCTCTAAAACAAAACTATGCGCTGTCCCCTTCTCGGGCCTGAGGGTATTTGGTCCAGCCCTAGACAACATTCTACAGCAAGTGTCCGATAAAAATAAAGGGTTCCCAGAGGAAAAACCCAAGCGGCCCCAGTCCTTTCGGAGAGGCTCCTTCTCTAGGAGACAGACGGACTTCAGGGGTCAGGCTAGGTCCAATAGAGGCTCCTATAGAAGCTCCTACAGCCAAGGTGGAAGGAACAAGGGTTCCCTGTTCACATCAACATCCAG
This sequence comes from Dendrobates tinctorius, assembly GCF_039654945.1. Lineage (NCBI taxonomy): Eukaryota > Metazoa > Chordata > Amphibia > Anura > Dendrobatidae > Dendrobates > Dendrobates tinctorius. Next base: position 56,729,996 of record NW_027361675.1, read on the forward strand.
ATCTAGGAGGCAATGACGCCATAGGTATTGGGGGGAGAGTGCGCCACTTCGCAGCAAACTGGTCCCGCATCACCCACAATCAGTGGGTCCTCAGAACCATTGTGGAGGGCTACAGTATAGAGCTCTACTCTCCTCCCCCCGACAGATATGTTGCCCCCACCGTTGTCCTGGCGGACTCCGCAATGTTGACGGATCTTCAGGACATGGTCAACTCAAAAGTTATAGTACCAGTTCCCCAACAAAAAGAGGAAGAGGGCATTACTCTTCCCTGTTCTCGATCGCAAAACCATCCGGCGAGGCCCGTACCATCATAAACCTGAAACCACTAAATGCCTGGGTCAGGTACAAGAGATTCCGGATGGAATCAATCCGATCCGCAATACTCCTAATAGACAGGGACGCAGTTATGTGCACCCTAGACCTAAAGAAGGCATACTATCAGGTCCCTATCCATCCCTCATCCCAGAGGCTACTAAGGTTTGCAGTCAGTTTACCAGCCCGGACCTGCCACTTCCAGTTTCAGTGGCTTCCATTTGGGTTAGCTTCAGCTCCCAGAATCTTTACAAAACTGGTGGTGGAGATGGTAGCCTACCTGAGGGATCAAGGTATTGTGATCATTCCATATCTAGATGACTTCCTACTGGTGGCAAGGTCAGAAGAAGCGCTCATTCGAGACAGAAACAGAGCAACTACCGTAATGGAGTCCCTTGGCTGGGTGATCAATTGGACGAAGTCGGACCTCAGGCCAGAGACAAAGAAAGTATTCCTCGGAGTCCTTCTAGACTGGGCCAGCAGAATATCCCGGCTACCCAAGAGGAAGGCCAGGGTCGGAGACCTGTTGGAGCTGTAAGGCTCCATAAGAGAGGCAATGGAAGTTTTGGGCCTCATGACGGCCTACATCCCATGTGTCCGATGGGCGCAGTTCCACTCGAGATCATTACAGAGGGAGATCCTCGCAAAGTGGGATAGAAGGCAGACGTCATTCAACAAACCCCTATGGCTGCCAGAACGGGTGAAAGAGTCCTTACGGTGGTGGACACAGCCCAGAAACCTTCAGGTGGGCGTACTATGGATAACCTCTCCATATGGGATAGTCACCACAGACGCCAGTACGTGGGGATGGGGAGCCCACATAGAAGGGAAGATCTTCCAGGGAAAATGGACAGTAGACATCAGGACCAGATCCTCCAATTTCAGAGAGCTCGACACGATCTGGGAAGCGCTGTGGCGAAACCAGGCGGTACTAAGGAAGCGTCACGTTCGCATATTATCCGACAATGTAACGGCAGTGGCATTCCTGAAGCACCAGGGAGGGCCCAGACATCAACCACTGCAGGCCCTGGCAGGAAGAATACTCGCTTGGGCAGAACGAACAGTCCGATTAGTAACCGCAGTGCACTTAGAAGGTTCCCAGAACGAAGTAGCAGACTACTTGAGCAGACAACAGATCCACCCGACAGAGTGGGAACTGAACGGGGAAATCTTCAACCATCTCTGTCAGCGTTGGGGGACCCCCTGTATAGATCTATTTTCACGCCGAAAGAACACAAAGATTCCCAGATTCTACTCATTGAATCCGGCGGACCATCCGGAGGCCATAGACATCCTGAGCCAGACTAGGGGAGAACCCCTCTCTTATGCGTTCCCACCACTGGCTCTCATACCGGCAGTGCTCAGGAAGATACGCGAGGACCACGCAAGAGTGATGTTGATCGTCCCATACTGGCCGAGGAGAAACTGGTTTTCCCTGCTAGGAGCCATGGCAGTAGGAAATCCAGTCGAACTACCCCTGTGGAAGGACATCATTCACCAGGGCCCGATCCACCACCCGAACCCAGCAAGACTCCACCTATCGGCTTGGATTATGAGAGGGACATCCTCAAGGCAAGGGGGTTGTCTGATCAGGTCATATCCACCCTACAGGCCAGTAGGAAGCCGGTGACATCCACAATGTATCGAAAGATATGGAAAAGATTCTGTCTGGAGGGTGGCAGGTCTGATCTCGTGGCAGGCACCCCTGACCTCCCTAGCATACTAAACTTTTTGCAGTCAGGGTTTAATAAAGGCCTTAAGCCCAGCACTCTAAAAGTCCAGATTTCGGCCTTGAGTGCCTTCTTCAATTACCAGTTGGCTTCCCATCCCTGGGTAATAAGATTCATAAGAGGCACGCAGCGCCTGCGCCCCACGATTAGGCAGCTCACCCCGCCTTGGGACCTGGGCCTGGTACTCAGGTTTCTCTGTACAAACCCCTATGCCCCCAGCGAGAAAATAACAATCTCTTCTCTTACTCGTAAGACGGCCTTCCTGGCAGCCATTACTACTGTCAAAAGAATAGGGGAGACCCAGGCCCTGTCCACTAAGGACCCATATCTCCAGATAAGAGACAACTGTATAATCTTAAGATTGGACCCGGCATTTATCCCAAAGGTAGCCTCTTCTAAAAATATAAACCAGGAGACAGTGTTACCATCTTTCTGCGATAATCCCCGTAATAAAAACGAAGAGCGTCTTCACTCACTGGATGTGAGGCGCGCAGTCCTAGACTATCTTAAGGCCACCAAGAGTTGGCGCATTGACCCAAATCTGTTCATCCTTTTCGGTGGTAAAAATAAGGGGAAAAAAGCCTCTAAGGCATCCATCGCATGATGGATTACCTCACTAATCTCTGACGCCTACCAAGCCGAAGGCGCCAGTCCGCCAAATTCTGTAAAGGCCCACTCTACGAGGGTAGTATCGGCCTCATGCGCCGAACGGGCAGGGGCCTCGGTCGATCAAATCTGTAGAGCAGCAACCTGGGCCAATCTTAATACATTCTGTAAGCACTATAAGCTTGATGTGTTATCTGGTCAACAGACTGCATTTGGGAGAAAAGTTCTCCAGGCGGTAATCCCACCCTGAGGAGGTGCTTTGGTACTCTCCATGGTGCTGTCAGGTGGACGTCCTGGAAAATAGGTATTAGACCTACTGGTAATGATGTTTCCAGGAGTCCATCCTGACAGCACGGGTAGTTCCCTCCCTATTTATGTTATCTTATGATTATTTCTTGTCATATGCTGTAATATGATTGTTTCATTAAAGTGTAACTTGCATCTTCAACGTTGTGGTACTTGTTAAATCACTGAGGGAAAGGTGGTGGGACATGACCTTTTAACCTCTCGTGTGATTTTCCTGCCCCTGTAAGGAGGAGGGGGACGTCCTCCATGGTGCTGTCAGGATGGACTCCTGGAAACATCATTACCGGTAGGTCTAATACCTATTTTTTTCCTTGAGCTGTGTGCTCGGAGTTGGGTTTGCCCTCGGTGGCCAGTATGGTCATCGCACTGGTGTTTTTAGAGATAATTTGGCCCCCGGTGGTGGTTAGTGTAATTGCACGGGAATCACTAACAAGTGTGTTTACTCAATAAAGGGGTGTCAGTTGTGCTCACTGACGTTGGTGATATTGTTGGTCTTTTCCAACCATGCTGGGTGAAGGAAGGAGCTGAGGAGAGTCCAGGACAACTCAGTCAGAGTCCTGGAGTGGCAGCTATGGTGTCAGCGAGGAGTTCGTGTAACGCATGGTGGAGTGGCAGCTGTGGTGTCAGTGAAGAGTTCTTGCAAAGCTTGGTGGAGTGGCAGCTATGGTGTAGACCTGCACTCAGTTGCTGGACTCTTTTGCTGGAAGCTGCACTCAGGTGCTGGACTCCATTGCTGGACAGCTGCACTCAGGTGCTGGACTCCATTGCGGGACAGCTGCACTCAGGTGTTGGACTGTGTTGCCTGGAGCAAGTGCATCAGAACAAAGCTAAGTGTTTCCCTCTTTGTCACTTTTTCTCATGTTGGTGTTAGTACAGCGGTGGGGCCAGTGCCTGCACCACCCAGCTCCCTAGTAAGGAATAGGTGTAGGGTGTGCTAGGGTGACAGGAATCCTGATCGGCGACAGGTGAGGAGCCTGTATAGGGAACGTTAGGAGTGTTAGGGACACTGACTCAGGGGAGTGCAGGAGGTCTCCACATCCACCGATCCCTATCGCAGGGCCCACCATTGTAAATATTTTCCCTATCCCCTTTGTCTAGTTGTATTAGTTACCGGCCTGCGGGCCGCATCACACTGGACAATTACATGTGCCGTGTCCTGTTGTATTAGTTACCGGCCTGCTGGCCGTGTCACACAGGACGGGGCACGTGACATTCGGCAACCTGAGCGCCAAAGTCACGTATCAAATGATGTTTCCAGCACCCTTTTTCAGCCAATGATGGAGGACGCACACTGTGGGCAACGCAATGACATAGGCAGCGGCCACGACCATCTTAGAGAAGGGCATTGAAGTGATTGGCTGGCTTGTGTGGCATCACATTGGGTATAAAAGGCTGTGACCACCGACCACCATCTTACTTCTGCCGATCTTAGCATAGGTAGAGGTGCTGCTGCTGATTCTGAATAGGGAGAGCTTTAGGCAGGGAAGAAGAAAAAAAAATGCTTCTGCTGATAGCGCTTTTCACTGTACAGTTAGTGTGCAGTGAAAGGAGAGGATTTTTGCCTTTGTGCAGCAGCGCTGGTGGTGATTAGGCTGCATTGTAAGGCTACCTGCTAGCTGCATTGCTGTGTGCACACTGGTGTTCAAACTGCTTTTTTCAAAGCACTCCAACTTTTATTATTTTGTCCTGGTGAGTTACTGAGCATTCATTTTTTCACAGACCGTATAGCGGTGTACGCTCCTCACACACTACTGTGTACCAGCTGGTATCACGGACAAATAGAAGATATCTGTGTGTTACTCTGGAAAAAAAAGCCGAGGAGTTTTCCCATTTTTCCATACCTACACCTTAGAGTGCTGTCCGCTTTTCAAACAGTTTCGTAGATCTGCTGTTTGATTACGGTGAAAACTAGACAGAGACAGCATGTGTCAGTCCGTATAGAAATAGACGGAGATGGACAATTTTCCATACAGACACTGTATAGTGGTGTACGATCCTCACACACTACCATGTACCGGCTGGTATCACGGACAAATAGAAGCTATCTGTGTGTTACTCTGGACAAAAAAGCTGAGGAGTTTTTCTGTTTTTCCAGACCTACACCTTAGAATGCTGTCCACTTTTCAAACGGTTTCGTATATCTGCTGTTTGATTACGGTCAAAGCTAGACAGAGACAGCATGTGTCAGTCCCTATACAAATAGACGGAGATTGACAATTTTCAATAGACACACCGTATAGAGCTGTCTGATTCTCAGACAGTATTGTATATCTGCCATTCGCATTACAGTCACATCTATACAGAGCCAGCATGTGTGTGTGACACTCCGTACATACATATACGGCGATTGTTAGTTACACAAAAAACGTATACAGCTGTTCACTTCTGATACGGTTCCGTATATCTGCTTGTTGGATTACGGTCCAATACACACTGTGAGAGCGTCTGTGACTAACAAAATATATACGTAGATTTAAATTTTTTAATACACCTTACACAGCTGAACGCTCCTCATACAGTACCATGTCTCTGCTGGTATTTTTTGTACATTTTCCCAAACATGAGAAAGTATGGTGGAAGAGTCCGCGGACATGGGCAGGGGGGCGCAGCTGGTACTGATGGTGGTGGTGCATCGGCTGGTTCTGGCAAAAGCACAATAGCAGCTAAGGCAGGAGGTGTTTGAGCCTGTGTCATCCTCTGGCCTAAGAAGTCCTGTAAGGTTGCCTTTTCTTGGAGTAGGAAAACCGCTTTTAAAGTCGGAGCACCAGGAACAGGTTTTGGCGTACATTGCCGAAACAGCCACCAGCTCTATTGCCTCCTCTTCTGAACGTTCGAAACCTGCAAGCACGGAGTCGTCAGTGCAGGGTTCTTGTCAGGAAAAACACCTTTCCTTGTGTCCTTCACCCCCACCAAAAGTTAAGGATGCGGCAGCCCACACTTCAGATTACTCTGTTGAGCTCTTTTCACATACCATGCCTGGGTTATACAGTCAAATCCTGAATTCCCCAGTCCAAGATGAATCTGACATGGAGTGCACTGATGCACAGCCACTGATAGATGATTCTGCTGGTACATCGACCCAAAGCACTACATTGCCCTCGCAGTCTATTGAGCCAGAATCTGACCCTGATGAAAATCAGGTGCCCCTTCCCGCATACTCTACCTCTTTACACGGTGATACAGTGGAATGTAAAGAGGTAGGTGTAGATTACTTTGAAGAAAAGGTGATGATAACGCAGTTCTTGACCCGGATTGGCATCCATTAGGGGAGGAGGGTGGCGCTGGCAATATTTCAGAAAAGGAGAAGGATCCGCAGCAGTCATTGACATCGCAGCAGCAGTTATCTGGCAGGCCCGTAGCTGTCCAAAAACTGGACCAAAAACTAAAAGAGTTGCAGGACAGCTTGGTCAGACGGTCAACTTAGCACAGCATGCAAGGCCAGAAAATGTATACCATAGTAGGAAGAGTGGAGTGTGACACTTTTTTGTCCAAAATCCTACTGACGAGGCAAAGGTTACCTGTAAGAAGTGCGGAAGGACCTTTAGCCGAAGTAAACAACTCAGAAATTTGAATACCAGTTGCATGCTTAGACATTTAATCAACATGCACTTGCAAGAGTGGACGGTGTTATGAATGAGCCACCGAGGAGGAAAAAACAAAAAGCAAGCTAGGCCCAGAAAACCGGAGAGGTTGGTAACTAGCGGATTGCAGTCCCCTGATCCTATCCACAACAACTAGCAGTAGCCGTGGAGCATGCCTACGGTGGTCCTAGACGCCTCGTCATGGCCGGAGAACTAAATAAGCCTAAAGAAAGAAAGGGAAAATCTAAACTGCCCCAGAGCAGACCCCAAAGCAATAGACAGCCCCCAACATGTATTGTCGGTGAAACAAGATGAAACCACAGACACAGGTAGAAAGATAGGCTGAGCAAACGATGGGGCCCTCGCTAGCTAGAAAGGACAGGAAAGAAAAGCTGCTGTCTGCAATCACGCAAAAAACCCTGCCAAAAAGAATGTCCAACACGTCTGATAGAAAAAGGCCCTGAAGTCGCTAGACTTCAAATCACTATATCAGCACTCACGTATATTCTGAAGACAGAGCAAAAGAGATCAAATGATCAGAGACAATATGGGGATTCAGCCCAGTCCCAGCCAGGGCTGGCTGAACACAAAAACTAACTAAACCAGACAAAAACTCATATGAACAATAGCAGAGAAAACTTAGCTTTAGGAAGGCAGGAACCAAACTGGAAACCAGGAGCCAGAGTCAGGAAAAATCACCAGCAAGAAACTAGGGAGTCGGTTGCCTTAAATCCAATCAGAAACTCCTGATGTCCAATCGCAGTCCTCTTCCTCAGGTGGCCGGTCTCTGCCATTTAGATCAGCTTCATTACCTCCCTTCACAAACAGAGGGAGTCCAGATAGAGAACTCACTACTCCTCTGTCAGCACAGCCAGCTCCATAACCCTCACCAGAAGCCAGAGGCAAACCCGAAAATGAGCTCACAACAGTACCCCCCCTTGAGGAGGGGTCACCGAACCCTCATCCACGCCACCGGGCCGATCAGGATGGGCCCGATGGTTTGTGCTTTTCAATCTATCGGCATGAATATCAGAGGCAGAGACCCAAGAATTGTCCTCCTGGCCATAACCCTTCCACTTGACCAAATACTGGAGTCTCCGTCTAGCCAGACGAGAATCCAGTATTTTCTCTACCTCATATTCCACATTACCTTCAACCAATACAGGGTCAGGAGGTGCAGCCATAGGAATACTGGCTCAACATATCTCTTCAACAGCGACTTATGAAACACGTTATGGATCTTAAACGTAACAGGAAGAGCCAATCGAAAAGAAACCGGATTAAGAATTTCCAAAATCTTGTAAGGTCCAATAAATCTTGGCTTGAAATTTGGAGAAGCCACCTTCATAGAGATATTCTTTGATGACAACCAAACCATATCACTCACTTTAAACCGGGGACCAATGGTCCTATGCCGGTTAGAAAACCGCTGGGCCTTTTCCTGGGAGAGAGACAACTTATCCACTACTTGGTCCCAAATCTGCTGCATTCTCTCTACCACAGTGTCAACACCTGGGCACGCTGAAGAGTCCACTTGCCCTGAAGAAAATCAAGGATGAAACTCAAAGTTACAGAAAAAGGGCGACATCAAGGTGGCAGAACTAGCTCTATTATTTAAAGCGAATTCGGCCAAGGGCAAAAATGAAACCCAATCATCCTGATCAGCAGATATAAAACATCTCAAATAGGACTCCAAAGTCTGGTTTGTTCTCTCCGTCTGCCCATTGGTCTGAGGGTGAAACGCAGAGCAGGACAACTGAATTCCCAGCTTGGAACAAAAGACTTTCCAGAATCTGGAAACAAACTGAACTCCTCTGTCCCATACAATGTTCTCAGGAATCCCATGCAACCCAACCACCTGTTGTAAAATCAAGAGTACCAACTCTGAGGAAGATGGCAAATTTGGGAGTGGTACAAGATGGACTATCTTAGAGAATCTATCACAAATCACCCAGATAACAGTCATTCTCTGAGAGACAGGAAGATCAGAAATAAAATACATTGAAATATGGGTCCATGGCCTCTTAGGCACCGGCAAGGGCATCAACAACCCACTAGAGCGAGAACAAGGTTTAGACCGGGAACAAGTCCCACAGGACTGCACAAAATTCCTGACATCACGAGATAAGGCGGGCCACCAAAAAGACCGACTCACCAAATCTCTGGTACCAAAAATACCTGGATGACCAGCCAATGCGGAGCAATAAACTTCAGACATCACTCTCTTACTCCACTGGTCAGGAACATACAATTTTCCCATAGGACAACGCTCAGGTTTGTCCTCCTGGAATTCTTCCAGAGCACGTCTCAAATCGGGCGAGATGGCAGAAAGAACTACCCCCTCACCTAGGATGGTAGTAGGCTTGGTCACAATAGGAGAATCAGCAAAGAAACTCCTAGAAAGGGCGTCTGCCTTAACATTCTTAGTGCCTGGAAGAAAGGAGACCACAAAATCAAAACGCTTAAAAAACAAGGCCCACCTAGCCTGTCTAGGATTCAAGCGTTTGGCCGACTCAAGGTAAATCAAATTCTTGTGGTCAGTGAGGACCACAACTTGATGTCTAGCTCCCTCCAACCAATGTCTCCACTCCTCAAATGCCCATTTCATGGCTAACAGTTCCCGATTCCCCACATCATAGTTGCGTTCAGATGGGGAGAACTTTCGGGAAAAGAAGGCACAGGGATTCATTTTAGACGTCACCGGATGTTTTTGGGGCTAAACAGCTCCTGCACCAATCTCTGAAGCGTCTACCTCCACCTGAAAAGGAAGTGAGACATCAGGTTGCCGCAAAACCGGAGCAGAAGTGAACCTCTGCTTCAGCTCTTGAAAGGCCGAAACAGCCTCTGAAGACCAATTCAGCACATCAGCACCCTTCTTAGTTAAATCAGTCAGTGGTTTAGCAATACCAGAAAAATTAGCAATAAATTTACAATAAAAATTAGCAAAACCCCAAAACTTCTGGAGAGCCTTCAAAGAAGTGGGTTGAACCCAATCATAAATGGCCTGTACCTTGGCCAGGTCCATTTCAATAGTTGACAGAGACAAAATAAATCCCAAAAATGAAATCCTCTGTACACCAAAAAGGCACTTCGATCCCTTAACATACAAGAAATTCTGCCTCAAAATCCGGAACACAGTCCGAACATGTTCCACATGAGAATCCCAATCCCTGGAAAAGATCAAAATATCATCCAGATAGATGATCAAAAACTTATCCACAAAGTCCCGGAAAATATAATTCATGAAGGATTGGAAGACAGAAGGGGCATTAGTGAGCCCAAAAGGTATCACCAGGTACTCAAAATGTCCCTCCGGAGTATTAAACACCGTCTTCCGTTCATCCCCATGCTTGATGCGAATAAGATTATACGCCCCCCTGAGGTCAAGCTTAGTAAACCAGCAAGCACCTTTAACTCTAGAGAATAAATCAGAAATCAGGGGTAACGGATACTGAAATTTTACCGTAATTTTGTTGAGGGAACGACAGTCAATACAAGGCCTTAATGAACCATCCTTCTTGGCCACGAAAAAAAACCCAGCACCTAAGGGTGAAGAGGATGGTCTAATATGACCCTTCTCCAACGACTCCTTAATATAAGATCGCATAGCCTCGTGTTCGGGTACAGATAAGTTGAAAAGCCGACCCTTGGGAAATTTACACCCTGGTCTCAACTCAATTGCACAGTCATAACTCCTATGAGGAGGCAAAGATGCAGACTTGCTCTCACTAAATACATCATAAAAATCAGCCAAATAGTCAGGAACATCATGCGACTGGGGAGAGGTGGAGAAAACAGGAGTGTCACCAAGAGCACATCGACAACCCCAACTCACCACAGACACAGATTTCCAATCCAAAACCGGATTATGGATTTGCAACTAGGGAAAACCCAGAAGAATGGTATCATGTAAATTATGCAACACCAAAAATCTGCAATTTTCTTGGTGGTCTGGGGCGACCCGCATTATCACCTGGGTCCAAAACTGAGGTTTATTCTTCGCCAAAGGAGTATCATCAATACCCCTCAAAGGAATAGGTGTCCGCAGAGGTGTCAGGAAAACGACAACGTTTAGCAAAATCCAAGTCCATTAGATTCAAGGCCGCTCCTGAATCCACAAAAGCCTTCGTGGAAAATGTGGATAAGGAGCAGATCAGAGTAATTGCCAAAAGAAACTTAGGTTGTACACTGCCCACAGCAAATGTGTGTGCAAAACGTTTCTCTCGTTTAGGGCAGACAGAAATAACATGAGAGGCATCTCCACAGAAAAAACACAGCTTATTACGCCTTCTAAACTCCTGACGTTGCGCCCTAGACAAAACTCATTCACATTGCATAGGTTCAGACATTTGTTCAAAATGTGGCAGCGCCTCCCGTGTAGTCTTGCACTCACGTAAACGCCGATCAACTTGAATGGCTAATGACATAGAATCGTCAAGACCAGAGGGAACAGGAAATCCCACCATAGTATCTTTTAAAGTCTCAGACAAACCCTTCCGAAAGAGAGCTGCCAATGCACTATCATTCCATGTAGTAAGGACCGCCCACTTTTGGAATTTCTGACAGTATAACTCTGCAGGATCCTGACCCTGGTTCAATGCCAATAGGGCTCTCTCAGATTGATCAATATCATTAGGTTCATCATATAACAACCCCAAGGCTTGAAAAAATGTATCCACATTAGTCAAAACAGGATCTTCAGGTGTCAAAGAAAACGTCCAATCCTGGGGATCGCCGCGCAGCAAGGAGATGACAATTTTAACCTGCTGCGCAGAGCTCCCCGATGAGTTAGGCTTCAAGGCAAGAAATAATTTACAATTATTCTTAAAATTCAAAAATTTAGACCGATCCCCAGAAAACACATCAGTAGCAGGGATCCTTGGTTCAACAGCATGTGAATGAGTGAGATAGGTGGAAATTCCCTGCACTTCAGCAGCGAGCTGCTCCACACTATCAGACAATTGCTTTATCTCCATCAAGGAGAAAAAGAAAAAAAAAATCCTCCTACGGCCCCAGAGAAAAAGAGGAGAAAATATACATATAAAAAAAAAATTCTGACACTTTTTTTTTTACAATTCTCTCCTGCTTTTGAGTAGCCTAGAATCTGCGGTATGGCTGGTGATTGTGTTATGAATGAGTCACCGAGGAGGAAAAAACAAAAAGCAAGCTAAGCCCAGAAAACCGGAGAGGTTGGTAACTAGCGGATTGCAGACCCCTGATCCTATCCACAACAACTAGCAGTAGGCGTGGAGAGTGCCTACGGTGGTCCTAGACGCCTCGTCATGGCCGGAGGACTAAATAAGCCTAAAGAAAGAAAGGGAAAATCTAAACTGCCCCAGAGCAAACCCCAAAGCAATAGACAGCCCCCAACATGTATTGTCGGTGATACAAGATGAAACCACACACAGGTAGAAAGATAGGATGAGCAAACGATGGGGCCCTCGCTAACTAGAAAGGACAGGAAAGAAAAGCTGCTGTCTGCAATCACGCAAAAAACCCTGCCAAAAAGAATGTCCAACACGTCTGATAGAAAAAGGCCTCAAATCACTATATCAGCACTCACGTATATTCTGAAGACAGAGCAAAAGAGATCAAATGATCAGAGACAATATGGGGATTCAGCCCAGTCCCAGCCAGGGCTGGCTGAACACAAAAACTAAGTAAACCAGACAAAAACTCATATGAACAATAGCAGAGAAAACTTAGCTTTAGGAAGGCAGGAACCAAACTGGAAACCAGGAGCCAGAGTCAGGAAAAATCACCAGCAAGAAACTAGGGAGTCTCCTGCCTTAAATCCAATCAGAAACTCCTGATGTCCAATCGCAGTCCTCTTCCTCAGGTGGCCGGCCTCTGCTATTTAGATCAGCTTCATTACCTCCCTTCACCAACAGAGGGAGTCCAGATAGAGAACTCACTACTCCTCTGTCAGCACAGCCAGCTCCATAACCCTCACCAGAAGCCAGAGGCAAACCCGAAAATGAGCTCACAACAGGATAGGTACAGGATCAAGGATTCAAGCCTGGATACACCGCCTCCAGGCCAGGGCGAATTTAGACGGGGTCAGGTACATGACAGGTACAGGATCAGGGATTCAGGCCCGGATATACCGCCTCCGGGGCAGGGCAAGGGAACAGGACAAAGCAGGAATCAAGGCAGGGAATTTGGTACCAAAACAGACAGACGAGGTCCACAGACACGAAACACACATAGCAAAGTCCAGGAGCTTTGTGAGTTGTGAGTAGCTCTGGCCCCGCCCATAGGGCAGGATAAGGTTATAAAGGAGCTGCCCCTCAGCAATTGGCTGGGGACAGCATTTCAAGAACACACACTAACTCTGATAAAAGCAGGGAAGGTGTGGCTGCGCACGTCCTAAGCCCACACAGAAACCATTACAGCACAGTTCGTGCAGGAACTGCAGCCTAGAGCACCTGGCCATGGCTGCCAGCCAAGACACATGTGGAAAGTCATGCACCAGCTGCAAATGACCTCAAAACCCGCGGACAGCTTCCGCAGCGGGGACTAGGGACCACACATGCGAATGGTCAAGCAGCAGAACAAAGACCCAACACCACATGTGCAGCTATGCAGCAGAGCAGGGAACCGAGCAGGCTCCATACAGGTAAAAGCCAACAGTATCCCAGCTCAATTAGGGGGAAAGGAGTAAGGGGTTAAAGCAAAAAACATGCATTGTCACGCCGACAATCAAATACAAACAGAACGGCGTGACAGTTATACAGTACCTTTGTTCGACATTTAGTATTACGGTCAAATCCATACTGAGCATGCGTCTGAGACTGACTACGGGACTATGTTTACGGAGATTTCAATTGTACCCTATAATATATATACTTGCTATCTTGTTATCCAGTACCTTTTTTACAACATTTTTTATTATGGTCAAACCCAGACTGAGTGAGCGTCTGAGGGTGACTCCGGAAATATATACCGAGATTTCAAATTTTGCCAACACTGTATACAGCTGTACGCTTCTGATACAGTAACCTTTTCTGCTATTTAGATTCTGGTGTAATCCATAATGAGCCTGTGAACGTCTGTTACTCCGGAAATATATTTGGAGCTTTAAGATTACCCCAACACTGTATACAGCTGTATGCTTGTGTTACATTACCCATTTACAGCTTTTCATATTCTTGTGTACTCCATACTGGGCCTGAGAGCGTTTGTGTCTACCTCCTGAAATGTATACGGAGATTCAGAATGTTTACACTATACTATATATACCTTGTATTTGGTGATACTGCACCCTTTTTCACCTTTTTATTTTATTGGGTAATCCATACTGAGCCTGTGAGCATCTGTGTATGACTCATGAAATGTATACGGAGATTTACTGTTATCCCTAGACTGTATAGAGCTGTATGCTTCTGATACAGTACCATACTGTATATCTGCTGGTATTTTGGGTCAATTTTCTAAAACATGAGGAAGTATGGTGGAAGAGGACGCGGGCATGAGGGGACACCTGGTACTGATGGTGGTGGTGGTGCATCTGCTGGTAGTGCCAAAAACACAATAGCAGCTAAGGCAGGAGGTGTTAAGCCTGCGTCATGGTGTAGCTCTGGAAGGCCTGAAGGCTCCGTATTATGGGAGTAGGTAGACTGCTTTTAAAGCCGGAGCATCAGGAACTGTTTTTTGGCTTACATTGCTGAATCAGCCTCCAGCTCTATCGCCTCCTCTTCATAAATTTAAAAAAATGCAAGCACTGAGTCGTAAGTGCAGGCTTCTGGTCAGGAGCAACCACTTTCCTTGTGTCATTCACCCACACCAAAAGTGAAGGATGCGGCAGCACACAATTCAGATTACTCCATGGAGCTCTTTTCACATACCATGCCTGGGTTAATTAAAAATGGGGCCCATCATATATTGGAGCATTCAAAATGGGGCAGATCAGAGCCTGGAGCAGCATCTATGGGGCACATTATACACTGTAGCATTAGAAATGCGGCCCATTATATATGGAGCATTATTTGGGCCCATAACACACCGGAGCGTCGTCCATGGGGACCATCATATACTGTATCATTATGTGGAGCTCATCATATACTGTATGGAACATTATATGTGACCAATTATTTTGTATGGAGAAATATATGGGGCTCATTATTCTGTAAGGCGCACAATGTGGTGGCCATAATGCTGTATGGAGTAATATACTGTCCTTTTTTGAGCTATTGTACAATTTAAAATAGATCAGTCATGTCATGTAAGCAGTGAAGTATTTGTCATTGTACTATACCTATATTTCTGTGCCGTATCGGAGCATCATGAGTTGTGGTATGTGTTAAAGGGGCACTCTTTGGCCCAGGCACAAGAAAACCTGGAACCAGCCCTACCCCTCACAACTTTATCCAAATAACCTCCATTTTTCAGTGCGTAACTATTATTATAAATTAAATTAAGGTTAACAAGCTTCAGTAATAAGAATTGATGTTTTTGGCATTGAAATGGGCACTGTAGGTGTGTTTACTGTCCTCCACTCCCTGCCGACTTTGCTATCCCAATGACTTGCATTGGGTTCGTGTTTCAGTCGGACACCCGACTTTTCTCAATAGTCGAACGATTTTGTTCGACCCGACTTTTGAGAAAGTCGGGTTTCATGAAATCCGACTCAACCCTAAAAAAGGCAAAGTCGCTCATCTCTAATCCTGTACATTCCCATTCCTGCAATCGCCATGCCACTTTTCCTGATCACTTCATCCAATGACTTGTCCGCCATATTTCTGCAAAAAACCTGCACCTTCGCAGTCGCAACTGTGTAGGAAACCACATTACTGTTTGCAAGGGTGTTTATGATGGCCATAAAAAAGTTTGTTTTCACAGTATGTTGCTGTGTACACCCCAGGGGGAAATGTTTGTCAGCACATAAACTTAGTGTATGGGCATTACAAGTATAGGAGACCTGCTCCTTTAAACTGAGAAAACATTTTTCAGAGGCCATCCTCCACATTTCTTCCTTGGGGGATTGGAGTATGTGCAAATTTTGGGCAGGCCTTGTATTCACTCCATGGAAAAACTTTAGGTGACTGTAAAAAAATATAATAATGGGAACTTTGGTTGCATGTGGCCATCCACTACATGGGTTCAAAGACTTTGGCCACATGCACACATTGAGTATTTGGTGAGATTTTTACTCTAGTATTTGTAAGCCAAAACTAGGATTGGGTGAAAAATGCAGAAGTGGTGCAAATGTATCTATTGTTCTTTTCCTCTGACTGTTCCACTCCTGGTTTTGGCTTGCAAATACTAGGGTAAAAAACTCACCAAATACTCAGTGTGCACATGGCCTTATTGTGGTGCATGCAACTTTGGTGCAGGGCAGCCCTTGCATTGAATGCATAAGCAAACAGTATGGGAGTACCAAATAAGTAATGTGAACTTGGTTTTCCTGTGGCCATCCAGTAGGTGGGTTCAAAAGTTTATTGGGCTGTGTGTTACTTTGGTACAGGGCAGGCTTTGCATTGAATGCATAAGCAAACAGTATGGGAGTACCAAATGAATAATGTAAACTTGCTTTTCCTGTGGCCATCCAGTACGTGGGTTAAAAGGCTTATTGGGGTGTGAGAAACTTTGGGGTAGGGCAGGCCTTACATTCAATGCCTAAGCATACAGTATGGGAGTACCAAATGAATTCTTGTAACTTTGGTTACATGTGGTCATCCATGATGTCTCTTCAATGGGTTGTTGGGGTGTGTCCAAATTTTGGGCAGCCCTACCACTCACTGCATATGTAATAACAGTATAAGGGACCCACTGTTTAATAATGGGAACAACAATGCATCGCCGGCATATGGCTCTCTAAGAAAAGTGACGGCCTACTGCTGGCCCTATAAAAATAGACTTTGTGACTTTCAGAGTCCCGCCTTCATAAATGAAACAGGATGTGTCTGATGATGTGTCACACACCACATGGTCAAATAAGTTTGTCAAATGTTAAAATGACAATTCCCAGTGAATGCATTTGTCTTGGTTGAAAGCAATGGAAAAATTGAAAAACGCATCAAAAATGCTTCGTGTGAACATAGCCCAAGTGGTGGAAGAAAATTTTTGTTTTGGGTTATTTATTTTGTCTTACATACAAATCATTACCCTGGAAAGGATATTCCTTAACATATTTCCCAAGAAAATCCATTTTGGTTTTGCTTTTGTATGTTTTAGTGTTCGCCTGTAAAAGTGATGTAATACTCTGACAACCTAGTTCACAGCTGTTACCTGGAAGACAGAAATGCTTCCAGAGGTATTCCCAAAGATGTTTCCATGTCATTTGAGCACTGTTGCCATTGATTTCAGACATTTTTAGGCCTTGAAAGGACCCCCAGGGGGATCACGGCAAAAATGCTCGGTTTTCCCATAGACTTACATTGGGCTCATTGCTCGGGTCGAGCACCCGAGCATTCCAATTTGCTTGACCTGAGCAACGAGCATCAGAGCATTTTAGTGCTCGCCCATCACTAATAAAAAGCTAAGAGTATATTAAGAGAAACATATAGAAATGTGGAAATATTTAGGTAAAAAAAAAAGATGAATCACATAGATGTACTCAATGATTCAGAATCGTCAGAGCAATTACACACAAAACTTTGAAAGTTTACAAAATTTTTGTGTAAGGCAGAATTTTTCAGACCACTTTTGACCAGCTCTGCAAAAATGACCGAAATTCATAATGAGCTACGTAAGATTATGGAGGAGGCACACTAACAAATGTGAGCTTTTTAATGAATGAAGAGCCTCTGACTCTAGCACGCCGACTCATCAAGACTGGCATGTACATAAATAATCATCCGAAACTAAGTAAAGTGCATTTAACAAAATCTAACAGGTGATATTGCCAGCTTTATTGAAACAGATCTGGTACTATAATGAATTTTGTTATTAGTGTAATATAACTGTGAGGTATGTTCTTTTTACTAGCATGAGGATTTAATAATATCTAACACTCTCATAAAATTGCTTCTGCCAGATACTAAAAGCCTTTGAGGAATATTTTCTAATCTGACAGTTAATCTCTCTGCAGACATCATGACAAATGAGTAAAGATGACATTACCAATGTTCCTTCTATCTCTACAAGGGCTTGGTTTAACAGTCTCCTAATAAATGTGGATGTGTAGGCAGATGCTGACATTCCTCTTGGGCCCACTTGTGAAAAAGTAGATGAGAGTTAAGAATAAAGCTGTTATTCACACTCTTCCTCTTATCATCTGATGACTGGACTGCTGGAGTACACAGTACTTTGACAAACAAGTCAACTAGAGCATGATATTTCCTGTAAAACCAAACATCATACTAGACACATTTCACAAACTATGATCAAATGACCTGAACCATTTTTTTTTTGCAGAAGTAATGTGATTTATTAAAATGTCACTCCATTAGTTTATAAATTAGGTGAGTTGTGAATTTGCTTATTAGTGTTTAATTGTAAATTCATCAATAGTGTAGTAAGATGAAACAAAAATAACTTTGTTTTGCTTTAATTAAGTATTGATTTATTTTAAATTGTAACATGGCTATAAAAAGAAATGCAATTATGGTAAAATTGAAAACAATAATTACATAACCCCTTCACTCCAAAGCCTATTTTCACCTTTCTGACCATTCCAAAATGTTCAATTCTGAACAGTGTCACTTTGAGGTAATAATTCTGGAATGCTTCCACATATGCCAGTGAGTCTGAGACTACTTTTTTGTCACACATTGTTCTTCATGTTAGCGATATTTTGGTCAATATGATTTGCATTTATTTATGAAAATATTGGAAATGTGAAAATGTCTCAATTTTCAAACTTTAGATTTTGTATGCAATTAAATCAGATAGCTATTCCACACAAAATACTTGATAAATAACATTTACCACATGTCAACTTTACATCAGCATCATTTTTTAAATATTTTTTTTGTTAGGAATATAGAACGGTTAAAAGTTAATCAGCAACTTTTAATTTTTCCAACAAAATTTACAAAATCAATTTTTTAGGGACCACATCACATTTGAAGTGAATTTCAGTGGCCTGTGTGACCAAATATACCCAAAAGTGACTATTTTAAAAAATACACCACTCAAAGTGCTCAAAACCACATTCAAGAAATGTTACCTTTTAGGTGCTTCGCAGGAATTAAAGCAATGTGGAAGGAAAAAAGGGAAATTTAAATTTTTACCACAAAAATGTTGCTTCAGCACTACATTTGTTCTGCAATTTGTCCTGAGTAGAGTGATACCCCATATGTGGTGGTAAACTACTGTTTGGGCATACTGCAGGGTTCGAAAGGGAAGGAGCACCATTTGATTTTTTTAGAACAAAATTGGCTGAAATAGATTGCTAATGTCATGTCATATTTGCAGAGTCCTGAAAGTGGCTAAGCAGTGAAACCCCCACAAGTGACCCCATTTTGGAAGCTATACCCCTCAAGGAATTTATCTAGAGGTATGGTCAGCATCTTGATCCAACAGGTGCTTCATTAAATTTTAAAACATTGGAACTTGAAAATCAAAAATTATGTTTTCTCCCCATTTTGCTTTAGCCCCAATTTTTTCAATTTCGTAAGTGTAATAAGAATAAATAGACTACCCACTTTGCTGTACAATTTCTCCTGAGTACACCAATGCCCCATATCTTGGGCAAAACATCTGCTCGGGCACACATCAGAGCTCCAAAAGAAAGGAGTGCCATTTTTGGAAACACTCTTTGCTTAAAGTGGATTGTATTTGCAGAGCTTTTGTACTACCAGAAGAGCAGTAGCCCCCTAACACAAATGAACCCATTTAAGGAAACTACACCTTTTAAAGAATTTATCCTGTAGTGTGAGTATAATAAACCCACAGGTGGTTCACAGAATTTTGTAACATTTGGCTTTTAAGGATCAGAGTTTCCTAAAACTATTTGTGTGCACAATTTCCAGAGTCCATTGTTAGGCATCGAGTTTCCACCACTGCACAGGGGGAATCTCAAGCCTTGTCCTCGGTGGTCTCCCATTCTTCTGCAGCCGCAGAGGTTCCTGCTCAGCAGAGACATGGGTCCCAGCGTCGTGCCCAGGCTAATGCTAGGCGTCTGGTTGCTCCTTCAGGTTTAGCTATACTGTAGCACCATACATGAATCAACAGCAAACAGACGCTCCTGGGACTAAGTTCTGCTTTTCTCCATCTGAGCATGCCCGAGAGACGACCGCTCATTGGTGGTCAGAGGTCAAATGCTCAGGTCCTCAAGCAGCTCGGATTGGGCCATCAGGAAGGTCCCAGAAGGCTGCGCCTATAAAAGGTTCACATGGCCACATGGCCGTGCACTAGTATAGTCCATGTGGAGTGAGAGTTGTATGCACGTATGAATGTCTCTGGTGAGTGACTCATTATGAAACCCCCACCCTTGGTACGCATGTGTTGTGTAGCCTTGCCTGTCAGCACCCAGGCTGAGGAGTAGGTAGGAGGCTGAGTAAGAGACCGGTTGCAGCACCAAGTAGTGGTTTGTCTATACGCCATGGCTCACTTGGTCGTCACTCCACGATAGTCAGCGTCTATAGTGGTGTCCACAGTGGCGACGCTGTGTGCTTAGAAGGTCTAGAGGGACTCTGACCCCGTGTCCTTGGGGCAGAGTTCTGTGATCACATTCTGTGCACTCCCTTTTGCCGAGCTCTGTGAGCTTCAACAGGCTCGGGCATTTATGTTCTGCGGTAGTGCGACTCTGTGAAGAAACAGAGTCCGTCCCTGTACACACCGGGTGACGTTAACCCGAGTGTGCTTGTCTTTTATACCACCCGATAGCATTCGCCATTACCGAGCAGCAGGTTACCATCTCTGCACGGTGGACCCCAGGCTGCGAATGCACCTCTTTATCATTTCTTTATTTGGTGTGTTCCACCAGCCTAACACCCACAAGCTTCAAAAACAGCTGAAATCCCCAAAAAGTTATGCCATTTTTAAAATTACACTCAGGAAACTCATTACTGGGTTAAATGATTATTTTATCCCACTGTCAGTCTCCAGAAATTAATGCAATTGATGTTGTAGAGTGAAAATTGCAAATATGCCATTTTAGTGCCCAATGCATAATGCCTGACTCATGCGTCCAGAGGCATGTGTCACATTGCTTGTTAAAAGGGTCATCCAGGATATAACAATTGATGATTCTTCTCAATATAAGATCATCACAATCAGCTGAAACTGATCTGGCAGTGGCCTTAACTAAGGGGAGGTCGACACTGCGTGTGTGAACACTGGTGGGTGCATTTGCTCAGAAGGTATGCTTCTATTTGTGTACAAAAATCCAAGATCACCTCCAATTGGAGTACAGATCAACACCAGAGCATTTCAAATGGTAAAATATAATTACTTTTATTAATACAAATATCAAAACATTAAAAGACATACAAGTTTCCAAAATCAGTGCAAAAAGAGAGGGACCTGCAACTCCCATTGTATGTATTTTTTTGCTGCATGGTATAGAACCTCATAGCTAATAAGCAATCAGTTGATGTATGCTCCTGGAAAGCTATACTATAAATGTCTGCTGTTTACTCAAACATGCAGAGTATAATGACTACACAGCACAAGTTCATCGGCTCAGATAAACCAAAGTTATATAATAACATCCATGGTATACCTATGTAAACTAGTTAGCATTAAAGCTATTGAGGCCATTACCTGAATCCTGGCAGCGTTAATAGAAGTCCCCTGGGAGAAAAATCCCTCCACCCCCATGCTTCTATTTGTGTGCACTGTCCGGATGGATCACGAAGCATCCGTCTTCCATAAGGATCCACTATAAAAAGACGTACATCACATGATACAGGAAAGATGTATATCTTTGCACCGTGTTAGCCAGTAGATAGAAAAATATTCAGGATTGAGAGTCCTCAGTAGTTGATACCTTTTAATGGCTAACTGAAAAGATGGTAACACATCGAAAGCTTGCAATGTGTTACCATCTTTTCAGTTAGCCATTAAAAAGTATCAACTACTGAGGACTCTCAATCCTGAATATTTTTCCATCACATGATATACATCTCTTTGCAGTGTCCCACTGTAGATAACATTTTTTATTTTAGTTTTATTTCAATTATTGAGAAACAGAATGAACAAATAAAAAGCAATTCAGGAAAATTGTCTTTGATTTATTTTTTTGCTGTTCATTAGGCATTGAAAGTGATAAGGCCATTTTATTCTGCAGATCAGTACAATTACAGCAATGACAGGATTATTTAGTATTTTTTATAATTTGCTATTTTTCGCATGCTAAAACACTGATTTTCAAAAAAAGCATTTGTTATTGCATCTTAATACTCTGAGAGCTATAACTTATTTATGCAGGGGGCATTTATGCACATGTAATCGAAGTACATGTATCAAAGTACTGGCAGTTATAACATGGCAGTTAGACAGGGCAGGAGACAGGTTTGACAAATAAATAAATCTATTCCCTGTACAGTTGGAGTACAACAAATATATACCATATGCATTTGTGTAATTTATATCCTGGCCGCTGCATTCACACACATCCACCGCCCTGGCATTAACTCTCTACACTCCATCGGCCCCTCACTCCTTTCCTCTCCTATGTATAGCACTCACGTTCTTTTCACATTGTTAAATTGCACAGATCCAGTCAGTCCCACCATTCAACGTAAGAGACGCTCTCACAAATCACTTAACCATCTGCTCACTCTTTCTATCCTCCTTCTCCTAGTCGCAGGAGACATTGCTCCCAACCCTGGTCCCCCATGTTATAGAAAGTCAAGCCCTCCAACTGCTACACTCAGAAACTCCTCTAATCTTATTAATATTCCCTGCATGCCATCTGTCTCTCTTAATTGTGCACTTTGGAATTCTCACTCAGTGTGTAACAAGCTCTCCTTCACTCATGACTTTTTCCTTTCTAATTCTCATAACCTCCTGGCTCTTACTGAAACCTGGATCCAGCAGTCAGACACTACCGCTGCTGCTGCTCTTTCATACGGGGGAATACACTTCTCTCATACCCCAAGATCAGATAATAGAGCAGGTGGAGGCGTTGGTCTGCTCCTATCACCAAAATGTACCTTTCAGGCTATCCCTCAACTACCCTCACTAGTCTTCCCTTCTTTTGAGGTCCATGCCGTCAGACTCTACAACCCCTTCTCCATGTGAGTGGTGGTGCTGTATTGTCCTCCCGGCCCATGGATCCTGGATCATTTTGCCACTTGGCTTCCACATTTTCTCTCCTGTGACATCCCTACCCTCATCATGGGAGATTTCAACATCCCCATTGCTCTTCCCCTCTCCCCATCTGCTACTCACCTTTTATCTCTAACCTCCTCATTTGGCCTTTTGCAGCTTACTAATTCTCTAATGCATGAAGACGGAAACTCCCTCGACTTGGTCTTCTCTCGGCTTTGTGCAGTGGATGATTTTGCAAACGCCCCTCTCCCGCTCTCTGACCACAATCTTCTTTCATTCTCTATCAAGAACTGCCAGGCTGCTCAGGTCACCCCCACTGTCCATACTTATAGAAACATACAGGCCATTAACACCCAGAAACTTATGAAGAACTTGCAGTCTTCATTGGCCCTATCTCCTCCCTCTCATGTCCTGATTCTGCACTGAAGCATTACATTGAAACACTTCAAAGTGAGCAGGATGAATTTGCATCCCCTATAAATAGAACACCACAAAACAGACAGCGACAACCCTGGCACACCCTGCAAACATGTTTCCTGCGACGGTGCTCCAGGTGCGCCGAACCTCTGTGGAAAAAATCAAATCTACACGAAGATTTCATCCATTATAAGTTTATGCTTAGAACATACATCACTGCCCTTCACCTCTCCAAACAAACCTATTTCAACACCCTCATCACCTCACTGTCCAATAACCCGAATCGTCTCTTTGAGACTTTTCATTCTCTACTCAACCCAAGAGAACAGGCCCCAACCACGGAGCTCCGAGCTGACGATCTGGCCAATTACTTCAAAGAAAAAATTGACCAGATTCGACAGGAAATTATCTCCTAATCACCTCATACCATGCACTGTCCTCCCTCCCCCCCCACTGCATCTAGCTCACTCTCTGATTTTGAACCAGTCACAGAAGAAGTAAGCAAGCTCCTTGCATCTTCTCGCCCAACCACTTGCATCTGTGACCCATTTCCATCACATCTCCCTTTCCCCTGCTGTCACCCCTCACCTAACTAAAACATTTAACCTCTCTCTCTTCTGGTATCTTTCCCTCCTCATTTAAGCATGCCATCATACATCCACTACTTAAAAAACCATCCCTCGACCAAAACTGTGACCTGTCTCTAATCTTCCCTTCATCTCTAAACTCCTGGAACATCTGGTCCACTCCCATCTTATCCGCTATCTCTCTGATAACTCTCTTCTTGACCCTCTCCAATCCGGTTTCCGCTCCTTACACTCTACTGAAACTGCCCTAACTAAAGTCTCTAATGATCTACTGACAGCTAAATCAAATGGTCATTACTCCATGCTAATTCTCTTGGATCTCTCTGCAGCATTCGACACTGTGGATCATCAGCTCCTCCTCACTATGCTCCATTCCATTGGCTTTAAGGACACCGTTCTCTCCAGGTTCTCCTCCTATCTCTCTGACTGCTCCTTTACTGTATCTTTTGCCGGTTCCTCCTCCTCTCACTTTCCCCTTACTGTTGGGGTTCCTCAAGGATCGATTCTAGGCCCCCTCCTCTTCTCCTTGTACACTGCCCCTATTGGTCAAGCAATCAGTAGATTTGGTTTCCAGTACCATCTCTATGCAGATGACACCCAATTATACACTTCTTCTCCTGTTATAACGCCAGCCTTTCTAGAAAACACCGGCGATTGTCTAAACGCTGTGTCTAACATCATGTCCTCACTATATCTGAAACTGAACCTGTCAAAGACTGAACTCCTTGTGTTTCCTCCCGCTACTAATGTACCTATACCCAAAATTACCATTTCCGTGTGTGGTTCCACTATTACTCCCCAGCAACATGCCCGCTGTCTTGGTGTAATACTTGATCCGAGCTTTCCTTTGCCCCCACATTCTATCACTGGCTCGCTCTTGTCATCTGCACGTCAAAAAAATTTCTAGAATTCGACCTTTTCTTACTTTTGACTGCAAAAACTCTTACTGTTTCTCTTATTCATTCTCTTCTCGACTATTGTAACTCTCTTCTAATCGGTCTCCCTCTTACCAAACTCGCCCCTCTCCAATCTGTCTTGAATGCTGCAGTCAGGATCATATTCCTCACCAATCGCTACACCGATGCCTCTACCTTGTGCCAGTCATTACAATGGCTACCCATCCACTCCAGAATTCAGTATAAACTTATTACCCTCATCCACAAAGCCCTCCATGGCTCAGCACCACCCTACATCTCCTCCCTTGTTTCAGTATACCACCCTACCCACACCCTCTGTTCTGCTGATGACCTGAGTTTAGCATCCTCAATAATCAGAACCTCCCACTCCCGTCTCCAAGACTTTACATGTGCTGCGCCAATTCTTTGGAATGCACTTCCCAGGTCGATACGATTAGTCCCCAATCCCCACAATTTTAAGCATGCCCTGAAAATGCATTTATTCAGACTGGCCTATCACCTCAACACATTAACCTAATCTATCCCTGTGTGGCACAGCCAAAAGGTTTACCATAACCAGGTTCCCCGCATCATGTTCCCACATGCTTTATGCATCCATTAGCCCTCTGTGTCTGTACTGTTACACACTTAACATTATGACTGGTCCATACAATCAGGGCAACTGTTACCACCCACCTTTCTTGTCTACCTCTTTCCTCATAGACTGTAAGCTTGCGAGCAGGGCCCTCATTCCTCTTGGTATTTGTTATAATTTATGTGATTATTGTTATGCTGTAATGTCTATTGTCTGTACAAATCCCCTCCGAAATGTAAAGTGCTGCGGAATATGTCGGCACCATAGAAATAAAATTTATTATTATTATTATTATTTATTTTTCCAATTAACAAGCTGTGTGAGGGATTGTGTTTTACGGGATGAGCTGACATTTTTTCTTACCATTTTGAGCTACGTAAAATTTTTTATTTTTTATTGATTTTTGGTTGGCAGAGTGAACAAAACTTAGAATTCATGATTTTTTTTTCATGCCTTTCACCGTATAGTAATAATTAGAGATGAGTGACTTTGCCTTTTTTCGGGTCGAGTCGGGTTTCATGAAACCCGAATTTCGCCAAAGTCGGGTAGAACGAAATCGGCCGATTTTTGTGAAAAGTCGAAGGCCGACTGAAACACGAAACCCAATGCAAGTCAATGGGAAAGCAAATATAAAGTAGATATGACAGGCTCAAACCCCACACCTGACTAGATTTAGGACACAAGGACGGGAGTCACGTGCTGACCCTACACATCGTGGTTACTATAGGTACCGTTCCAGCAGCTGGATTACAAAGGCAAACCTATACCACTTATACACACACCTCAAAACCAAGGATCTAGTCATATCCCTGATGAAAGCTCGAGATGTAGAGCTGAAACGTTGGATTGTAACACCACCCTTTTTTTCAATGGGAAAGCAAAGTCGGCAGGGAGTGGTGGACAGGAAACACATCTACAGTGCCCTTTTAAATGCCAAAAACATCAATTCTTATTACTGAAGCATTTCAACCTTAATTTACTTCATAATACTAGTTACACACTGAAAATGGGGGTTATTTGGCTAAATTTGTGGCGGGTAGGGCTGGCTCCAGGTTTTCATGTGCCCTGGGCCAAAGAGCGCCCCTTTAACACATAGCACAACTCATGATGCTCCGATACGGCAGAGAAATAGCGGTATAGTACAATGGAAAATACTTCACTTTTTACATCTCATGACTGATATCCATTTTAAATTCTTCAATAACTCCAAAAACGGACAGTATATTACTCCATACAGTATTATGGCCACCGCATAGTGCGCTATACAGAGTAATGAGGCCCATATATTTCTCCATACAGAATCATTGGTCCCATATAATGTTTGAAACAGTATATGATGAGCTCCACATAATGTTACAGTATATGTTGGTCCCCATGGATGAAGCTGCACTGTCTTATGGGCCCAAATAATGCTCCATATATAATGGGCCCCATTTCTAATGCTCTAGTGTATAATGGGCCCTGTAAATGCTGCTCCAGTGTCTGATGTCCACCTTTGGAATGCTCCAGTGCATGGTGGGCCCCATATATCATTCTCCAGAATATAGTGCTCCCCAAAAATTGCTGTCCCAACATTGAAAACAATTAAATAAGTCTCCTCAAATAAGTCTCCTCGCTAGGGAATCCCTGTACTTGTCTGGGCGTACAGACGTGATGTCATTGCGCTCTCTGATCAGAATATCACTGTCAAGAAACGCGGAAGACGTCATGGCGGTGGAGCAAGGAGAGGTAAGTATTTCAACTTTGCAAGTGCTGTGATCCTGAGCAAGCAGGGGGGACCCACTCGATGGCGACGGCACTGGAACAGGGCCCCTCATAGTACGGTGGTGTGTCTGAAGGCAGGTGGGCCGAACTTGTACTTTCATCTGCACCTTCCTCTTTGTCACCGTGTAAGGTGGTACAGTATATGGGATGGGTAACCTGAGTTTCATCAGGGTCAGGTTCTGGCTATGTAGAGTGCGAGGGGAATGTAGTGGTCTGGGTCAATATACCAGCAGAATCATCTAGCAGTGGCTGGACATCAGTGCACTTGTGGCGCCCCCAGGAGTATGGTCGCCACAGTGGCATTACCTTCCTCCTAGGGAGTGTGATGTCATGCTTGGGAGCAACGAAGGATCTCTCTAGCAGTTAAACCAACACACAACACATTTCCCACACTAGGCCAGCAGGGAGACCTCTGATCCTGACTGCTGAGGAGCTGCTCTCTGTGGTCGAGAGGAGGTAAGTTAGGGCAGTCTGTGAAGGGAAGGGGAAGTGTGTGGACGTGAGAAGGGGAGCTGGAGGATGAGCAGAATTAAGGCTCACTCCTAGCTGGAGCGCATGGTCCGGATTCCGGTCTCCAAGTTGTAGGGACACTGATGTTCCTGCTGCCGAAACCGGAGGAAGTAGCAGTTGTAAATGCTCTGTACCCAACTAAGGCTCAGAGGCCCCAGCAGCGACGTGTGGGAGCCAGAAGGAAAAGGCTATGGCTGCCTGCCATATGAGAAAGTTCCAAAAGAGAGTCAACATGGGGAACTTCATTGAACTCAGCACTGTGAGTACCTCAGATAAGTGCTAGAGCGGAGGCTACACTACCTATCTGCAGAGAGAGAATTCCAAATTGGCTTCTAGGCTGACCAACTCCTTCTCCATCTGTACTATGGGTCCTGGACGTCACTTACCAAGTACAGGTAAAGGAACTGCATGACTGTGTCTGTCATCTTTCTCCTGTGCCTGGCACACGGCTCTGCTACATCCTGCACTGCACACCATCTACCAACTCTTTCTTCTGCCCTGCGACTACAGCCCTACCTGTGCAGGGTTTCTACATCTTAGCTGCACCACAACATCTGCCCCAGAGAAGCGACACTGCAGCGCTGGTCAATCTAATCAGAAACCACAGGTGGCGTCACGTATCATTCACCTATAAATGTAATTCACCCCTTTGCATGGATGCCCAGGGCCACGGAACGGGTCACCACCACCTTGACACATCCCTGTGAGACACCGGCCCGGTACTGATTAAGCCCACTGCCCTGGCTGGCCACCCACACTCCAAGTCAAATTCATCTTGGACTGGGGAATTCACAATTTGACTTGATAACCCAGGCATGGTATGATAGAAAGAGCTACATGGACTAATGTGAAGTGTGGCCTGCTGCATCATTCACTTTGGGTGGGGGTGCAAGAGACAAGGAAAGGGGTTCTTCCTGAAAAGGAGCCAGCACTTGATGACTCAGTGCTTGCATTTTTTGAAACTTCAGAAGAGGAGGGCATATTTGCTGGAGTCTGTTTCGGCAACGTAAGCCAAAACCAGTTCCTCATGCTCCGGCTTTAAAAGCGGTTAACCTACTCCCAGAAAAGGTAGCCTTCCAGACATTCCGGAGCCAGACCATGACGCAGGCTCAACACCTCCTGCCTTAGCTGCTATTGTGCTTTTGCCACTACCAGCAGATGCACAACCACCATCAGCACCAGCTGGCCCCCCCACTCCCACGTCCGCGGCCTCTTCCACCAACCTTCAAAATTTAGCACAAAATAGACACAAAATAACATCAGATATATGGCACTGTATCAGAAGCGTACAGCTCTATTCAGTCAAAGGATATTTGTCAATCTCCATATATATTCCATCAGTCACACAGAGACACTCACAGGCTCAGTATGGATTAGACAAGAATATAAAAAGTAGACAAAGTGTACAGTATCATCAGATAGCAGGTATATATGGCATAGTTTAAACATTAACAATGTACGTCTATATATCAGGAAGAGTGTTGAGCCACCCTGCTAGTGTTTTGGTTTGTCACACAGGAGGCAAGTTCGTCGAATGTTCGTTGAACCACATTGAAAACAATGGCAGGCAAGCACAAACACATACAAACACATAGTAAACAATTACAAAACACCTTAAAAGGTGTCCCAAAGCCAAAAAAATGCTCAGAAGACAAAAATTAACATATGGAAAATGGCAACTACAATTAGAAAAGAGGTGGAGGAGTGAAAGGAGGAGGTGGAGGAGACACAGATATAGGCTTGTCATGCCCTTATGAAGTCAAGAAAGGCTGGAATAAAAATGTAAAATACAAAGCAAAAAAAAAAAATTCTGACATCGAACACGATCGTATACCATCAGACTTCCCACCAATAAATTATGCCAACTGGCAATCGGGCGGCGCTATTCCTATGAACCTCCAAACAGCGTCCATGAAGTCAAAGTGTTTGCTTTCCGGGGGCAGTATGATTGCAAAGCTGAACCTTAAAGGAATGTCCAAAAGGGCACCACCAGGAGTGGAGCCTGCAGCTTAATTGGACTCTACCCGGGAAACCACAACCATGCCACCTCAAGATAAGATGCACACATTGAAAGTTTTGTCTATTCTGTGTGTGATGTGGTATGTCAGTTTGTAGTTGTGCTAGCGATTTGTCAGCTTTACTTCATTAACGAACGAGACTCCGGCATGCCCCCGCAGTACGCGTCAAGCTTACTAGAGGGATACGCGAGGCTCTGGCAGGCGAGATCGAGCAATAACAGGTCTATCATGGCCTTACATGTCCGGGGCTGCATGCGTGCTACACTGAAAGGACCAGCTTTTGTCGCTTACAGGTGCAGAAAACTCGCTGAACACCGTAAGTGATGGGGATCTGTGATTCCAATTATTCCCCGCGAACGATGATTTCCCAGTAAGTGCAGGTCAACCGCAATTCCTGAATTAGGCCTAACCGGCATTCCTGAAAAAATGCAAAAAATTATGTGTCCAAACCACAGGTGCTGTAGCTTGCTTAACAGCTCGGCACCCGTTCTCAGGCCCAGTATGGATTCGACAAGATTATAGAAAGTTGATAAAGGGTACAGTTTCACCGGATAACACGTATATACAGTATATAGCATAGTTTACACATTAAAAACCTATGTCTATATACTGTATCAGGAGGCATGCTCAGACGGTCTCAGGCCCAGTATGGATTAGACGTGATTGGACAAAGATGAGAAAGGGTACCGTATCACTGGATAACAGGTATGTATACCATAGTTTACACATTAAAAACCTATGTCTATAGATCAGGAGGCAGGCTCAGACTGTCTCAGGCCCAGTATGGATTAGACGTGATTGGACAAAGGTGACAAAGGTTACCGCATCACTGGATAACAGGTATGTATAGCATAGTTTACACATTAAAAATATATGTCTATAGATCAGGAGGCAGACGTTCTCAGGTCCAGTATGGATTTGACCAGATTGTACAAAGTTGAGAAAGGGTACATTATCACTGGATAGCAGGTATATATAGCATAGTTTAAACATTTAAAATCTCCGTGTTCTCAGTATGGATTAGACAACAATCTAAAAAGTCGAAAAAAGGAAATGTATTTGAAGCGTACACCAGTATACACTTTTGGTGGTATTTTTTAATCTTCATATATATTTCTGTCTCAGTAAGACAGTCCAGACTCTCCGCAATAGGAAATGAGATGCATACAATTACTGACATAATGTCTGGTGATTGCAGAAATCTTGGAATTGCTATACACGGGAAAAACTTCCGTCACAATTCTCAGAGGCAATGCTGACCCTCAATTAATTAGTGTGTGGAGACAGCAAAAACCTTTCTTTGTGAAGAAAGTGTTGCTGTATTGCAGTACCGTTGATCCCATCGCCGTTACTCATCTCAATCCAATTTTGATCACAGGGAGAGATATAAACATGGTGCTCGCTGCCTATCATGATCTGTCACGTAACTTTGGAGTTCAAAACACAGAAGCCACAGGCCGTAGGCGATTCAATTGGATTGGCATGAGAGGGCACATTTAAAAATGTGAGCTGGAATGTCACACGTCTGTGGGTAGGAAAACTGTGAAAGCTGAAGGGAAACCACCACTGCATCTCATTGTGAGTCGATGTCCATAAGAAATGGAAGTTATTGATCA
Organism: Dendrobates tinctorius; assembly: GCF_039654945.1. NCBI lineage: Eukaryota > Metazoa > Chordata > Amphibia > Anura > Dendrobatidae > Dendrobates > Dendrobates tinctorius. Next base: position 56,761,098 of record NW_027361675.1, read on the forward strand.
TCTGAAGCTAGAGCCCGGCCAGCGGGACAGGGCATAGCTACGTCTTAACCATCATCTTCTATCAGTTCACCAAATTTGTAGTGGCAGTCCCAGTGAAGGATTTGACAGCTCAGACTACACAGTGGAGGAGCAGGGAGAGGTAAATATTGCAAATGCTGGGGCCCTGCCCAAGCAGGGGGGGCCCACTCGTGGACATCGGTACTGGCACTGGGCCCCTCATAGTACGGCAGTGAGTCAGATGGCGGGTGTGCACCCCCACCGTCAGAGACACTTGATTGCACTATGGGGGACCCTGTGCCAGTGCCCGCGCCCAAGAGTCGGCCCACCCACCTGTCCAGGGCAACGGCACTCGCATGGTTGCGTGCGCTAGGTGGTGACCCCAGCCATAAGGTGAGGAGGCAGCCCAGTTAGGGAGGTTTACAAAATGGCATATGTTGATGTGGGACATTCACCTGCTGCTAAAGGCGAAATTGGTCAAGTCCCAGGAAGAGGAGGACCAAAGAAAGCCATTTTTCTGTCAACCTATGAGTCATCAGGGTAAGGTGTGACAAAATCCTTGGAAACCCATGCATGGTTCATTTTAATGAAGGTTAGATCATCCACATTTTGGGTCGAGAGACGGGCCCTTTTTTCTGCCAGGATTGATCCAGCAGCACTGAAGACTCTTTCCGATAGCACACTTGCAGCTGGGCAAGCAAGCTCCTGTAAGGCATATTGTGCCAATTCAGGCCAGCCGTCCAGTTTAGTGGCCCAATAGTCAAATGGGAATGACCTGTGAGGGAGAACATCGATATGGGACGAGAAGTAGTTTGTAACCATAGTTGAAAAGTGCTGTCTCCTGTCACTTTCAATCGATGCATTATTACCAGTCGTGTGAGCGGGACTTGAAAAATCAGTCCACAACATGGTCATGAAACCCCTGTCTCCAACACCACTTCTGATGTGTGCACCACCAACACCTCTTCCAATTTGCCCCCGGCCCGTACGGCTCGTGTGAGAGCCATCACCGCTGCTGTGTGCTCGGAATGCCTCAACCAACCGGTTTACCAGAGTTGCTTGTTTGTTAGCCAATATTAGGTCAAGGTTCTCCTGTGGTATGATGTTTTGGAATTTGCCTTTATAGCGTGGATCCAGGATGCTGGCCAACCAGTAGTCGTCATCGTTCATCATTTTGGCAATGCGGGGGTCCCTTTTTAGGATCTGCAAGGCATAGTCTGACATGTGGGCCAATGTTCCCGGTGTCAATGATGCACTGCGAGTGCTGGGTGGAGCACTTTTAGGCAAATCCACATCCCTCCAGTCACGCACAAACCCTGTACCAGACCTTTCCACGCCAACATTTTCTCTTGCCCCACGAGAAGCATCCTCCTCCCCTAAATAATCAACCCCATCATCATCCTCCTCCTCTTCTTCCTCCACCTCGTCCAGGAGAGGTCCCTGAGCAGACAATGGCTGAATGTCATCAAGGATTCCCTCCTCCTCTTCCTCCTCATCAACATTGGCTGCAGATGCCTGCTCCTTAATGTGCGTCAAAGTTTGCTTGAGCAGACGCATAAGTGGGATGCTCATGCTTATGATGGCGTCGTCTGCGCTTACCAGCCGTGTGCATTCCTTAAAACACTGAAGGACTTTACAGAGGTCTTTCAGCTTCGACCACTGCACACCTGTCAACTCCATGTCTGCCCTCAAAGTGCCTGCCCGTGTATCCTCCCACAAATGCATTACGGCCTGCCTTTGTTTGCACAGCCACTCCACCATGTGCAGGGTCGAGTTCCACCTTGTTGCAACGTCGATAATTAGGCGGTGCTTGGGAAGGCAGAGCAATCGCTGCAGCGTCTGCATATTACTGGAGTGTACCGGTGACTGGCGGATGTGCGAGCACAGTCTTCGGACCTTCTCGAGCAGGCCTGTTAACTCCGGATAATTATTGAGGAAGCACTGCACCACTAGGTTCAAGGTGTGAGCCAAGCAAGGTATGTGTCTGAGTTTTGAAAGGGCTATCGCTGCCACAAAATTCCGGCCGTTATCACTAACTACCTTGCCTGCCTCAAGATGTAGACTGCCCAGTCATGACTCAGTTTGTCGGTGAAAGTAGTCGGCCAGCACCTCCACGGTGTGTCTTTCGCCCAAACACATCATCTTCAACACAGCCTGCTGACGCTTACCACTAGCTGATCGATAGGGGGACACTTCGTGTGCAACACTGGCAGCTGCGGATGGAGTGCTCATGCGACTGCGTTCTGTGGACGAGCTTTCGCTTCTGGAGGAGGAGGAGGAGGGTCGAACGCCTACAGCCAACTGTTTCCTATACCGTGGGCTAGGCAGCACTGTCCCACCACCGTTGTCCCCTGTGGACCCTGCATCCACCACATTAACCCAGTGCGCAGTGATGGACACGTAACAGCCCTGGCCATGCCTACTGGACCATGCATCAGTTGTGAGGTGCACCTTTCCACTCACTGATTGCTTGAGTGCATGGACAATGTGGTCTTTCACATGAAGGTGGAGGGCTGGGATGGCTTTGCGAGAAAAGAAGTGGCGAATGGGTAGGTCATAGCGTGGTACTGCGTAGGCCATGAGTTCGCGGAAAGCTGCACTTTCAACCAACCGATAGGGCATCATCTCTAACGAGATTAGTTTGGCAATGTGGGCGTTCAAACCCAGTGTACGCAGATGAGAGGATGAGTACTTTCTTGTCCTACTCATAGTCTCTGGTAGGGTGAGCTGGACTTGAGAGCTGCATATGGTCGAACTAGCGGTGGACATGGTGGACTGAGAGAGGGTTGATGATGGTGATGGAGTTGGTGTTCTTTCTGATGGCCTAGATTCAGTCTTTCGTTGCAATAACAGTGTGACTGATTTGCCCTTGCGACGACAACTCAACATTTGCTGCTGTGTTGTGCTAACAGGTGGGCTTACAGTGGGGGAAACAATGTTGGGTTGCTGACTACCTTCTTTGGGAGCAGTTGCACATGTGGTACGTGAGTTTTGGTAGTCCGTCCACGCTTGCAAGTGCATGGTGGTTAAATGTCTTAGCATGCAACTGGTATTCAAATTTTGCAGATTTTTCCCTCGGCTAAAGGTCTTTGCGCGCTTCTTACAGATAACCTTTGCCTAATCATTAGGATTTTGTTCAAAAAAGTGCCACACTGCACTCTTCCTACTACGGAAGACATTTTGAGACCTTGCACGCTGTGCTAATTTGACCGTCTGGCCAAGCTGTCCTGCAATTCTTATGTTTTTTGTAACCTGTTTTTGCACTGCTCCGGGCCTGCCAGATAACAGCTGTTGTGATGTCGATGACCGCTGCGGATGCTCCTCCTCCTCTTCTGAGCTATTGGCAGCGGCACCCTCTTCCCCCAATGGATGCCAATCTGGGTCAACAACTGGGTCATCCATCACCTCCTCTTCAATGTCATGTGCACCTTCCTCTGTGTCACCGTGTATGGTGGTATAGTATGCGGGAAGGGGCACCTGAGTTTCATCAGTGTCAGATTCTGCCTCAATACACTGCAAGGACAATGTAGTGCTTTGAGAGAATGTACCAGCAGAATCATCAATCAGTTGCTGTGCATCAGTGCACTCCATGTCAGATTCATCTTGGCCTGGGTAATTCACAATTTGACTTGATAACCAAGGCATGGTATGTGAAAACAGCTCCATGGAGTAATCTGTAGTGTGGCCTGCCGCATCCTTCAATTTTGGTGGGGGTGAAGGACACAAGGAAAGGTGTGGTTCATGACCATGAGCCTCCAATGACGACTCAGTGCTTTTATTTTTTAAAACTTCAGAAGAGGAGGCGATAGAGCTGGAGGCTGAGTCAGCAATGTAAGCCAAAACTTGTTCTTGAAGCTCCGGCTTTAAAAGCGGTTTACCTACTCCCAGAAAAGGGAGCCTTCGAGGCATTGTGGAACCAGACGATGACGCAGGCTCAACACCTCCTGCATTAGGTGCTATTTTGCATTTGCCACTACCAACAGATCCACCACCAACACCATCATTACCAGCTGCCAACCCCTGCCCACTTCCATGGACTCTTCCACCACACTTCCTCATTTTTGGGGAAAATGTACCCAAAAAACCACCAACTATATGGTACTGTAAAACAAGGTACAAGGTGTATATAGTAGTGGGGAGAATTTGAATCTCTCTAGACTTAAGGACACAGTTGGATTCTGTCAGGCCCTGTTTATACTACACCGCAATGTGACAGGCAGATTCTGGATGGTTTAAGAAAGGTGTATAGAGGACTGGGAAGAATTGGAATCTCTCTAGACTTCAGGACACAGTTGGATTCTGTCAGGCCCTGTTTATATTACACAGCAATGTGACAGGCAGATTCTGGATGGTTTAAGAAAGGTGTATAGAGGACAGCGGAGAATTGGAATCTCTCTAGACTTCAGGACACAGTTGGATTCTGTCAGGCCCTGTTTATATTACACCGCACTGTGACAGGCAGATTCTGGATGGTGTAAGAAAGGTGTATAGAGGACTGGGGAGAATTTGAATCTCTCTAGACTTCAGGACACAGTTGGATTCTGTCAGGCCCTGTCTATACTACACCGCAATGTGACAGGCAGATTCTGGATGGTTTAAGAAAGGTATATAGAGGACTGGGAAGAATTGGAATCTCTCTAGACTTCAGGACACAGTTGGATTCTGTCAGGCCCTGTTTATATTACACCGCAATGTGACAGGCAGATTCTGGATGGTTTAAGAAAGGTGAATAGAGGACAGGGGAGAATTGGAATCTCTCTAGACTTCAGGACACAGTTGGATTCTGTCAGGCCCTGTTTATATTACACCACAATGTGACAGGCAGATTCTGGATGGTGTAAGAAAGGTGTATAGAGGACTGGGGAGAATTGGAATCTCTCTCGACTTCAGGACACAGTTGCATTCTGTCAGGCCCTGTTTATATTACACCGCAAAGTGACAGGCAGATTCTGGATGGTTTAAGAAAGGTATATAGAGGACTGGGGAGAATTATAATCTCTCTAGACTTCAGGACACAGTTGGATTCTGTCAGGCCCTGTTTATATTACACCGCAATGTGACAGGCAGATTCTGGATGGTTTAAGAAAGGTGAATAGAGGACAGGGGAGAATTGGAATCTCTCTAGACTTCAGGACACAGTTGGATTCTGTCAGGCCCTGTTTATATTACACCACAATGTGACAGGCAGATTCTGGATGGTGTAAGAAAGGTGTATAGAGGACTGGGGAGAATTGGAATCTCTCTCGACTTCAGGACACAGTTGCATTCTGTCAGGCCCTGTTTATATTACACCGCAATGTGACAGGAAGATTCTGGATGGTTTAAGAAAGGTATATAGAGGACTGGGGAGAATTATAATCTCTCTAGACTTCAGGACACAGTTGGATTCTGTCAGGCCCTGTGTATATTACACCGCAATGTGACAGGCAGAAATTGACTAACTACAAGGTGTATATAGAATTGGGCAGAATTGGAATCTCCCTAGAGTGTAGGTCTGTAAGAGCGGACAAACTCCTCGGCTTTTCCTTACAGAGTCACACACTTAGCTTCAATTTGGCCATGATAACAGCCGTCACACGGTACTGTGAGAGGAGCGTTCACGTACACCGCTGTACGGTGTATGTAAAATTGTCAAGCTCCGTGTTTTTCTATACGGACTGACACATGCTGTCTCTCTCTAGTTTTGAATGTAATCAAACAGCAGAGTCACTAAACTGTTTGAGAAACGGACAAAACTATAAGGTGTAGGTCTGTAAGAATGGACAAACTCCTCGGCTTTTCCTTACAGAGTCACACACTTAGCTTCAATTTGGCCATGATAACAGCCATTACACGGTACTGTGTGAGGAGCGTACACCGCTGTACGGTGTGTGAAAAAATGAACGCTCAGTACCTCACCAGGACAAAACAATAAAGTTTGGGTTGCTTTTTAAAAAGCAGTTTGAACACCAGTGTGCACACAGCAATGCAGCTAGCCTTAAAAGGCAGGCTAATCACCACCAGCGCTGCTGCCCAATAGCAAAAATCTTCATCTTTCACTGCACAGTAACTACAGTGAAAAGCGCTATCAGCAGAAGCAGTTTTTTTTCTTTTTGCCTTCCTAACACTCTCCCTACAGAATCATCATCAGCAGCAGCTCTCCCTATTCTGAGATCAGCATGAGTAACGTGCACGCCCTTTTATACCCCCTGTGACGCCACACAAAGCAAGCCAATCACTTGTATGCCCTTCTCAAAGATTGTGGTGACCGCTGCCTATGTCATCACGTTGCCCACAGTGTCCGTTCTTCCTGATTGGCTGAAAAAGGGCGCTAAAGCATCTTTTGAAACGCGACTTTGGTGCTAAAGTCGCCGACCTCGTGGCCGACCTCACGCTAAGGTCGGGTTTCGTTTCATGAAACCCGACTTTGGCGAAAGTCCGCGACTTTTGAATTTTTTGACCCGTTTCGCTCAACTCTAGTAATAATGATCAGGTTACTTTTTTCTTTTGGTCATTATGATCATAGTGATAAAAGATTTATATACTGTAGTTTTCTATGTTTTGCTTCTTTTGCACAAAAAAATAAATACTTTTTATGAACAATAATTTTTTTCCATCAACATACTCTGTTAGCTGTAACTTTATTTTTTGCTGCTGCTGCTAAATAAGAGCTTCTTTTTTGTGGGGCAAGATGAAGTTTTCATTGATACCAATTTTTTTGTATGTGTGTTTTTTATCACTTTTTATTTAATATTTTTTGCGTCAGTATGACGAAAAAAAATTATTTTTGTCGTATTTTATTTATTTTTTATAGTGTTCACCAAATGGGTAAAATAGTATAGTACTTTTATAGACTTTTTCATCTTGAATGTGGTAATACCAAATATGTGTACTTTTTTCCTATAATTTTTTTGAGAAAAACTGCATTTTTACTTGCAAAACATTTTTTTAAACTTAATTTCACTTTTTTTTATATTTTTTTACTTAGTCCCAGTAAATGACATCAACTTTCCATGGTCTGATCACTTATCCAATTTCTGGACCACGGTGTGAATTACCTGTACGACAGACTCCTCGCCAGAGACGGACTACACCTCATCAAACGTGGGAAACACACATTAGCCAGAAGACTCACTACACTCAGGAGGGCGATATACTAGAAGAAGAGGGTAAGGGAAGAAAAATATTAGACATGAACATGAAGCCAGAAAAAATACTGATGAAGGGTATGAGGTGTGGCAAAGAAGACCCAAGACAACATACTCGAAAGGGAGGTAAGAACATTTCTAAATCAATCCACAGGAGAATAAAACAAAATCCTCTAAACTGCATGCTCGCAAACGCCAGAAGCCTGACAAACAAGATGGAAGTACTAGAAGCAGAAATATCTATGGGTCGAAATACATGAAGGGAAAAATAGTAACAAAATTCTCATTGTGGTCTGTTACAAACCCCTAAATATAACAGAAATCATGGAAAGTCTACTAATAAGGCAAATAGATGAAGCTGCAACCCATAATGAGGTCCGTGTTATGGGGGACTTTAACTACCCGGATGTTAGCTGGGAAACTGAGACCTGCGAAACCCATAAAGGCAACAGGTTTCTGCTAAGAACCAAGAAAAATTATCCTTCACAATTGGTGCAGAATCTAACCAGAGGAGCTGCAATTTTAGACCTAAGGCCGGGGTCACACTGGCGAGGAATACGGCCGAGTGAGAGGCGCTAAAAGCACGCATTAGACACGGACCAATAATTCTCTATGGGGTCACTTGCACCAGCCGTATATTTCTCATCCGTATTCTACGCTCCGTGCCAATCGCAGCATGCTGCGACTGTCAACGTACTACGGCCGTAGTACGCCAATGCAAGTCTATGGGTGCGCAAAAAATACGGATTACACACGGACCACACATGTGACTTGCGAGAAATACGCACCCGGTGTCTTTTAGCAAAGCCGGCAATTCAGTGCGCTATACAGTAAACTCACACTGACAGGTTTAATAAAGAAACGAAAGAATAGATATATACACATAGAATACATACACATATATATATATATATATATATATATATATGCATTCTATGTGTCTATATCTATTCTTTGGTTTCTGTTATAAACCCTGTCATAGGGCTCCATTATTTGTCCATTTTGCAAGCCTGCGAGAAAATCTCACCATACGGATGCCATACGGATTACATACGGATGCTGACATGCGCAAAATACGCGACCACACCTTGATTACGGATGACATACGGAGCACTATTTAGGGGCCATTCATCCGTATTACGCATGTAAAATACTGACCGTATTTTGCGTCGGTTATTGTGACCCCGGCCTACTATCTAACAAACCTGACAGAATAACAAATCTGCATGTCGTCTGGCATCTAGGAAATAGCGACCACAATATGGTACAATTTCACTTGTCTTTAGCTAGGGGGACTTGTCAGGGAGTCACAAAAACATTGAACTTTAGGAAGGCAAATTTTGACTAGCATAGAGATGCCCTTAATCTGGTTGACTGGGACAATGTTGTCAGAAATAGGAATACAGATTAAAAAAGGGAAATGTTTAAGAACATCCTAAATGGGCACTGTAAGCAGTTTATACCTTATGGGAATAAAAGTACAAGAAATAGGAAAAACCCAATGTAGCTAAACAAAGAAGTAAGAGGGGCAATTAACAGTAAAAAGAAAGCATTTAAACTACTAAAGCAAGATGGCAACATTGAAGCTCTAAAAAACTATAGGGAGAAAAATACTTTATCTAAAAAATTAATTAAAGCTGCCAAAAAGGGAACAGAGAAGCACATTGCTAAGGAGAGTAAAACTAATCCCAAACTGTTCAACTATATCAATAGTAACGGAATCATAAGTGAAAGTGTAGGCCCCTTAAAAAATTGTGAGGAAAGAATGGTTGTAGATGATGAGGAAAAAGCTAATTTATTAAACACCTTCTTCTCCACGGTATTCATGGTGGAAAATGAAATGTTAGGTGAAATGCCGAGAGACAAAGAAAACCTGCTAGGCGTCGGGTTCCAGGTGCTGCACAGCAGGAATCCCAAGCCTTGCGACCTTCAGTCTCCCATTCCTCTCCGACCACAGTGGAATCTGCTCAGCAGACTTCACGATCCCGGCGTTCAGGCCACATCAGCATTGTGGGTTCAGTTGCTACTGCCACCTCTGGTTCAGTTATGGCCATGCAACCTGGCCAGCAGCAAACGACTCCAGAGGTTTTCTTTCCTTCGGCCCACTGAGCATGCTCATGAGATGATCTCCCATTGGGGATCGGGAGTCACATGCTCAGGTCCTTCTCCTGATCTGATTGGTCCATCTGGAGCATCAGGAAGGCCCCAGAAACCCACGGCTTTAAAAGGTCCAAAAGGCCTCTCGGCCATGCGCTAGTATAGACTCTTGTTGCTATATGTGTGGATGACTCATTAAGATTCCCCTCCCTTGGATATTACGTATGTGGTTAGGGAACTAGTTTCAGTGTCAGCGCCAGTCAGTGGCTAGCCATAGGCCACAAGCGCTCGTCACTTCCCAGCACTAGCGTCCGATGGTGTTGCCTGCCATTGGGCACAATCGTACCACGCCTAGCACTGTCGCTCTGCGGTAGTCACCTTCAGTTAGCGGAATTCGCAGCTGCGATGCCACACGCTCGGCAGGTCTAGAGGGACGCTGGCCCTATGTCCTGGGGCCAGAGTTCTTTGACCATATACTGAGCGTTCATCACCCCGAGCGCTGTGAATGTGAATAGGCTCAGTATTTGTGTATTAGCGATAGTGTGGCTCTGTGAGGTAGCAGAGTCCGCCCAGCGCACACCGGGTGACATGTTATACCGCCATAGAGGGCGTCCGCCATTACTTAGCAGCAGTGTACCACCTCTGCATGGTGGACCCCAGACGGTGAACGCACCTACTATTATTTTATAATTTTGTGCATTCCGCCAGCCCTAACAAAACCCTATTTTAAGGGTCACCAATCTAACCCAAGAAGAGATGCAAAACCGGCTAAATAAGATTAAAATAGATAAATCTTTGGTTCCGGAAGGCATACACCCACTAGTACTAAAAGAACTAAGTAATGTAATAGACAAGCCATTATTTCTTATATTTTGGGACTTTATAGTGATGGAGTCTGTTCCACGGGACTGGCGCATAGCAAATGTGGTACCAATATTCAAAAGGCACTCTAAAAGTGAACTTGGAAATTATAGGCCAGTAAGTCTAACCTCCATTGTTGGTAAAATATTTGAAGGGTTTCTGAGGGATGATATTCTGGATTATCTCAGAATAACAGTATCAGAATAACTGTTTAACTCCATATCAGCATGGGTTTATGAGGAATAGCTCCTGTCCATCAAATCGAATCAGTTTTTATGAAGAGGTAAGCTATAGACTGAATCAAGGTGAGTCATTGGACGTGTATATCTTGATTTTTCCAAAGCGTTTGATACAGTGCCACACAAGAGGTTGGTACACGAAAGGAGAATGTTGGGTCTGTGGGAAAATGTGTGCATGTGGGTAACTGGCTTAGTGATAGAAAGCAGAGGGTGGTTATAAATGGTATATTCTCTAACTGGGTCATTGTCACCAGTGAGGTATCGCAGGGGTAGGTGTTGGGACATATTCTTTTCAACATATTTATTAACAGTCTGGTAGAAGGTTTACACAGTAAAATATAGATATTTGCAGATGATAAAAAACTACGTAAAGCAGTCAATACAAGAGAAGATAGTATTCTGCTACAGATGGATCTGGATAAGTTGGACACTTGGGCTGAAAGGTGGCAGATGTGGTTTAACAATGATAGCCACCCTGTACATAGTTAACTGTAGGAAGGGTGAGATGGGAGAGTAAGGTAGCAGGTTTTTCCTGGTTAGGGACAGTGAGGGCGAGGACGCCCATAGAGCTCAGGTGACCTCTGGCCCAGGCAGGTTAGATACCCCCCATGGTTTATATGGAAGTTAGTGCCCAGTCATCCAGAATGTGGGGAGCAGCATCACCACAGCCTGAGCAAGGAGCAGTGAAGTTGCAGCAGAAGTGCAAGCAGTATAGCTATAGCTACAGGAGTTGATAGAGAAGTTACTAGAGGAGTAACCGTAGAAGAAAATACACAGCAGGACAGATGGGTGGTGTATTCATCATGTGGCAGTTCCTAGCCTGGGCAGATGCCCTCTGAGCCAGGGAGAAACAGCCAGGGGAACTCTCAAAGGAAGCCAGGCTGCACAGGGAGAATAACGAGGAAACGTACAGTGCGGTACGACCTGATCTTGAGCCGTGTGACAGAGCAAGTAAGGGAAGGAAGGAAGAAGTGATGTAAATACTGCTGTTAATGCTGTACTGGATCTGAATGTACTCGGAAGAACCAAGAGTAAAGTTTTGTATTTTGAATTATACTTTGGTTGTGTCTCTGATAATTCATTAAAGGACAAAGGCAACCCCACGAAAAGGAAGGCGGACCTCAGCAGCACCAGGAATGTGGAGGTAAGTGTACTACAAGAGCAATGTAGTGTGTCTGTGGAGGGAGGCCAGGGCTCAGGTGCCCCGGTGTCCTCGGATTTGACTATGGCCCTGGCCAACCTTTACACAGCTATGATATGTTATGGATTATCATACTTTGTACAGTGTTGGCCAGTACTTTAGCCGTCACAGGTCAGTGATTCCCAGTGGAGCACAGTTTGTACAGCAGAGCCTTTTTCCATCTCCAAAGTCACTTGGTAAGTCTCTATCTCCTGTATGATATAATCTGTTATGGTCCAGGGTGTCCTCTAGCTCTCTCTTGTCTGTAAAGTGTAAGCTCTTATGGTCAGTGATAGTCTATCTCTGTCCTGTATTTTCTGACCAATTAGACGCTTTTCAGGATTGAGATTCACATGTATTTATTGCCGTGAATCAAATTTTTGAGGGAAAATTCTTTGACGTTGGCTAATTTGAGCATCATAAGATATACTTATCTCTAAGCCATGGTCACAAGACTGTAGATTCTCTCATCCAAGATAATTTGGTCAATTATGGTAATGACAATCTGATCAAACTCGGATCCAAGTGTCAGCGTAGTGTGATCCGATTCTTTCGGATGACAGAACCATAGCACACTGTGTGAAGCAGATGGAGAGCAAAATTTTGTGTGACCCTGGCTTAATGGTTGGTATTTGCGTTCACTTGGAGATTATTAGCAATCATCATAAAATCAACTATGACAATGGACCTTCATCATTTTTTCTGAATAGGTGCTGAGTAGAACTGTAAATCTGCACTTTGGAAATAAATGAGCCTCAAATGCACACTTGTCGCCTAGATAGGTGTGGTGGGAAAATGAGTGAACTATCCTAGTTATGCCATCATTTTCAATGGTTGTTGCAACTTGTTTCAAATAAACAATTAAATAAACTATTATACAATGCATAATAAATCAAATTGCAGTAAACCAACTTACCACAAGTCATACTTTGGGAGGTAACTTAAAAACTGTGAGTTAGTAATTTAAATGACCAGTTACAATGCTGTCATATCATCGCTCAGCTTTAAAGTTTAACCAGAAGAAGCCATGCCAGTTTATGATTATCGATAAAGAATATGTTCAATTTCAGAATTTGTCCAGGGTGAAATTGTACGCAGCGGGCATACTATCGCTCTCAAACTGACAACTCGGCTTATCTAACAGCATGAAATTTGAACTGTTTTAGCATTTTGTACAATACTTTCAATTTTCTAAATTCCTATGTTTGTGTGAATTCTATCACGCTGGGCTAGGCTGTGACAAATTTATTTTTCTGTGGCTGAGTTTTCATTATTTTTTTGACATGCTGAAATGCATCCGACCAGCAATTTAAGATTTCTATTGCACTTAATAAAGGATGTTTGCTTTGAAATGATGCTTGAGATCTAGATAAATAAAAGCATAGATATGATTCTGTAGCATGAAAATCCCTTTTGAAGCATGATATCATGCACAGGTCTTAATTTCTTTCAGATGACTATTTCTCATGCAATTGAGGCAGCACATTACTGACATTAATTGTAATTTCCTTTATAATGTGACATGATTCTAAAGATATACAATATAACGTTAATTCATCTTTACTGGTTCACATCATTCTAATTTAATGTTTCTCTTAATCAAGCACACGGGTATAACTTTGAGTTATATTAATTTCTGATATGAAATAATCAGAATTTGACAATTTTCTGTAGGTTTATTATTCTTTTAATAATTAAAAAATGAGCAGTTTCATTATTTATTTGGTTGTGATTAGAAATTTCCAAGTCGATTGAATTCAAATAGAATTTCCTGAAATTTGAACAATGAGCATTTCAATTTGTGCAAATTGGCCAATAATGGTCTTCACAATCTTATATGTGGTAGTAGATTGCATCAGTCACATAATGTCTCGGTTTCCCCCAAATACATTTCATCTCTCTCATTCTCCCCTCATTAGAACTGGCCCATCTGCCTCTAAGTCCAGGACTCTTAATAGTCATTAGTAGAGTTGAGCGATACCAGCCGATACTTGAAAATATCGGATCGGAATGGATCGGCCGATCTTTAAAAAAAGTATCGGTATCGCCGATTCCGATACCGGGAACCAATGCAAGTCAATGGGGCCAAAATATCGGAATTAAAAAAAACCCTTTCTTTCCTTGTAGGTTAATTCTACATGAAGAAAAACAACTAAGAATAATGTAGAATGCATTGTGGGAGGTGGAGGAGACATTAAAGCCATAGAGGTTTAGCCCAATCAAATGGAATAGCAGGAATTAAACTTTTTTTTTAAAGATGTTAGGAGTTACAAAGATATTGACTATGTTAGCCTCATTTATATTTTGCCAGACATGTATGTCTTCTTCTTCTACTTCCTTTTTTTACATTCTTCTTCTTCTTCTTCTACTTCCTTTTTTTACATTCTTCTTCTTCTTCTTCTACTTCCTTTTTTTACATTCTTCTTCTTCTTCTTCTTCTACTTCCTTTTTTTACATTCTTCTTCTTATTCCTTTTTTTACATTCTTCTTCTTCTTCTTCTACTTCCTTTTTTTACATTCTTCTTCTTCTTCTTCTTCTTCTTCTTCTTCTTCTTCCTTTTCTTACATTCTTCATATTCTTCTTATTCAACAATTATTATTCTACATATTCAGCTTATTCATCTTCTTCCTATTCTTCTTCATCATATTCTTGTTTGTGTCAGGCATTCCTGTAGTTGTTATCTAGAAAAGTTAGAAGTTTACACCTTCCGTTCTGCCTGTCACAAAAGATTTACAACAGGATTTGTCCGCGTTCAGTTTGGCCTGCAGCAGCAGGCCTTTTCCAGGGGCACCACGAGGAGGAACGGACTCACCCCCATACACTGCTTAGTCTTCTTCTGCTTATAAATAAGATAATATCATTTGCTCAGAGTATTAGTCTTATGCTTAATGTTCTTCTGCTTTGTTTTTTTTATGCTTCTTTGTCTTCTCTCTCTTGTTGTTCTGCATCTTGGTGGTTGTCTTCCTGTTCTTTGTCCTCTTGAACCAGCTGACGGTACTGGCACCCGGAGGGGCAGCAGAAGGAACAAGAGCCAATGGCACTACCGAGGACCAGCTGACGGTGCTGGAACCCGGTTACTAAGCAGGAGGTACCTGTGCTACAAAGCACTACCAAGGACCAGCAGACGTTGCCGGAACTCGGATACCGAGATGGAGGCACCTAGGCCAAAGGCTCTGACGAGAACCAGCTGACGGTGCTGGAACCCGGAGGGGTAGCATAAGCTGCAAGAACAAATGGAAATAGCGAGGACCAGCTGACAGTGCTGGCACCCGGAGGGGCAGCAGAAGGAATAAGAGCCAATGGCACAACCGAGGACCAGCTGACGGTGCTGGAACCCGGTTACTAAGCAGGAGGTACCTGTGCTACAAAGCACTACCAAGGACCAGCAGACGTTGCCGGAACTCGGATACCGAGATGGAGGCACCTAGGCCAAAGGCTCTGATGAGAACCAGCTGACGGTGCTGGAACCCGGAGGGGTATCAGAAGTTACCCCTGAAAAGCAAAGTTGGCATGCCGCAAGCTGGCCGCAGTTACCGAATCACACAGTCCTACAGGGGGTGCTTGTCCTACTGGCACTATGGAACAAACCTTTCTTACCAGAACCCGCAGTCCACATAGGAAGCACCTAAACTGCTGGCACCCTAGCCTCGGCTAACCCAACCGCAACACGACATGGCAACTTGGGGTGGCAAACTGACATTGACACTTCCCGGAAACAGCAGGCAGGGCTGGAACCAAGCTGGGCAGGAGGGAGTACCCGTGCCAAAGTCAGTTATGAGCAGCAACTGGCGATGTTGGAGCCCAGGACAAGCACTTAGCAGGCTGAGGCCTGATGTGCTGTCAATTGGGAGGCAGCAGGACAGATTGCCATCAAAACAGCAGGGGAACAGCTGACGTTACTGAACCCCACAAACACAGGAGCTAGTGTTTTACTCTGTGAAGACGGCACTTCCGAGCAACAACTGGCTGTGTTGAAGCCCAGGGACAAGCACGGAGCAGGCTTAGGCTGCATTGAAGAAATTTTAAGATCGGTTGTAGACTACTAATTTGAACCAAGCTCCACTTAGGCCTGTGGCTTCACTGATTTTCGTATTTCCCCTGTCCTCCAACCCCACCAGTTACAGCTCCGAAGTGGCGTCTGCACAATCCACACTTGTTCCTGTGTTACAGGTGTTCAGTCCGGTCAGTTAATCCCCTGATGTGTGTCCGGCAATGTCGCCTGCTCTGTCCACATTCCCATAATGGGAATGTGGACAGAGCAGGCGACATTGCCGGACACACATCAGGGGATTAACTGACCGGACTGAACACCTGTAACACAGGAACAAGTGTGGATTGTGCAGACGCCACTTCGGAGCTGTAACTGGCAGGGTTGGAGGACAGGGGAAATACGAGAGACAGTGGAGCCACAGGCCTAATTGGAGCACGGTTAAAAATCAGTAGTGGTACGACTGTGTAGGCAGCAGGAGACTTTGCCATCCACACAGCAGGGGATCAGCTGACATTACTGAACCCCACTGAGACACGGGAGCAAGTATCTCTTTCCGTGTGGACGGCACTTCCGAACTACAACTGGCTGTGTTGAAGCCCAGGAAATAGGAGGGTGTAGGCAGAGGCCTACTGTATTTTGATTGAGGTGACAGCAGGAGAGACTGCCATCCACACAGCAGGGGATCAGCTGACGTTACTGAACCCCACTGAGACACGGGAGCAAGTATCTCTTTCCGTGTGGACGGCACTTCCGAACTACAACTGGCTGTGTTGAAGCCCAGGAAATAGGAGGGTGTAGGCAGAGGCCTACTGTATTTTGAATGAGTTTACAGCAGGAGAGACTGCCATCCACACAGCAGGGGATCAGCTGACATTACTGAACCCCACTGAGACACGGGAGCAAGTATCTCTTTCCGTGTGGACGGCACTTCTGAACTACAACTGGCTGTGTTGAAGCCCAGGAAATAGGAGGGTGTAGGCAGAGGCCTACTGTATTTTGATTGAGGTGACAGCAGGAGAGACTGCCATCCACACAGCAGGGGATCAGCTGACGTTACTGAACCCCACTGAGACAAGGGAGCAAGTATCTCTTTCCGTGTGGACGGCAGTTCCGAACTACAACTGGCTGTGTTGAAGCCCAGGAAATAGGAGGGTGTAGGCAGAGGCCTACTGTATTTTGAATGAGTTTACAGCAGGAGAGACTGCCATCCACACAGCAGGGGATCAGCTGACGTTACTGAACCCCACTGAGACACGGGAGCAAGTATCTCTTTCCGTGTGGACGGCACTTCCGAACTACAACTGGCTGTGTTGAAGCCCAGGAAATAGGAGGGTGTAGGCAGAGGCCTACTGTATTTTGATTGAGATGACAGCAGGAGAGACTGCCATCCACACAGCAGGGGATCAGCTGACGTTACTGAACCCCACTGAGACACGGGAGCAAGTATCTCTTTCCGTGTGGACGGCACTTCCGAACTACAACTGGCTGTGTTGAAGCCCAGGAAATAGGAGGGTGTAGGCAGAGGCCTACTGTATTTTGAATGAGTTTACAGCAGGAGAGACTGCCATCCACACAGCAGGGGATCAGCTGACGTTACTGAACCCCACTGAGACACGGGAGCAAGTATCTCTTTCCGTGTGGACGGCACTTCTGAACTACAACTGGCTGTGTTGAAGCCCAGGAAATAGGAGGGTGTAGGCAGAGGCCTACTGTATTTTGATTGAGGTGACAGCAGGAGAGACTGCCATCCACACAGCAGGGGATCAGCTGACGTTACTGAACCCCACTGAGACACGGGAGCAAGTATCTCTTTCCGTGTGGACGGCACTTCCGAACTACAACTGGCTGTGTTGAAGCCCAGGAAATAGGAGGGTGTAGGCAGAGGCCTACTGTATTTTGAATGAGTTTACAGCAGGAGAGACTGCCATCCACACAGCAGGGGATCAGCTGACGTTACTGAACCCCACTGAGACACGGGAGCAAGTATCTCTTTCCGTGTGGACGGCACTTCCGAACTACAACTGGCTGTGTTGAAGCCCAGGAAATAGGAGGGTGTAGGCAGAGGCCTACTGTATTTTGAATGAGTTTACAGCAGGAGAGACTGCCATCCACACAGCAGGGGATCAGCTGACGTTACTGAACCCCACTGAGACACGGGAGCAAGTATCTCTTTCCGTGTGGACGGCACTTCCGAACTACAACTGGCTGTGTTGAAGCCCAGGAAATAGGAGGGTGTAGGCAGAGGCCTACTGTATTTTGATTGAGGTGACAGCAGGAGAGACTGCCATCCACACAGCAGGGGATCAGCTGACGTTACTGAACCCCACTGAGACACGGGAGCAAGTATCTCTTTCCGTGTGGACGGCACTTCCGAACTACAACTGGCTGTGTTGAAGCCCAGGAAATAGGAGGGTGTAGGCAGAGGCCTACTGTATTTTGATTGAGGTGACAGCAGGAGAGACTGCCATCCACACAGCAGGGGATCAGCTGACGTTACTGAACCCCACTGAGACACGGGAGCAAGTATCTCTTTCCGTGTGGACGGCACTTCCGAACTACAACTGGCTGTGTTGAAGCCCAGGAAATAGGAGGGTGTAGGCAGAGGCCTACTGTATTTTGAATGAGTTTACAGCAGGAGAGACTGCCATCCACACAGCAGGGGATCAGCTGACGTTACTGAACCCCACTGAGACACGGGAGCAAGTATCTCTTTCCGTGTGGACGGCAGTTCCGAACTACAACTGGCTGTGTTGAAGCCCAGGAAATAGGAGGGTGTAGGCAGAGGCCTACTGTCTTTGTAATGCGGAGACAGCAGGAGAGACTGCCATCTCCACAGCAGGGGATCAGCTGGCAATGATGAACCCCACTAACACTTGAACGAATGTGTTTGGCTCTGTGGAGACGACACTTCTGAACACCAACTGACGCTGTTGGAGCCCAGGATTAGGCGAGGAGCAGGCTGTGGCCTACTGGATTTTGGCACGTGAAGGCAGCAGGAGACTTGCCATCTCCACAGCAGGGGAACAGCTGGCAGTGCTGAACCCCACTAACACTCTAACGAAGGTGTTTGGCTCTGTGGAGACGACACTTCTGAACACCAACTGACGCTGTTGGAGCCCAGGATTAGGCGAGGAGCAGGCTGTGGCCTACTGGATTTTGGCAGGTGAAGGCAGCAGGAGACTTGCCATCTCCACAGCAGGGGAACAGCTGGCAGTGCTGAACCCCACTAACACTCTAACGAAGGTGTTTGGCTCTGTGGAGACGACACTTCTGAACACCAACTGACGCTGTTGGAGCCCAGGATTAGGCGAGGAGCAGGCTGGGGCCTACTGGATTTTGGCAGGTGAAGGCAGCAGGAGACTTGCCATCTCCACAGCAGGGGAACAGCTGGCAGTGCTGAACCCCACTAACACTCTAACGAAGGTGTTTGGCTCTGTGGAGACGACACTTCTGAACACCAACTGACGCTGTTGGAGCCCAGGATTAGGCGAGGAGCAGGCTGGGGCCTACTGGATTTTGGCAGGTGAAGGCAGCAGGAGACTTGCCATCTCCACAGCAGGGGAACAGCTGGCAGTGCTGAACCCCACTAACACTCTAACGAAGGTGTTTGGCTCTGTGGAGACGACACTTCTGAACACCAACTGACGCTGTTGGAGCCCAGGATTAGGCGAGGAGCAGGCTGGGGCCTACTGGATTTTGGCAGGTGAAGGCAGCAGGAGACTTGCCATCTCCACAGCAGGGGAACAGCTGGCAGTGCTGAACCCCACTAACACTCTAACGAAGGTGTTTGGCTCTGTGGAGACGACACTTCTGAACACCAACTGACGCTGTTGGAGCCCAGGATTAGGCGAGGAGCAGGCTGGGGCCTACTGGATTTTGGCAGGTGAAGGCAGCAGGAGACTTGCCATCTCCACAGCAGGGGAACAGCTGGCAGTGCTGAACCCCACTAACACTCTAACGAAGGTGTTTGGCTCTGTGGAGACGACACTTCTGAACACCAACTGACGCTGTTGGAGCCCAGGATTAGGCGAGGAGCAGGCTGGGGCCTACTGGATTTTGGCAGGTGAAGGCAGCAGGAGACTTGCCATCTCCACAGCAGGGGAACAGCTGGCAGTGCTGAACCCCACTAACACTCTAACGAAGGTGTTTGGCTCTGTGGAGACGACACTTCTGAACACCAACTGACACTGTTGGAGCCCAGGATTAGGCGAGGAGCAGGCTGGGGCCTACTGGATTTTGGCAGGTGAAGGCAGCAGGAGACTTGCCATCTCCACAGCAGGGGAACAGCTGGCAGTGCTGAACCCCACTAACACTCTAACGAAGGTGTTTGGCTCTGTGGAGACGACACTTCTGAACACCAACTGAAGCTGTTGGAACCCAGGATTACGCATGCCGCATGCAGAGGCCAATGGGCAGCGGTTTTTATGGAGGTTGTGGACTACTACTGATTCTAACCATGCTCCACTTAGGCCTCTGGCTCCACTGTCTCTACTATTTACCCTGGCCTCCAACCCCGCCAGCTACATCTCTGAAGTGGCGTCAGCACAATCTACACTTGTTCCTGTGTTACTGGTGCTCAGTCCCGTCAGTTGATCCCCTGATGTTTGTCCGGCAAGTTCGCCAGCTCTGTCCTCATTCCCACTACTGGTTATGGGAATGTGGACAGAGCAGGAGACCTTGCCGGACACACATCAGGGGATAAACTGATGGGACTGAGCCACAGGAACACAGGAACAAGTGTAGATTGTGCTGACGCCACTTCAGAGATGTAGATGGCGGGGTTGGAGGTCAGGGGAAATAGTAGAGACAGTGGAGCCAGAGACCTAAGTTGGGCACGGTTAAAAATCAGTAGTGGTTTGAATGTTGATGGAGCTGGTGACTTTGCCGTCCACACAGCAGGGGATCAGCTGGCATTACTGAACCCCACTAACACAGGAGCTAGTGTGTTTCTCTGTGCAGACGACACATCTGAGCGACAACTGGCTGTGTTGAAGCAAAGGGATTATAGTTCAGGTGGTAGAAAAATGAACACACCAGCAGACCTGGATACAGTTGCCAACCACTAATTTAGTCTGTAAGAGGAATGGCAAAGTCTTTGGAGATCCAGGCCTTGTTCATTTTCAGAAAAGTCAGCCGGTCAACATTATCGGAAGATAGTCGCGTGCGACGGTCTGTTAGTACACCACCTGCGGCACTAAAGACACGTTCCGATAATACACTGGCAGCAGGGCAAGCCAGCACCTCCAATGCATACTTGTTAAGATCTGGCCATGTATCCAGCTTAGAGACCCAAAACTTGAAGGGGGAAGAGCCATCTGGGAGTACAGCGACAGGGCAAGACATGTAGTCTGACACCATCTGACGGAAGCGTTGCCTCCTGCTGACTCGAGGCGTCGCTGATGGTGTAGACAATTGTGGTGGACACACAAAACTTTGCCACATTTGGGCCATAGTGGTCTTGCCTTGTGCTGCGGCGCTGCCTCTGCTCCCTCTTTGTGCAGAGTTTCCTCCACTGCCTCGACGCACAGAGCTGCTTTGTAAAGCACTAGCAACAATGCTGTCGGGTGGAATGGAAAACATTATGGACTGCACCAGTGACTCTTCGTACTCCCGCATTTTACGCTCCCGGTTCAACATTGGTATGAGCCTTTGTACGCTGTCCCGGTAGCGAGGATCTAGGAGGGTGTACACCCAATAATCAGCCGAGACGAGAATGTGGGCGATGCGGCGGTCGTTTCTCAGGCACTGCAGCATGAAATCAACCATGTGCTGCAGACTCCCAACTGCCAAAGAACCGCTGTCCCCTGTTTGAGGCGTGACCTCGGCCTGCTCTGCATCACCCCACCCTCGCTGTACATACTGAGTAGAGGTTTGTGTACCTCCCTCCTCTGGAGAGATGTCTTCCTCCTCCATCGACTCCTCCTCATCCTCCTCACAAAGTGTCCCCTGCCTAGGCCTTTGTGAGGAAACACGTAGCGCAGACTGTCCAGAAGCAGATGGCATTTGGGACTCCTCATCCTCCACCTCTTCTGAAACCTCATCCCTTAGTGCTTGCAGTGTTTGTTGAAGCAGGCAGATAAGGGGGACAGTCATGCTGACTAGTGCATCATCTGCACTCGCCATCCGCGTGGATTCATCGAAGGCACGCAAAACGAGGCAGATGTCCTTCATAGAGGCCCACTCAATGGTGCTGAAGTGTGAACGGCGCACAGTGCGACTTGTTTGCGCCTGATGCAGCTGGTACTCCATGACTGCTGCCTGCTGCTCACACAACCGCTCCAACATATGTAACGTTGAATTCCACCGGGTGGGTAGGTCACATATGATGAGATGTTCCGGAAGGCCAAATCGTCGCTGCAGAGCAGCGAGGCGCGATCTTGCCGTGCTGGAACGTCGCAAGTGAGCGCACTCTATGCGGACCTTGTGCAACAGTGCAGCAAGATCCGGATAGTCCCTCAGAAAGCTCTGCACGACCAAGTTAAGAACATGTGCCAGACATGGGATGTGTGTGAGGTTGCCTAGGCCAAGAGCTGCCACCAGATTTCGGCCATTGTCACACACTACCAAGCCCGGCTGGAGATTCGCTGGCCCAAACCACACATCGCTCTCCAGCTTGATAGCATTCCAGAGCTCCTGCGCTGTGTGGCTTCGATTCCCCAAAGAAATTAATTTGAGTACAGCCTGTTGACGTTTGGCCACGGCTGTGCTCATATCGGTCGTAACAGGCTCCTGCTCTGCTGTTTCTGAGGAACTTGAGTAGGAGGAGGAGTCTATGTGTACAGACTGGAGTCCTGCAATCCGTGGCGTTGGAAGAACACGTACAGCTCCACTCTCCAGATCCGTACCCGGCTCCACAACATTGACCCAGTGGGCAGTGAGGGAAAGGTATCGTCCCTGTCCATGGTTACTGGTCCACGCATCGGTGGTCAGGTGGACCTTGCTACTAACGGCGTTTAGTAGCGCATGTTTTATTTTGCCCTCAACATGTTTCTGCAGGGCAGGGACGGCTTGCCTGCTGAAATAAAAGCGGCTGGGCATGTTGTATTGGGGGACTGCCAATGCCATTAAGTCCCGGAAGGTGTCAGTGTCCACCAGCCTGAATGACAGCATTTCAACTGCCAGAAGTTTGGCAATGCCAGCATTCAGAGACTGTGCTCGGGGATGGTTTGCCGAGTAAGGGCGCCTTTTATCCCATGCCTGTGCTACCGATGGCTGTGATGGATGGGAACGTGCTGCTATGGGTGGAATCTGACAGGGTCTCCGGACAACAGTGGCAGAGGTTCTTCCTTGGCGATCCTGTGAGGAAGCCGAACCAGCAGTGTGTGAGCTGGAGGAAGAGGGCCCAACACGAACTGAAGAGGTGGTAGGTGGTGCTGTACGTTGGCCTACGTCTTCAGGGTGTCTCTGCAACTCCAACTCGTGCTTGGTGCGCACATGTTTCCACATATTTGTGGTATTGAGGTTGCTGACATTTCTCCCTCTTTTGACTCTCTGATGACACAGCTTGCATTTGACAAAGCAAATGTCATCTGCAACTGTGTCAAAAAAGGACCACGCACTGCAACTCTTGTGAGCGCCCGGTTTGCCTTTGGAAGGAGGAATGCTCCTAACGGGTGCCGAAGTGGAGGGTACAGGCAACCAAGTCTTCCCCCTCCCTCTGCCTCCTGTTTTGGCCGGTAGGGGAATCTCTTCCTCTGAGCTGCTCCCACCACCTTCCTGTTGCTCACGCCATGATGGGTCAAGGACCTCATCATCTTCCCTCCCCTCTTCAAACAGCTGCTTCTCCGGGGTTGTCTCGCCAGCACCGTACGCACCAGAAAGTGGCAACTGAGTCTCGTCATCATCTGATGCGTACTGAGGTGTGCTGACCATAGGCACTGGCCCACTCGCCTCTTCAGATTCAGAGGGACAAAGAAGTTGCGCATCACTGCATACTCCCTCTTCTTCACATTCAGGAATGCTGCTTGGCTGGCCCCCTCTTTCCAAGCCAACAGATTCCGAGAACAGAAGTAGAGACTGTGATGGCTCCTGTCCATGTCTCTCTGACTGCCTGGGCACTTTGGCAGGTGGTGAAGAGACAGATGGTTGCTCTTCGGTGCTCTGACCCTGAGAGGATGCGGAAGTAATTGAAGTCGATGCGTTAGCTGCCATCCATCCGACAACGGCTTCAATTTGTTCCTCCCGCAGCAGTGGGGTACGTTGAGGTCCTACAAAGCTGCGCATAAAGGACTGTTGCCTGCTAAAACTGGGGGATGCTGATCCACTGGTGCCCGCAGCAGGCCCAGAATCCCCACGTCCTCTACCTGTAGAATCCCCACGTCCTCTCCCTGCAGAATCCCCACGTCCTCTCCCTGCTGAAACTCCACGCCCACGCCCACGCCCACGCGCCTTACTCCCTGCCTTCTTCATCTTGCAAGACTGCTTAAGATAGGCAAAAAAGTACAAAGGGGGGCCTTAGTGTGCTTATTCCTGAACAGCTGGTTACAGGTACAAGAAACACTAATTTTATGAAGTGTGTGTGTGTGTGGACTAGACTTTAATAGGAGCTGATGTGGCCTACACAAGTTCAAAATGTAGTGTTTGGTGAACTTTTTTTGTGGTTTCTTTGTTGGAAACAAACTCAAAGTATGTGAACAAAGAATTGAAACTGATAGTATCACCAACTTTTTGGAGCTATTACAATGCAGGCAGGTAACCTACAATGCAAAAGATGAGGCTCCAAAAAAATTGGGTAATACTAATCTGGCTGCGCCGGCAGGGCACAAGCCAGAAAAAAAGGCTCCTCTATCTACTCCTATATAGTGTTTGCAACCAACCAATGTTGATGGATACGGATGGATGCACACTAATAGGAGAAGAAAAAATGAGCTGCACTCAAAGACAAATATGTGTGAGGCAGTGACGCACGTTGAGCGTCCTACAACCAGACGTAGCTGCAGGACACTCTACTCAGCGTGAGCTGCACTCACACACAGTCAGAGGCCTCTCAGACAGCCGTCAACAGTGCAGCTAAGTGGGCACTGGCACTGACAGGCTGCAGAAAGGCTCCGCTGTGTACTCCTTTATAGTGTTTGCAACCACCGTAGATGGAGACGGATGGATGCACACTAATAGAAGAAAAAATGAGCTGCACTCAAATAAAAATATGTGTGAGGCACTGACGCACGCTGAGCGTCCTACAGCCAGACGTAGCTGCAGGACACACTACTCAGCGTGAGCTGCACTCACACACAGTCAGAGACCTCTCAGACAGCCGTGAACAGTGCAGCAAAGTGGACACTAGCACTGAAAGGCTGCAGAAAGGCTCCGCTGTCTACTACTAGTGTTTGCAACCAACGTATATGGATACGGATGGAAGCACACTAGATTGAAATTATGTAAAAAATGCAGCTCAAAAAATAAAAGATGTATGAGGCAGCAGTGATCACACTGGGTGGCCTACAGCCTGACGTGGCTGCAGGACCCACTCCACAGCGTGAGCTGCACTCACACAGCCCTTGCAGACAGCTGTGAACACTGCTGCTAGGGCAAAGAAGGCTACAGTGGTGGTTTATGTAGCCTGGGTAAAGCACTAGATGTTTGGTGGAATCGCTATTTCTAACTGTCCCTCACAGTCTTCTACAGCAGCCTGTCCCTAACTGAATTCACAGCAGAGTGACCAGAAATGGCGGCTGCGGTGGCTTTTATAGTGCATCATGACATCATTTCGGCAGCCAATCACAGCCATGCCAATAGTTAACATGCCTACATGCCTAACAGGATGTGCCCACACTTCGGAGGATTCCCATTGGCTTAATCAAAGCAAGCAGGCTCATAGCATGATGGGAACTTCCTATTCCGATTCCGATTCCGGAATCCGATATGACAAAAGTATCGGAATTAAGTATCAGAATTCCGATACCGCTAATATCGGCCGATACCCGATACTTGCGGTATCGGAATGCTCAACACTAGTCATTAGCTAATAATTCTCATCTGAGGGGAGCATTGTGCACTTTGGGTAGAATCATAGAATCATAGAATCGTAGAGTTGGAAGGGACCTCCTGGGCCATCTGGTCCAACCCCCTGCTCAAAGCAGGATTCGCTAAATCATCCCAGTCAGATGTCTGTCCAGCCTCTGTTTGAAGACTTCCATTGAAGGAGAACTCACCACTTCTCGTGGCAGCCTGTTCCACTCATTGATCACTCTAACTGTCAAAAAGTTTTTTCTAATATCTAATCTGTGTCTCCTCCCATTCAGTTTCATCCCATTGCTTCTAGTCTTTCCTTGTGCAAATGAGAATAAAGTTGATCCTTCTACAATGTGACAGCCCTTTAGATATTTGTAGACAGCTATTAAGTCTCCTCTCAGTCTTCTCTTTTGCAAACTAAACATTCCCAAATCCTGCAACCTTTCCTCATAAGACAGGGTTTGCAGACCGGTCACCATTCTGGTCGCTCTTTTCTGAACTTGCTCCAGTTTGTTGATGTCTTTTTTAAAATGTGGTGCCCAAAACTGGACACAATATTCCAGATGAGGTCTGACCAAAGAGGAGTAGAGGGAAATAATGACTTCACGTGATCTAGACTGTATGCTTCTGTTAATACATCCTAGAATTGCATTTGCCTTTTTTGCTGCTGCATCACACTGTTGACTCATATTCAGTCTGTGATCTATTAGTATACCTAAGTCTTTCTCACATGTGCTGTCACTTAGCCCTATTCCTCCCATTCTATATATGGTTTTTTCATTTTTATTGCCCAGATGTAGTACTTTGCATTTCTCCCTGTTAAAAACCATTCTGTTAGTTGCTGCCCACTTCTCAGTTACAGTTACTTATAACAGTTTAGGTACTATTCTCATTTTTGCTGCTGCTGAGAGCCTGCCAAGAATAGCATAACGTAGCTTAAAGTACCTTTGGCACAGGCCTCTGAAAACTGATATCTTTTTTCCTGTAATTAGATTCTGATTTCTCCTCTACTGTCTAAACTTGTCAACTTAACCTATTTTGGGGCACCCATTTAAATATAGTTCCTTTTTCAGCTATTTTAAAATATATAAAAAGTCTTCAATTTTAGGTAATTTTTATGGCAAATGAAGAGGTCATATACCAATATGGGGCAACAAGACTGCCACAGATGCCAGACCTGTGCCTGTCTCCATCTCCCTTTCACATGTTCAAATAACTGCAGCCCATGAAACGCATTAAAATAAGCAGCATACAATACTAGAAAATCTCAGAGTGTTAGCCACCTCATTTAAGTCAACTGGACTACCTGCAATTTGAATTTAATGTTTGGAAAACCTGGCAAATTTAAATTTAAAAAGAATCAATCATTTAGTCACTATGTTTGAGGCCACTAAACAATGAAAAAGTCATTATTAACCCCTTTCTGAAATCAAAGGTACTATTCCATCCATGTGCCCTGGACCAATTGACCATGGAAGGAACAGTATGTCTCAGTGACCGGCCGTGCATACTGGTGATGTGCGGCCGATCATGGCCTGGTGTCAGCTGATTCTCACAGCTGACACCCGGCACTAAGTGCCGGGAGCAGTCACAGACCGCTCCCAGCACTTTAACCCCCAAAATGCTACGATTGAACATGATTGCAGCATTCTGGGAGCAGGCAGAAGATGACAGCCCCTCTGCCTTTTGTATCAGAGACCACACGGCATCACGTGGGATCCCGATCACTGCTATGGTAACCGGATGTTGTCATGATGACATCTGGGTTACCAGAGATAAGAGACTTCTTGTCATTTGCAGTGCATGATCAGGAAGTCTCTCAGGTCAGTGTGCAGTAAGTGCAGCGCTGACAGCTTCTGTAGCATGCAGATGCTGCTTCATCTGCATGCTATAGAAGTAATAAGCCTGCAAAAAATGAATGTCCCATTGTGGGACAAGGTGTAAAAGTTAGAACAAAGTAAACAAATGTTTTTAAATAATTGTAAAAATAAAATAATAATAATAATAAAAATCAATATTTATTGCATCACTAAATAAATATTTGAATTAAAAATCTGAACAATAAAAATACACATATTTGGTGTTGCAGCGTCCATAATGACTCGACCTATAAAGCTGTCACACTATTTAACCCCTTTCGTGAACACCATAAAAAAAGCAAAAAAAATGCTTTATCATCATACCACCAAACAAAATGTGGAACAACATGTGATAAAAAAGACGGATATAAATAAACATGGTACCATCTTGTCCGACAAAAAACAAGCTCCCATTCCGCTCTCAGAATAAAGGGATAAAAAAATAATTATTTTTTATATAAAATAGTTTTTATTTAATAAAAGCACCAAAACATAAAAGAATATAAATTAAGTGTTGAGATCCCGCCACTGCGCAGGGGGAATCTCAAGACATGTTTTCTGCAGTCTCCCATTCTTCTGCAGCCGCAGAGGTTCCTGCTCAGCAGAGACATCGGTCCCAGCATCTTTCTCAGGCTAATGCTATGCGTCTGGTTGCTGCCCAAGGTTCTGCTATGGCTTTCTGCATTAGTCAGCAGCGAGCAGACGCTTCTGGCACTAAGTCCTGCTTTTCCTGATCTGAGCATGCCCAGGAGATGACCACTCATTGGTGGTCAGAGGTCACATGCTCAGGTCCTCAAGCAGCTTGGACTGGGCCATCAGGAAAGTCCTGGAAGGCTGTGGCTATAAAAGGATCAGACAGCTGTGCGCTAGGATAGACCATGTGGAGTGAGTGTCGTATGCACGTATGAATGTTTCTGGTGAATGACTCATTAAGAAACCCCTACCCTTGGTATGCATGTGTTGTTCAGCCTGGCCAGTTAATGCCTCAGCTGAAGTGCAGGTAGGAAGTAGAGTCAGGGACTAGTATCAGCGCCAAGTATTGGCTTGCCTGTACACCGCTGTGCACTTGGTCTGCACTCCACGGTGGCCAGCGTCTTTTAGTGGTGCTCGCAGGTGTGACGCTACACGCTTAGTGGGTCTCGAGGGACTCTAACCCTGTGTCTTTGGGGCAGAGTTCTGAGACTATACACTAGCGTTCACTTTGCCTAGCTCTGTAAGCTTTAACAAGCTACGGTATTTATATTCCGCGGTAGTGTGGCTCTGTGAAGTAACAGAGTCTGCCTCTGTGCACACCGGGTGACGTTAACTCGCATGTGTTGTTCTATTATACCGCCATATAGCATTTGCGATTACTAAGCAGCAGTTAACATCTCTGCACGGAGGACCCCGGGCTGTGAACGCACCTTTATTCCATTTCTTTATTATTTGGTGTGTTCCGCCAGCCCTAACATGAAGTATCACTGTAGTTGCACTAACCCGAATAATAAAACTGCTTTATCAATTTTACCACACGCGGAATGGTATAAACGCCACCCCCAAAAGAAATTTATGAATTGCTGGTTTTCTTCATTCTGCCTCCCAAAAATCGGAATGAAAAGCGATCAAAACCCGTCGTGTGCCTGAGAATGGTATCAATAAAAACGTCAACTGGTCCCGCAAAAAGCAAGACCTCACATTGACTCTGTAGGCCAAAATATGGAAAAATTATAGCTCTCAAAATATGGTGATGCAAAAACTATTTTTTTGCAATAAAAAGTGTCTTTTAATGTGTGACAGAAGCCGAACAGAAAAACCCGCTATGACGCCTCTTTCACACATCCTGATATTTCCGGTACCAGAAATGTCATTGTCCGTGTGTGTAATACTTGCAGCACATGTGTGGCATGCATGTGCCGCATCAGTACCACAAGGACGGGCGTCAGGGAAGAAGAGTTACAGTAAGCGCTGTTCCCGGTGCCGGGTGCTGAACACGACTTTCATCATTCTCCCCTGCTCTGCCGGTGATCGGCACAAGCAGGGGAGAATGCTGAGAGCTGTGTTCATCACCCAGCGCTGGGGAACTGCACTTATTGTAACACTTCTTCCCGGTGCCGATGTGTGTCTCATGGATGCTTTGTGGCCCGTGCTGACATTAAAAAATGGACATGTAAGCGTGTTTTGCATATTGACACATGGTCTGTGGAAACACACTCACATGTGCATAGATCCATTTACTTGAATAGGCAAATAGCGCTTTGTTCCTCCCTAGTCTCTCCACATGGCTGCCCAATGGGATGAAACTGAATGGGAGGAGACACAGATTAGATATTAGAAAAAACTTTTTGACAGTTAGAGTGATCAATGAGTGGAACAGGCTGCCAAGAGAAGTTGTGAGTTCTCCTTCAATGGAAGTCTTCAAACAGAGGCTGGACAGACATCTGACTGGGATGATTTAGCGAATCCTGCTTTGAGCAGGGGGTTGGACCAGATGGCCCAGGAGGTCCCTTCCAACTCTATGATTCTATGATTCTATAAAATTCTGTGACACCACCATGGTGTCAATATGATCACTGCACCCCTAGATGAATTCATTCAGAGGTGTATTTCGTAAAATAGTGTCACTTATGGGGATTTCTGCTGTTTTGGCACCTCATGAGCTCTCCCAGTGGGTCATGGCGCCTGCAAACCATAACAGAAAAATCTGGTGCTCCTTCCCTTATGAGCTCTGCCATGTGCCCAAACAGTGGACAAATTGCACAATAACGTTTGGGATCTAATTTCTTCTGCTACCTTTGGGAAATAAAAAATAGGGGGCAAAAAGCTCATTTTTGTGGAAAAAATATGATTTTTTATTTTTACGGCTCTACATTAGAAACTTTTTTGAAGCACATGGGGGTTCAAAGTGCTCACCACACATCTAAGTAAGTTCCTTAGGGGGTCTAGTTTCCAAAATCGTGTCGCTTGTAGGGGGGGTTTCCACTGGTTAGGCACATCAGGGGCTCTTCAAACCAGCCTTGGCGTCTGATCATATTTCCAGCCAATTTTTTGTTGAAAAAGTAAAATGTCGCTCCTTGCCTTCCAAGCTCTGCCATGTGCCCAAACAGTGGTTTACCCCCATAAATGGGGTATCAGCATACTCAGGACAAATTGCACAACAACTTTTGTGGTCTAATTTCTCCTGTTACCCTTGGGAAAATAAAAAAATTGGGGGTGAAAGATCATTTTTTGTGGAAAAAAAATATGATTTTTTATTTTTAAGGCTGTACGTTATAAACTTCTGTGAAGCATTTAGGGGTTCAAAGTGCTCACCACACATCTAGATAAGTTCATTAGGGAGTCTAGTTTCCAAAATGGTGTCACATGTGTAGGGTTTCCACTGTTTAGGCATATCAGGGGCTCTCCAAACAAGATTTGGAGTCCGATCTTAATGCCAGCCAATTTTGCATAGAAAAAGTAAAACAACGCTTCTTCCCTTCCAAGCTCTGCCATGCGCGCAAACAGTGGTTTACCTGCATATATGGGGTATCAGCGTACTCAGGAGGAATTTCACAACAACTTTTTGGGTCCAATTTCTCCTGTTACCCTTGGTAAAATAAAAAAAAAACTGGATCTGAAGTAAATTTTTTGTGGAAAAAAAGTTAAATGTTCATTTTTCTAAGAACATTCCAAAAATTCCTGTGTAGCACCTGAAGGATCAATAAACTTCTTGAATATGGTTTTGAGCACCTTGAGGGGTGCAGTTTTTTGAATGGTGTCACTTTTGGGTATTTTCTATCATATAGACCTCTCAAAGTGACATCAAATGTGATGTTGTCCCTAAAAGAAATGGTGTTGTAAAAATGAGACATCGCTGATTAACTTTGATCCCTTATAACTTCCTAACAAATAAAAAGTTGGTTCCAAAATTGTGCTGATATAAAGTAAACATGTGGGAAATGTTACTTATTAAGTATTTTATGTGTCATATCTGTGATTTAAGGGCATGAAAAATCAAATTAGGAAAATTGCAACATTTTCAAAATTTTCGCCAAATATCCATTTTTTTCCACAAATAAGCGCAAGTAATATCAAAGAAATTTTACCACTATCATGAAGCACAAATTTTCACAAGAAAACATTGTCAAAATCACCAGGGTCCATGGAAGCTTTCCAGAGTTATTACCTCATAAAGGGACAATGGTCAGAATTGTAAAAAATTGGCCTGGTCATTAACATGCAAACCACCCTTGGGGGTAAAAGGGGTTAAGGTGATGTTTAGCTTTTTAATCATGCCCATGTCAAAACCATCAGGATAGAGCATTGGATGAAGAAGTTATAAATGAGTCTTAGGATGAGTGCCCTGGTTTTGATCTCAAGCAGAATTCTTCAATATACAATTTTGATGTAAACAAGAAATAAAAAAAAACTTCGGCTACATAACATCATGATGATGTGGCCACAAAACTAGTAACAGGTTCCCTTTAATTCCTAAAGGGAGCCTGTCACCTAAAAAAACTATTTTTACCTGCAGATAAAGTAGTGATCTACAAGTTAATGAAGTTTAAATCAAGTTTGGCTGGTTTACTGGAAGATCAGCGGCAAGGAGAAAATTAAGTTGTGTCCTTCCTGCAGCTGCTCATATCTGCTTCCAGTCATCGAGGTTGTGCAAGGAAATGCAACAGTTACCATTCACAGTGTAAGTTCTATTATCACTCCCAGTTAGTGACCTAGTGTATATGAAAGTGCAGTCTGCAGTACTTTTCTATACAGTAAAAACAGACACTCTTATGGCCTTCATCAGGTAATGGGGACTAAGGTGTTATCCCATTACTTTGCAAGGCATGAACATAACATAAATTCTACAATTACTGTAAACTTGAAAAATTTCTTTTAGATAGCACAGCTAAAATATCCACGCTACCAGCCTCGTTATCGTAGATTACATAACACATGTTTGCTAACTGTGTAAAGCACACTGGCATTATAGGGTTTGCTACTGTGTATTTGAGTTTAATTGCTTTAATATAAAAGAAAGCAGTGTTCATCCTTTCATGAAATGTGATTTAATGACTTTAGTACATTCATTATTAGTTCATTATGGTTCTGAGGAATTAAGGCCTCCTGAGTTAAAAGTATGTCCCACACTAATCTGGCCTCAATTAAATTATAATCATTTTGTGCTAAATTCAAGGGCTTGAGATTTGAGCTGGTGAGAACTCTGCTCATACGCAGGGAGGTAAAATAGATAATAATAGAAATCCAATCTTCTAACCAAAAATACATTTTTCTTTGGACAATATTAACCACAGTAAGTTAAAATGATAGGTATCAATAGCAAACTAAGGTCAACAATACAATATAAACTAATCTATTTAATGAAATCATACATCTTCTTCTGCAATCATCTGGAGGTGAGTGGTCATATCAGACATTTATAACTGTCACTTGATCAAAATTATGCTAACTAAGTACCATATGTTATTTTCATGCACTATTGCTATTTATATACTGCAGGGTATTTGCTCTTTTTATTTTTGTCTTGGGTTTTACCTGTTTAGTGGCCAGTATGAACGTGTGCTTTCAGGTTTTTGCACTCTGTGAAGATAAAGATGTGGCCTGCTTTTTCCATGAACTGGACATTACGTTTATAGATCCTCATTTCTGGGTTTCCATAAGTTGGAGTCTCGGTCCTGCTAAGCCCTTATTCACATTTCCATCATTTGACATATGGTAAGGTTTTAACACTAGAGGTTAGAACAGATCCGAATTGGGTCACCGTGACGTGGTGGGATGGCTTTTACCTTTTTTAAGATAAAAATTATGTTAACTAAGTAGCCTATGTTATTTACACGCACTATTGCTATTTATTTATTAATTGCAGAGTATTTGCTAACTTTGCTTTTATCGTGTGTTTTGTTAATTATGTTGCAAGGCAAATGACTTTTGCATACATTATATGGTCGTTGTGGTGCTTTCTGGCAAAGCCACTGTGCTGTACTGCTAGTCACCATTAAGAGAGGCAGGCAATGTGTCAATGCAGGAAAGAGAAGTGGATAACAGAAAGTATATTTTGCTACATTTTTTTCTTAGCTTGAAAACCTAATCATCCAAACGCCATACTGCTAAATTGGTGACATACACATAATGTAGTATAGTGAATGCTGTACATACATGAAGTGTAAAATTTGCTTCTTTCATAAGTTAAGTTCTTTTTGCTCTGGTGAAACACTTTATCAAGCTGAGGAATTAGAGAATACAAGAGGGAAAACATTGAAAATATAGGAGAGATTTGCTCCTTCATGTTTTAAGTGCTAAATTATCCCTGACTTTTAAATTTCCCTTAAGCACACTTATGTAAAGTCTTACTAAATTATGAGACGTGTTAAGGCATCATTCAGAGATTCAGATGGAAAAGTAGGAAGAAGACAGTCTTTGTTTATGAAATATGATTCTTCCAGTAACTGAACAGATAGAAATAAGTGCATAAATGTTTTGGCTTCAAGCTAAGTTTGCTGTGAACCATGTACTCAATATTAATCTGACAGTTATCAAAATTTCATATGGGAAACTAACTTCTCATTCTTTAGTAAGTATAAGAAATTTTTAGATAATTTTGATTACCATTGGCATTTTTGGTAGAAACAGAAATGATAGCTCAGTTTTGATGCTGCAGAAAATATACTCATTTTGCAATATTAAGAGTGTGAGTGAAGGAAAACCTTAAAGAATCCTTAAAAAAATGATTTGATTTGAATTCAATTTGTGTCAAGTTTTGGGAAATTCACAGCACCTGGTAAGTTAAACGAATTTGCGATTCAATTCATACAAATCACCAAAAATGCCCACCACCATTTTTCACAATGCAGCCAGAGAAGGCTATAATCTCAGGGCAGATATAGACAAACCACTGTGTTGGACACTTGTTATTAGAAAAACTGGGACGGCTTAATATATATAAAAGAACCTTTATTTCAATCAATTGGCAAATATAAACAATGTGCAAAACAAAAAGAAAAGTGCCTATATGGCACACCAATTCATTAAAATCAATTTGTAAATATACATGGGACCTGTCAAATCATTTGCATAAATATTTAAATAATTTCTAATGTAATGTATATATATGCAATATATATCATAGCTACTATACTGCAAGGATAATAATAAAAAAATATATAGTGAGATTGTAAACAGTGCAAAAAAAAAATTATGTTATGAAAAATACCCCAATCTATCAAAAAAATTGATTAGGAAACCAATATAATGCACAATCTTAGTATTAATAAATGATGAATAAAATGTATGTGAATAAATGAATACAAATATATTCAATATGTTGTAAAAAGTGCCATGTTTTTTATATTAAGACACCAAAATCATACAAATATAACTCCACTAAACATAGATGTGTGACTCCGCTGTGGAATGTGACAGTGAACTAATTGCACAGAAACAATATAGAAATATATTACATACCAACGGTATAGTGACAGCCCCGTGTGGTGGTGCCAGGCACTCCCCCACACGGGAGTTAACCGAATGGTATGCCATTCATTTAGGGTGACACATCTGTATCACATTTTAAGATTAGAATTGGTGCACAATTGTAAATGGATTTTATTTTGTATTTATATAAATATTGTGCACTTTTAATTTTTCCTCAGTTGTGTCCGATCGTTACTAATCTCAGGGCAGAGGCAGGGAATGCAGCAGCCATTTTAGGTAAAATATTGATGTCACAGTTCATAGTCTACTGATAGACATAGAAAAACATAAAAAACACAGCAGTGAAGAATGCAATCTACTTACCCATATCTGGATATCTGTGGATGTGTCTCTATGACATTACTAAGGCTTTGTTTGCATTTAAGAGCATGAAAACAGTAAGATAAAGTGTTAGGGGACATCAGACTGGTAAACATGTCTCTTTTTGGGACATTTGGATTACTTGTAATTCTTCCAAATCAATTATCTGAAAATCCAAACTTTGGGAAAACATTTGCCACAACTGGCTAATCTTAATTTGAAAATATTCAGAACCTATAAAATATAATGATCTAAATAATGAGCTGAGATTGTGTCATTACTAGTGTTGAGCATTCCGATACCGCAAGTATCGGGTATCGGCCGATATTAACTGTATCGGAATTCCGATACTTAGTTCCGATACTTTTTTCATATCGAATACCGGAATCGGAAGTTCCCATAATGCTAGGAGCCCGCTCGATTTGATTCAGCCAATGGGGATCCTCAGAAGTGTGGGCATATCCTGTTAGGCATGTAGGCATGTTAACTACTGGCATGGCTGTGATTGGCTGCTGAAATGATGTCATGATGCACTATAAAAAGCGCTGCCGCTGCCATTTCTGGTCACTCTGCTGTGAATTCAGTTAGGGACAGGCTGCTGTTGAAGACTGTGAGGGACAGTTAGAAATAGCGATTCTAAAAACAATATTGTGCTTTATCCAGGCTACATAAACCACCACTGTAGCTTGCTTTTCCCTAGCAGCGCTGTTTTCACAGCTGTCTGCAAGTGCTGTGTGAGTGTAGACCCACGCTGTGTAGTGTGTCCTGCAGGCACGTCTGCTTGTAGGCCGGCCAGCGTGTGCCTCTGCCTCATACACATTTTTCTTTTATTGCTGCTTTTTTTTTCTCCTGTATAGTGTGCTTCCATACGTATCCATATACGTTGGTTGCAAACACTAAAGGAGTGGACAGCGGAGCCTTTCAGCAGCCTTTCAGTGCTATAGCCCATTTCTCTGCACTGTTTTTGGCTGTCTGATAGGTCTCTCTGTGTGTGAGTGCAGCTCACGTTGCAGTGTGTTCTACAGCCACCGCTAGCTGTAGTCCGCTCAGCGTGCGTCACTGCCTCATACATAGTCCTTTTTTTGCAGCA
This sequence comes from Dendrobates tinctorius, assembly GCF_039654945.1. Lineage (NCBI taxonomy): Eukaryota > Metazoa > Chordata > Amphibia > Anura > Dendrobatidae > Dendrobates > Dendrobates tinctorius. Next base: position 56,797,255 of record NW_027361675.1, read on the forward strand.
AATTTAGCCAGATTTTTGCTCCTATATTAGTGTGCTTCCAACCGCATCCATTGTCATTGGTTGGTTGCAAACACTATATAGGATTAGATAGAGGAGCCTTTTTGCTGGCTTGTGCCCTTCAGGGCCAGCCAGGCTAGTATCACCCTTTTTTTTGGAGCCTCATCAATTGCATTGTAGGTTAGCTTCCTGCATTGTAATCGCTCCAAAAAGTTTGTGATACTATACTGTAGCTTTCAAACTTTGGTCACATCCTTTCCTTTCCCCCCACCCAAAAAAAAAAAGGAAATAAAGTTCACCAAACACTCCACTTTACAGTTGTCTAGGCCACATTAGATCATATTAAAGTGTAGTACACACACTCTTAGCCAAATTAGTGTTTCTTATACTGGTTAGCAGGTGTTCAGGAATAAGAACACTAAGCCACCCCTTTTTTACTTTTCTGCCTATCTTTATCAGTCTACCAAGATGAAGAAGGCAGGGAGTAAGGCACGTGGTCGTGGCCGTGGAGTTTCAGCAGGGAGAGGACGGGGGGATTCAGCAGGGAGAGGAGGTGGGGATTCGGTATCTGCTGCGGCCACCAGTGACCCGGCATCCCCCACTTTTACCAGGCAACAGTCCTTCATGCGCAGCTTTGTAGGACCTCGCCGTACCCCACTGCGGCGTGACGAACAAATTGAAGCCATTTTCGGATGGATGGCAGCTAACGCATCCACTTCAATGACTTCCGCATCCTCCCAAGGCCAGAGCACTGAAGAGCAACCATCTGTCTCTTCACCACCTGCCAAATTGCCCAGGCAGTCTGAGAGCCCTGGACAGGAGCCATCTCAATCTTTACTTCTGTTCTCAGAATCTGTTGGCTTGGAAAGAGGTGGCCAGCCAAGCAGCATTCTAGAGCGTGAAGAAGAGGGAGTATGCAGTGATGTGCAACTGCTTTGTCCCTCTGAATCTGAAGAGGCGGGTGGGCCAGTGCCTATGGTCAGCACACCTCAGTATGCATCAGATGATGATGAGACTCAGTTGCCAATTTCTGGTGCGTACGGTGCTGGCGAGACAACCCAGGACCAGCCGGTGCTTGAAGAGGGGAGTGGAGATGATGAGGTCCTTGACCCATCATGGCGTCAGCCACAGGAAGGTGGTGGGAGCAGCTCTGAGGAAGAGATTCCCCGAACGGCCAAAAGAGGAGGGAGAGGGCGGGGGCAGACTTGGTTGCCTGTAGCCTCCACTTTGGCACCCGTGAGGAGCAATCCTCTTCCAAAACACAAAACGGGCGCTCCCAGGACTTGCAGTGCGTGGTCTTTTTTTGACACAGTTGCAGATGACATTTGCTTTGTCAAATGCAAGCTGTGTCATCAGAAAGTGAAACGAGGGAAAAATGTGAGCAACCTCAATACCACAAATATGTGGAAACATGTGCGTACCAAGCACGAGATGGAGTTACACAGACACACTGAAGATGTAGGCCAACCTTCAGTAGCACCTACCACCTCTTCAGCTCGTGTTGGGGCCTCTTCCTCCAGCTCACACACAGCTGGTTCGGCTTCCTCACTGGAACGCCATGGAAGAACCACTGCCACTGTTGTCCAGAGACCAAGTGAAATTCCACCCACTGAACCACATTTGCAGTCATCAGCACCCTCCCAGGCCACTCACCAGCAATCGGTAGCACAGGCATGGGAGAAAAAGTGGCCATACTCGGCAAACCATCCCCGAGCACTGGCTCTGAATGCCGGCATTGCCAAACTACTGGCCCTTGAGATGCTGTCATTCAGGCTGGTGGAGACTGACACATTCCGGAACTTTATGTCATTGGCAGTTCCACAATACAATGTGCCCAGCCGCTTTTATTTCAGCAGGCAAGCTGTCCCTGCCCTGCAAAAGCATGTGGAGGGAAAAATTAAAAATGCGCTACTAAATGCCGTCAGTAGCAAGGTCCACCTGACCACCGATGCGTGGACCAGTAGCCATGGACAGGGACGATACCTTTCCCTCACTGCCCATTGGGTCAATGTTGTGGAGCCGGGTACAGATCTGGAGAGTGGCTCTGTACGTATTCTGCCAACTCCAAGGATTGCAGGAATGCAGTCTGTACATATTGAGTCCTCCCCCTACTCTAGTTCCTCGGAATCAGCACTGCGTGAGCCTGTTATATGAGCACAGGTGTGGCCAAACGTCAACAGGCCGTCCTTAAATTAATTTCTTTGGGGAATCGGAGCCACACAGCACAGGAGCTCTGGAATGCCATCAAGCAGGAGAGCGATGTGTGGTTTGTGCCAGCGAATCTCCAGCCAGGTTTGGTAGTGAGTGACAATGGCCGAAATCTAGTGGCAGCTCTGGGCCTAGGCAACCTCACTCACATACCATGTCTGGCACACGTGCTCAATTTGGTCGTGCAGAGCTTTCTGAGGGACTATCCGGATCTTGATGCACTGCTGCACAAGGTTCACCTAGAGTGTGCTCACTTGCGGCGTTCCAGCATGGCAAGATCGCGCATTGCATCTCTGCAACGCCGATTCCGCCTGCCAGAACATCGCATCATATGTGACCTCCCCACCAGGTGGAATTCAACGTTACATATGTTGGAGCGGTTGTGTGAGCAGCAGGCAGCAGTAATGGAGTACCAGCTGCATCAGGCGCAAACAAGTCGCACTGTGCGCCGGACACACTTCACCACCACTGAGTGGGCCACTATGAGGGACATCTGCCAAGTTTTGCGTGCCTTCGATGACTCCACGTGGATGGCCAGTGCAGATGATGCACTAATCAGCATGACTGTCCCCCTCATCTGTCTGCTTCAAAAAACCTTACAAGCACTAAGTGAGGAGGTTTTTGAAGAGGTCGAGGATGAGCAGTCAGAAATGCCATCTGCTTCTGGCAAGTCTGCGCAACGTGCTTCCACACAAAGGCCCAGGCAGGGGACACTTAGTGAGGAGGATGACGAGGAGTCAATGGAGGAGGAGGAACACATCTCTCCAGAGGAGGGAGGTACACAAGGCTCTAGTAGTCAGTGTGTACAGCGAGGGTGGGGTGATGCTGAGCAGGCAGAGATGCTGCCTCAAGCTGGGGACGGCGTTTCCGGTCCAGTTGGCAGTCTGCAGCACATGGTTGATTTCATGCTGCAGTGCTTGTTAAATGACCGCCGCATCGCCAACATTCTCCACATGGCTGATTATTGGGTGTACACCCTCCTAGATCCTCACTACCGGGACAACTTACAAAGCCTCATACCACAGTTGAACCGGGAGCGAAAAATGCGGGAGTACCAAGAAACACTTGTGCAGGCCATCATGTTCTCCATTCCCCCCACAAGTGTTGCTGGTAGTGCTTTTCAAAGCAGCCATGTGGGTAGAGGCAGTGGAGGAAGCTCTGCACAAAGAGGTAGCAGAGGCAGTGCCGCAGGACAAGGCAAGGCCAGTATGGCCCAAATGTGGAAAAGTTTTGTGGGACCGCCACAAACGGCTACACCATCACAGACGGCTCCAGTCAGCAGGAGGCAACGTTTCCGCCAGATGGTGACAGACTACTTGTCGTGCCCTGTTAGTGTTCTCCCAGACGGCTCTTCCCCGTTCAAGTATTGGGTCTCTAAGCTGGATACATGGCCAGAGCTTAGCCAGTATGCATTGGAGGTGCTGGCTTGCCCTGCTGCCAGTGTATTATCAGAACGTGTCTTTAGTGCTGCAGGTGGTGTGGTAACAGACCGTCGCACGCGACTATCCGCCGATAATGTTGACCGGCTTACTTTTGTGAAAATGAACAAGGCCTGGATCTCACCTGAATTTGCCAGTCCTCTTCCAGAATAAATAATTGGCTGGCAACAGGATCCAGGTCTCCTGTTGTGTTCATGTTTCTATGACCTGAACTTTATTTCCTGGGCTACAGCAACGCCCGTTGTTGCTCGGAAGTGCTGTCCGCACAGACAAAACACTCGCTCATGTGTAAGTGGGGTTCGGTAACGTCAGCTGATCCCCTGCTGTGTGTACGGCAAACTCTCCTGCTGCCTACAACTTCTGACTACCTCTGATTTAATATGTTCTCTGATTTGCCCTCTGTCTCCTCTCTGTTTTGAGTATTTCCTCCGGCCTACAACAACGCCTGTTTCTGCTCTCAAGTGCCGTCTGCACAATCCACACTTGTTCCTGTGGTACCTGGGTCCTGTAACATCTGCTCATCTCCAGAGTTGAGCACGGCAATGTCTCCTGCTTTGTCTACATTCCCACTACTTGTAGTGGAAATGTGGACAGAGCAGGAGACATTGCCTGACTCACCTCTAGGGAGAAGCTGCTGTTACAGAACCCCAGTAACACAGGAACAAGTGTGGGTTGTGCAGACGGCATTTCAGAGCAGCAACTGGCGTGGTTGGAAGCCAGCGGAAATACTCGAAACAGAGTGAAGACAGAGGCCTAATTGGAGTACGTTGACAGTTAGTAGTAGTCTAGAAACAATCGCAAACTGCCACCAAGTAGGCCTCGGCCTACTACCTGATTTTCCCTGGGCTCCGACACCGCCAGTTGGTGCTCAGAAGTGCTGTCCGCACAGACAAAACACTCGCTCATGTGTAAGTGGTGTTCGGTAACGTCAGCTGATCCCCTGCTGTGTGTATGGCAAAGTGTCCTGCTCCCTCCACAGTCAAACAACCTCAGATTTACACCTGGCTCCAAGTAGGCCTCGGCCTACTACCTCATTTTCCCTGGGCTCCGACAACGCCAGTTGGTGCTCGGATGTGCTGTCCGCACAGACAAAACACTCGCTCATGTGTAAGTGGGGTTCGGTAACGTCAGCTGATCCCCTGCTGTGTGTACGGCAAACTCTCCTGCTGCCTACAACTTCTGACTACCTCTGATTTAATATGTTCTCTGATTTGCCCTCTGTCTCCACTCTGTTTTGAGTATTTCCTCCGGCCTACAACAACGCCTGTTTCTGCTCTCAAGTGCCGTCTGCACAACCCACACTTGTTCCTGTGGTACCTGGGTCCTGTAACATCTGCTCATCTCCAGAGTTGAGCACGGCAATGTCTCCTGCTTTGTCTACATTCCCACTACTTGTAGTGGAAATGTGGACAGAGCAGGAGACATTGCCTGACTCACCTCTAGGGAGAAGCTGCTGTTACAGAATCCCAGTAACACAGGAACAAGTGTGGGTTGTGCAGACGGCATTTCAGAGCAGCAACTGGCATGGTTGGAAGCCAGAGGAAATACTCGAAACAGAGTGAAGACAGAGGCCTAATTGGAGTATGTTGACAGTTAGTAGTAGTCTAGAAACAATAGCAAACTACCACCAAGTAGGCCTCGGCCTACTACCTGATTTTCCCTGGGCTCCGACACCGCCAGTTGGTGCTCAGAAGTGCTGTCCGCACAGACAAAACACTCTCTCATGTGTAAGTGGGGTTCGGTAACGTCAGCTGATCCCCTGCTGTGTGTATGGCAAAGTGTCCTGCTCCCTTCACAGTCAAACAACCTCAGATTTACACCTGGCTCCAAGTAGGCCTCGGCCTACTACCTCATTTTCCCTGGGCTCCGACAACGCCAGTTGGTGCTCGGAAGTGCTGTCCACACAGAAAAACACACTCGTTCATGTGAAAGTGGGGTTCGGTAACGTCAGCTGATCCCCTGCTGTGTGGAGGGCAAACTGCTGCTGCCTCCAAATTTTAGCTACTTCAGATTTAAACATTCTCTGATTTGGCCTCTGTCTCCACTCTGTCTCTAGTATTTCCCCTGACCTCCAACACCGCCAGTTCCTGCTCACAGTTGCAGTCCACGCATTCCACACGTGTTCCTGTGTTACTGGGGTTCTGTTACGTCAGCAGATCCCCCAATGTGTGTCCGCCACTGTCTCCTGCGCTGTCCACCTTCCCACTGCAAGCGGTGGGAATGTGGACAGAGCAGGAGACAGTGGCAGACACACATCAGGGGATCTGCTGACATTACAGAATCCCAGTAACACAGGAACATGTGTGGATTGGGCAGACGGCTACTGTACGCATAAACTGGCGGTGTTGGTAGTCACGTGAAATCCTGGAAACAGAGTGGAGACAGATGCCTAATTGGAGCACGTTGACAGTCTGTTGTAGCCTACAAACAATCTAAAACTGCCACCAAGTAGGCCTCGGCCTGCACCCTGGTTCTCCCTGGGCTCCAACAACGCTAGTTGGTGCTCGGAAGTGCTGTCCACACAGAAAAACACACTTGTTCATGTGAAAGTGGGGGTCAGTAATGTCAGCTGATCCCCTGCTGTGTGGAGGGCAAACTGCTGCTGCCTCCAAATTGTAACTACTTCAGATTTAAACATTCTCTAATTTGGCCTCTGTCTCCACTCTGTCTCTAGTATTTCCCCTGACCTCCAACACCGCCAGTTCCTGCTCACAGTTGCCGTCCACGCATTCCACACTTGTTCCTGTGTTCCTGGAGTTCTGTAACGTGAGCTGATCCCCCAATGTGTGTCCGGCACTGTCTCCTGCGCTGTCCACCTTCCCACTGCAAGTGGTGGGAATGTGGACAGAGCAGGAGACATTGGCAGACAAACATCAGGGGATCTGCTGACATTACAGAACACCAGTAACACAGGAACACGTGTGGATTGGGCAGACGGCTACTGTACGCATAAACTGGCGGTGTTGGTAGTCACGTGAAATCCTGGAAACAGAGTGGAGACAGATGCCTAATTGGAGCACGTTGACAGTCTGTTGTAGCCTACAAACAATGTAAAACTGCCACCAAGTAGCCCTCGGCCTGCACCCTGGTTCTCCCTGGGCTCCAACAACGCTAGTTGGTGCTCGGAAGTCCTGTCCACACAGAAAACACACTCGTTCATGTGAAAGTGGGGGTCAGTAACGTCAGCTGATCCCCTGCTGTGTGGAGGGCAAAGTGTCCTGCTACCTCCAAAGTCAAAATTCCTCAGCTTTACACCTAGCTCCTAGTAGGCCTCGGCCTGCACCCTGGTTCTCCCTGGGCTCCAACAATGCTAGTTGGTGCTCGGAAGTGCTGTCCACACAGAAAAACACACTCGTTCATGTGAAAGTGGGGTTCAGTAACGTCAGCTGATCCCCTGCTGTGTGGAGGGCAAACTGCTGCTGCCTCCAAATTGTAACTACTTCAGATTTAAACATTCTCTGATTTGGCCTCTGTCTCCACTCTGTCTCTAGTATTTCCCCTGACCTCTAACACCGCCAGTTCCTGCTCACAGTTGCCGTCCACGCATTCCACACGTGTTCCTGTGTTACTGGGGTTCTGTAACGTCAGCAGATCCCCCAATATGTGTCCGCCACTGTTTCCTGCGCTGTCCACCTTCCCACTGCAAGCGGTGGGAATGTGGACAGAGCAGGAGACAGTGGCAGACACACATCAGGGGATCTGCTGACATTACAGAATCCCAGTAACACAGCAACACGTGTGGATTGGGCAGACGGCTGCTGTACGCATAAACTGGCGGTGTTGGTAGTCACGAGAAATCCTGGAAACAGAGTGGAGACAGATGCCTAATTGGAGCACGTTGACAGTCTGTTGTAGCCTACAAACAATGTAAAACTGCCGCCAAGTTGGCCTCGGCCTGCACCCTGGTTCTCCCTGGGCTCCAACAACGCTAGTTGGTGCTCGGAAGTGCTGTCCACACAGAAAAACACACTCGTTCATGTGAAAGTGGGGGTCAGTAACGTCAGCTGATCCCCTGCTGTGTGGAGGGCAAAGTGTCCTGCTCCCTCCAAAGTCAAAATACCTCAGCTTTACACCTGGCTCCTAGTAGGCCTCAGCCTGCACCCTGGTTCTCCCTGGGCTCCAACAACGCTAGTTGGTGCTCGGAAGTGCTGTCCACACAGAAAAACACACTCGTTCATGTGAAAGTGGGGTTCGGTAACGTCAGCTGATCCCCTGCTGTGTGGAGGGCAAAGTGTCCTGCTCCCTCCAAAGTCAAAATACCTCAGCTTTACACCTGGCTCCTAGTAGGCCTCGGCCTGCACCATGATTGTCCCTGGGTTCCAACAATGCTAGTTGGTGCTCGGAAGTGCTGTCCACACAGAAAAACACACTCGTTCATGTGAAAGTGGGGTTCAGTAACGTCAGCTGATCCCCTGCTGTGTTGAGGGCAAACTGCTGCTGCCTCCAAATTGTAACTACTTCAGATTTAAACATTCTCTGATTTGGCCTCTGTCTCCACTCTGTCTCTAGTATTCCCCCTGACCTCCAACACCACCAGTTCCTGCTCACAGTTGCCGTCCACGCATTCCACACGTGTTCCTGTGTTACTGGGGTTCTGTAACGTCAGCAGATCCCCCAATATGTGTCCGCCACTGTCTCCTGCGCTGTCCACCTTCCCACTGCATGCGGTAGGAATGTGGACAGAGCAGGAGACAGTGGCAGACACACATCAGGGGATCTGCTGACATTACAGAATCCCAGTAACACAGCAACACGTGTGGATTGGGCAGACGGCTGCTGTACGCATAAACTGGCGGTGTTGGTGGTCACGTGAAATCCTGGAAACAGAGTGGAGACAGATGCCTAATTGGAGCACGTTGACAGTCTGTTGTAGCCTACAAACAATCTAAAACTACCACCAAGTAGGCCTCGGCCTACACCATGATTGTCCCTGGGCTCCAACAACGCCAGTTGGTGCTCGGCAGTGTCTTTGGCACGGGGACTCCCTGTTGCCCAGCCTGGTTCCAGCACGCCTGCTGTTTCCGGGTAGTGTCAAGGTCACTATGCCACCAATCCGTTGTCCTGTCGTCTTGCGGCCGGGTTAGCCGACTCTACGGTGCCTGCAGTTTAGGTGACTCCTATGTGAGCTGCGGGAACTGGCACTGAAGGCTGGATCCGTAGTGCCAATGGGACATGGACCCCCTGTAGGACTGTGGGTTTCGGTAACTGCGGCCAGCTTGCGGCCTGGCTACTTTGCTTTCAATGGGTACCTTCTGCTACCCACCCGGGTTCCACCACTGTCTGCTGGTTCTCTCCAGAGCCTTTGGCCTAGGTGCCTCCATCTCGGTATCCGAGGTCCAGCACCGTCAGCTGGTCTTTGGTAGTGCTTTCTAGCACAGGTACCTCCTGCCTAGTAACCGTGGTCCAGCACCGTCAGCTGTTCCTCGGTAGTGCCATTGGCTCTTGTAGCTTTTGCTACCCATCTGGGTTCCAGCACAGTCAGCTGGTTCTTGGCAGTGTCTTTGGCACGGGGACTCCCTGTTGCCCAGCCTGGTTCAAGCACGCCTGCTGTTTCCGGGTAGTGTCAAGGTCAATGCCACCAATCCGTTGTCCTGTCGTCTTGCGGCCGGGTTAGCCGACTCTACGGTGCCTGCAGTTTAGGTGACTCCTATGTGGGCTGCGGGAACTGGCACTGAAGGCTGGATCCATAGTGCCAATGGGACATGCACCCCTTGTAGGACTGTGGGTTTCGGTAACTGCGGCCGGCTTGCGGCCTGGCTACTTTGCTTTCAATGGGTACCTTCTGCTATCCACCCGGGTTCCAGCACTGTCTGCTGGTTCTCGCCAGAGCCTTTGGTCTAGGTGCCTCCATCTCGGTATCCGAGGTCCAGCACCGTCAGCTGGTCCTTGGTAGTGCTTTTTAGCACAGGTACCTTCTGCTTAGTAACCGTGGTCCAGCACCGTCAGTTGGTCCTCGGTAGTGCCATTGGCTCTTGTTCCTTCTGCTACCCATCCGGGTGCCAGCACTGTCTGCTGGTTCTCGCCACAGCCTTTGGCCTAGGTGCCTCCATCTCAGTATCCGAGGTCCAGCACCGTCAGCTGGTCCTTGGTAGTGCTTTTTAGCACAGGTACCTTCTGCTTAGTAACCGTGGTCCAGCACCGTCAGTTGGTCCTCGGTAGTGCCATTGGCTCTTGTTCCTTCTGCTACCCATCCGGGTGCCAGCACTGTCTGCTGGTTCTCGCCAGTTTCTCAGCCTTCTTGTACCTTCTGCTACATTTCCAAGATCAAGCTTTTTGAAATTGTCTTTGGTAATCCTTATTGATCTCCATGACGATGACCCTGATGATGACGACCCTGAAGACCACACCAAAGAAGACCAGAAATATGACCCTAAATAATAAGACCAAGAGGACAAAGAACATGAAGACAACCACCAAGATACAGAACAAAAGACAGAAGAACAAGAAGCAGAAGAAGCAAAAGCAGAAGAACAGAAAGCAGAAGAACATTAAGCATAAGACAAAAAATCAGCATAGAAGAAATCAAAATTATAAGCAGAAGAAGACTAAGCAGTAAATGGGGGTGAGTCCGTTCCTCCTCGTGGTGCCCCTGGAAAATGCCTGCTGCTGCAGGCCAAACTGAACGCGGACAAATCCTGTTGTAAATCTTTTGTGACAGGCATAACGTAAGGTGTAATCTTATAACTTTTATAGATAAGTACTACAGGAATGCCTGTCACCATAAGAAAATGAAGAAAAAGAAGAATAGGAAGAAGATGAAGAAATAGCATATGAAAATTAATAATAGCTGAATAAGAAGAATATGAAGAATGGAAAAAAAAAAATTAATGGGAAGAAGGTGAAGAAGAAGAAGATGAATAAGGTGAAGAAAAAGTTGATGAAAAAAATGCTACTGCTGCGGATCATGAAGGAGAAAGTGTGGGAGAAGTACAAAAGAAGGTGAAGAGCATGGAAGTTGCGAAACATGCATATCTGACTAAATATAAAAAAGTTAACATAGTCAATATCTTTTTAACCCCGAACGTCTTGAAAAAAAAAATTGGAATTAATGCTATGCCATGTGATTTGAATAAACCACTATGCTTTTAATGTCTCCTCCACCTCCCACAATACATTCTACATGATTCTTATTTGTTTTCAATTATGTAGAATTAGCCAACAAGGAAATAAAGGCCTTTTTTTAATTCCGATACCGGAAGTCCCATTGACTTGAATGGGACTTCCGGTATCGGAATCGGCGATACCCGATATTTTTTTCGTATCGGGCGATACCATCCGATACGATATTTTTGGGTATCGAACGGTATCGCTCAACACTAGTCATTACAATTGCTTTTTAGCAGAGGCTCGAGACAACACATATATTACATTTACATCATATGTCATGTCCCTGCTTTTGATGCATGCCGAGCCCATATTTTTCCTCACATATGTTGGCTGCTTTAATAATCCATCATGTGCCTTTAACAGCTGTGGCAGTGATGTTTCTGACAGCAGTACAGGGAGAACATACAAACTCCTTGCAGATGTTGTCCTTGGCGGGATTCGTACCCAGGACCCCAGCGCTGCAACGCTAACCACTGAGCCACCGTGCTCCTCAATGTGATTGTCTGGTTACCGATGGGTTTTCATGATAGCCAAGGGTCTACTGGCTGTTGACCCCCATACTTGTCATTACAATACTTCTGTGAAAGGTGATGCACTGCTATGTAAGGCACAAGCAATGAGATGATCACAGCTTTACATTCCCTATATGATACATTTAATACAGTAAAAAATAAAAAAAATGTTTTTGAAAATAAGAAAAAAAAACAAAAAAAACATAAGTTCTAGTGACCCCCCATTTTCCCATTAAAAATGAAACTATTAAAAAAACCATATATTTGTAATACTGCAGTCATAAGAGTCCGATCTACCAAAATATAAAGTAAATTATTACGATCACTAAATCGGATTGAAGATATGGATGAACTCTTTTTACATAAAATGTCTTTATTCTCAAACATGTATGACATAGTGATCATGGGAGATTTTAACTATCCCGATAATTATTGGGAATCTCTCCCAGGCAAAAGTAATGGGTCCAGAAAATTCTTATCTTCTCTTGCTGACAACTTTATCTTTCAAAAGGTAGAAGAAAGAACAAGAGGATCTGCAGTCTTGAATCTAATTGTTACCAACCGGGAGGAAATGGTTGAGGAAGTAAAGGTGGGTGGGAATTAAGTAGGCAGAGATCATGCTATCCTGGAATTTTGGATTACAAGAGGAGGAAGACCAGTGAGAACTCAGACTTTAAAGTTGAACTTCAGAAAGGCAGATGTTAGGGCTGGCGGAACGCACCAAATTATAAAAGATGGTAATGAGGTGCATTTACAGCCCAGGGTCCACCGTGCAGAGATGGTAGACTACTGCATAGTAATGGCGGACAGAAACTGGCGGTATAGCTAACACACATGGGTTAGCTTCACCCGGTGAATAGGAGGCGGACCCTGTTGCTTCACAGGGCTGTGATACCGCAGAGTGAATTCTAGAGTTTTGGTCACAGGACCCTATCCCAAGGACACGGGGTTAGAGTCCCTCTAGACCCACTAGCGTTCGGCGCCGCAACTGCGATGCCAGGGAGAGACCTTTACTGAACGCTGTGACCTGTTAACAGTCACAGGGTGCAGCTGATAGATGAATACCGCACAAAGTACGTACAGTGCAGCTCTGGCCGACGCCACTAACCAGCCTAAGCTTTGGCCTGGAAAGTGCATTAATGGTGCACAGCGACACTCTGACTGATGCTGCTGAACGTGCGGTACCGTAGTGCCTAATGTAGCGTGGTGCACACTGGCGCCAACATGTGATAGGAGCTGGGAGCACTGCGGCGCTAGGCAGTGCCACTACTCGGCGCGGACTTGAAACTCTAAACCCTACTAACATACGTATCAGAGGGAAGGGGTTTCGTAATGAGTCAGTCAGCGGTTCACAAGCATCCATCATCACACATACCACTACAAATTACAGACTATACTAGCGCACGGCCATGCAGTCGTGCAGCCCTTTAAAAGGCGCAGCCTTCCGGGACCTTCCTGATGGCCCAATCAGAGCTGCTTGAGGACCTGAGCATGTGACCCCTGACCTACAATGAGAGGTCGTCCCATGGGCATGCTCAGAAGGCTGCAAAAAAGACTTAGCCTCTGGAGCTGCTCACTGCTGGCTAGTGCGGATTGTCAAAGCTGACCCAGAGGTGGCAGCAGCAACCAACCTGACAGCACTAGCCTGAGCAAGACCCTGGGAATGACGTCTTTGCTGATCAGACTCCTCTGCTGTTGGGACTGAATGGGAGACTGCAGAAGGCAAGGCTGGAGATTCCTCCTGTGCAGAGGCAGGAATCCAATGCCTAACAGCAGACTTTAATGGACTCAGAAAGAGGGTAGGAAGAGTCCAATGGCTGAATGTTCTAAAGGACAGAAATCTCCAAGAAGAATGGGGGATTTTGCCAAATGATATTCTCACTGCACAAACGGTAACAATCCTGAAAAGGAAGAATTAAAAGCATTTAAATAGACCAGGGTGGATGAACACAGAACTTAGTCTCTCGCTAAAAAGGAAAAAAATAAATGTATCTCATATGGAAATGGAAAAGCATATCTCAAGCAAAATATAATGCTGTTTGCAGGGAATGCAAGGCAAGCGAAGAGCTAAAGACAGTAATGAAGTAAGGCTTTCAAGGGAGACCAAAAGCAGTTAAAAAATATTTTGGGGGCATGTCAAAAGCAAAAGAAAAGTCAAAGATGCTATAAGATTTTTACAGGATCAAAAGGGTGACGTGGTCAAGCATGATGTTGAGAAGGCTGAACTTTTAAATTCCTTCTTTGCATCTGTGTTCTCTAAGAAAGCAATTGTAACATCAACTGATCGTCACGATGCCATTGAAGAAATAAAAAAATCCACACTATCTATAAACAGAGAGAGGGTGAAGGAACACTTAGTTAATTTAAATTAATCTAAATCTCCTCATCCAGATGAATTACATCCTTGAGTACTGAAAGAGAAGAGAAATTTGCATAACTACTAGCCAGAATATTCAAAAAAAATTCTGGAGAGCAGGAGATGTCCCAGAAGATTGGAGAAGGGAAAAAATTGTCCCTATTTTCATAAAAGGAAAGAAGACTGAGCCAGGAAATTACAGGCCAGAGAGCCTTACTTCTATTCCAGGAAAGATATTTGAACAAATTATTAAACAGCTTGTATGTAAGTACTTGGATAAGAATAAAGTAACTAACCAGAGCCAGCATGGGTTTTTAGCAAATACGTCATGCCAGACTAATTTGTAACAGTTATGTGGGTACTATGGAATCTGATTGTGTGGGATAAAATGAATCTGAGACCAAAGCTGAGGCAAAGAAGTGCATTTAACAAATTAAGAAGTGGAATCAAAACTAACAAAGATCTTCCTGCAATGTATCGAAGTGCACAGCACAATATAGAAATGTTCAAATGAATAGCGAGGCACGGCTGCTAATATGAACCAGTCCAGCAGAATATGACGCAGGTGTGCACACGGCACTTAAACATGGAAGTCCAGCAATAATATGAGTGTGAACGCACCCAGTACTTAAACCTGGAAGTCCAGCAATAATATGAGTGAGAATGCACACAGCACTTAAACATGGAAGTCCAGCAATACACAAGTGGAGCATTAGCAGGAGAAAGTCTCTAAATGTACCTTTTGGGCTGAGACGTCCCACTCAAGTCCAGCACCGCAGCCCAACAGACACAGAATTTCTTACTGACCACATCAGTTTCAGAGGCGAGTAGCTCCACAGCAGAAGTCCAGACAATAGGTATTTCCAGTCAGGATTAAGGAGCAGCACAGAGGACTGAAGGCAGCAGAACGTGGAGATGTAGAGCACCGAGTAACGAGCAGCAGCAGCAGCAAGGAGTCAAGAAGAAACAGGCAGAAGCTCAGGAGCCAACAGTACTCCCTCTAAACTTAGTGCCGGAATGAAATGATAGGGTCTTTGAAAATGGCAGCAATTTATTACATTAGACAGATTTACTAATCACAATGCACCAAAAGTCTTTAAAACATGCTGTGTATTTTAGACACTTTTTTATGGTTGCTGGACAAAGAGACATGGCTATATGGAAAGGGGACAATTGTTTAACTACAAAAAAAAAATGTGACTTAAAATGTGCTACGTTGTACCGACATTTAAGTGAAATTGCTGGTTTAAAGCAAAATATCCTAAATGTGTTAGAAATGTAGACAAAAGTGTCCAAAGACATGTCACATTTCTTTTGCAGCATGGGAGCATACAGTACTTCTTAACTGTCTAAAACCAAGTCTGAAGAATCAGTAAATCTTCTCCATTGTTTTTTTTTCTGTTTTTCAACCTTCCTCCTTTACCAAAATGTCACAATAGTAATACAAATACGTCTTCATATTATTTTTCTTATTATGTGGTATTTGGATTTAGGGTCAGAAGTGGGAATGGCACGTATGCATTTATCCTCTATTATGCACGTTTCAAAACATAGTGTTATTACTTTGGAACAAATATAGCCAGACATACCACTCAATGCAAGGATCACCAAACTTCATCTTGCCTTCTTTGCACACATCATATGAAGAGAACAAACACTAGAGAAGAACATCATGGTTAGGAGAATATAAGGAAAAATGGCAAAGAGGAAGACTGATGGCTTGAAACAATCAAATAAAAGTGTTATAGAAATCACACCATTTACCGTATATCTGGCAATAAGCCAGCAGCTCAACAGATAATCCAATGCCTTTCTCCATGTCCTACTGTAATTATTAAAAAAATTTCTACCTCTCTGGCCCAGACATCACCTCTCAGCTGTCCAGAATCCTGAAGTTTCTATCAGTCATACAGTATCCTCCTTCTTCTCCACTCGCTTCCTCAAGCTCAATGTGGACAGATCTGAATTCACTATCTTTCCTCCATCTCACACATCTTCCCTACCTGATCTGTCTATCACAATAAATGACACCACACTTCCCCTGTACCGGAAATCCTCTGCCATGGAGTAACCATTGACTCAGCCCTGATCTTCAAACCACAAATCCAAGCTGTCTCCACCTCCTGTCGCCTCTAACAAACATATTTCCAGAATCTGTCCTTTCCTCAACCCACAATCTACTAAAATGCTTCTGCATGTCCTCATCATCTCCCACCTTATCTACTGCAACATCCTCCTCTGTAGCCTACCTGCTAACACTCTCACACCTCTCCAGTTTTTTCTTAATGCCCACCTAGTTCAACTCTCTCATCAATACTGCTCCATTTCTCCCCTCTGCAAATCCCTTCATCGGTTCCCAATTCCCCAGCATATCCAGTTCAAACTGCTAACACTGACCTACAAAGCCATCCATAACCTGATTTTCCTTTATATTTGCAAAGAAATACAAATAACTCCCCTAATGTAATCACGAGTACTCCAAAGAAATCCTTCTATAGTCCATAACATATTCATTCCACACACAATCGCTTCCAATGCTTCTCCTGCATATCAATAATTCTCTGGAATTCTGTGCCCCAACACATCTGATTATCCACCACATTTGATCAAGAACAAAATGGTGACAGACTAACAGTATAAGCATACTGCAATGCCACTTTGCTCCTTGTCAGCTTCACTTCGTTTATTGAGGTTGTATAATGTTATACATTTCTTCATATTTTTTAAGTGTCATTTAAAGTACTTTTCTGAGATGCAAAAAAAGAGTAAACCTTAAATACTGTAATTACTGACCTCACTGATCGTGCTGTGCTGTTTACTTGACTTTGATGAGATTGTCTCTTGTTTGAGCTTCATTCTTAAATTGTTTCTTTTCTGTTTCCTTTCTAGTTCATGCCCATTCCCTGCAGAGAAACACTCCACTGCCACAACGGCACGTGACTAGTCCTGTCTATTGAACAAAAACAATCATCCTTATGTTATTAATATGTGGGTTGTCAGCACAGAAGGCTGAATACATTACCTCACTTGTCTCTTGGCATGCAGTCGAAACTCAGAAAGTGATTTTATTTGTAAATACCTTTAGCAAAGTTACTGTTAGTGGTAAATAGACATCAATTGCTGTAAAAAGTTTGAACTCGCCGTACCCCTTCAAGGAATGAAAAGCTATATAGTATATCTGGTTTACAAGAAGAAGAAAGTTCATTCAGCACACCGGCATAAATGAAAAAAACTTTATTAGGCTAATATGCCATATTAAAATGCAAAAAACACCTGACGCGTTTCCGGTGCACAAAGGCACCCTTAGTCATAGGTAAATAAAAACAATATGCATAGAATATATACAGGTTACAGACCAATCACAAAGCTTGCAATTAATTGGTTCCAGCTTTCGCAGCTAAGACTTTAATATTTAATCATGTAGTAATTTCTTCTGCTCTATCTTTCAAAAAGAGCTGTCATTTTTTTACTTTACTGTGATAATTCAGGCATTAATGTTACAAGCAATTAATAGAGGCATGGATATATAATGGTACTGTCAGAGGCAGAAGAATGAAATGATAACTGAAGTGAGGGAGTAGCATGGATAATAAATGTAATACCCTGCTAATGGACAAACAAAAAATGTTGAACTATAATAATTAAAAAATTATGGCCTGATTGATAAATGTGTTTTTGTGAGCAGGTTGCGGGATGCAGTAATGGACAGGAGGTAGAGCAAGAGTTTTCGCTGCTTTACTTGAACAGGGGTATACTCCACGCAGGGAGGAGATAGGATAAACAGGGGTATAACAGTTGGTATATGGGATGAGGTAAAGAATATAATAGATATAGCAACAGTTCTTAATGGTTAACTTATCAGTCTGACGGCTTCCTGACTGGAGAGTCCACAGTGTATACAGTGGCGCCAACACAGTCTGCACATGGTGGATCTGGTGCCATCTTGTGGGTGTCGTTGAGCCGAATTCCCAAGGCAGCAATTTATCCTTGACATATTTAATGGGTTACTTGGTCCAGGGTCTGCTGTGTGAGGTGCAATACAGTCCACAACACTATCGGAGCCTAATGTGGCCTGACAGATATACGCTGGGGAGTAAGGGCACAGTTCAAGGTGAGTCACCCAGTCATCCTTAGGCGGTGCGCGCACATTACTCACAGGTCCGGAGCATCTGGCACCTCACATTGCA
Source organism: Dendrobates tinctorius (assembly GCF_039654945.1). Classification (NCBI taxonomy): domain Eukaryota; kingdom Metazoa; phylum Chordata; class Amphibia; order Anura; family Dendrobatidae; genus Dendrobates; species Dendrobates tinctorius. The sequence continues at coordinate 56,815,061 of NW_027361675.1, forward strand.
GGAGCCAGCGGGCATACGGCACGATACTGATCACAGTCTCTGTGAGTTGTCGCAAGGAAGTGTGGGCCTGCGCTATTCCGGTGCTCAAGAGATGGAGCACTAACCTTTCCCTGCCATGCGCTGCTTGCTCAAGCCAAGTCTGAGTGTATTCGTGTGCACTGCTGTGGCTCCAGTCGCTTATCCACCCCCACTGCTGTACAGTGCAAAGGTCGGTTCGGCTCTCTAAGCTTTCCCCTGGACAACAGAGGAGACAGCCCCGACAGTTCCGGACCCGGAGCAAGACAGGTACCCCCGGTCTTATCCCTGTTCTTACATTTTCATCATAATTTAGGCATAAAAACACCTTCAAATGTTTGCACATTTCGAAATTGCTCAAACAATTTGTGACTTTTTACATTTTGGCACCACTTCAGGCTAGTCCTGCCATAATTTAGAAAAGTGTGGGTAGCTGGGATGGGCTATGGCAGGACTAAGCATGCCCTTCTAATCAGTGATAATTTATGCCACTAAAGTAGTATAAATACCCCAGAAATGAACACTAGTTTCTTACGAGAGTAACATTTATGACAGTGGTGAACAGCAGTTTTAGTGCCCAAAAATTAATCGTATCTTATTGCAGCACAGTTCATCAAGACTAGCTCACAAAATGTTAGTCTTGATAAATTGGGCTTTTCATTTTTAACCCCTTCATGACATATTACATACATTTACGTCATATGTTGTGACCCTGTCTATGGTGCGAAAAGAAGCCAGGGTCTTGTTCCCTGTCCCTTGGCATCTTCTTCCGGAAAGAAAATGGCACGCACATGCGCAATGCGCCCGCCAAGAACTGTCGGCCGACACCTGGCTGACTCTATCATAGTGATCAAAATAAAAAAAAATGTAAATCAACCCCCCTTTATCAACCCCTTAGTTAGGTAAAAATAATAAAATCAAAAAATATGTTTATTTCCACTTTTCCATTAGGGTTAGGGTTGGGCTAAATTTAGGGTTGGGCTAAGTTAGGGTTGGGATAGGGTTAGGGTTGGGCTAAAGTTAGGGTTGTGGTTATGGTTTGGATTACTGTTAGGGTTGGGGTTAAGGTTAGTGGTGTGTTAGGGTTAGGTTTATGGTTAGGGCTATGGCTAGGGTTGGGGTTAGGGTTGGAGTTACAATTGGGGGGTTCCACTGTTTAGGTACAATCAGGGGGTCTCCAAATACGACATGGTGCACCATTGATTCTAATCAATTTTGCGTTCTAAAAGTTAAACAGTGCTCCCTACCTTTTGAACCCTGCCATGCGCCCAAACAGTGGAATTCTCCCACATTTGGGGTATTGGCATACTCAGAAGAAGCTGCACAACAAATTTTATGGTCCATTTTCTCCTGATACCCTTGTGAAAATAAAAAAATTTGGTTCCAAAGTAAACTTTTTATGAAAAAAGTAAAATGTTCATTTTTTTCTTTCACATTACTTTAGTTCTTGTGAAGCATCTGAAGGGTCAATAAACTTCTTGAATGTGGTTTTGTGCAACGTGAGGGGTGCAGTTTTTAGAATTGTGTCACTTTTGAGTATTTTCTGTTATATTGACCCCCCAAACTCACTTCAAATTTGAGGTGGTCCCTAAAAAAATGGTTTCTTAAAATTTGTTGGAAAAATGAGAAATCACTGGTCAACTTTTAACCCTTATAACATCCTAACAGAAAATATGTTTAGAAAATTGTGCTGATGTAACATTGATATGTGGGAAATGTTATTTATTAACTATTTTGTGTGACACCACTCTCTGATTTAAGGGTGCAAATATTAAAAGTTTGAAAATTGCAACATTTTTAACATTTTTGCAAATTTTAGTTTTTTTCATAAATAAATGCAAGTTATATCGAAGAAATTTTACCACTAACATGAAGTACAATATGTCATGAAAAATACTCTCAGTATAAGTGGGATCTGTTGAAGCGTTCCAGAGCTATAACCTCATAAATTGACAGTGGTCAGAATTGTTTAAAATTGGCTTGGTCATTAAGTACCAGATTGGCTCTGCACTAAGGGGTTAAAACCAACGGTGTTATTCAAAAATACAACTTGTCCCACAAAAAACAAGCCTTCACATCCTCATATGGCTATTTTGACCAAAATAATGAAAAAGTCATGGCTCTGGGAAGAAGGAGAGCGAAGTACAAAAACGCAAAAATGAAAATACCTCTGGTTGCTAAGGGATTAATCATAACGTTTGATGTTCTTTTTTGAATAACATAAAATTTATATGGTGATCTCAATAGAGTTTTTACATACTATTTGCTTCTTCATTCTATTGGAAATCCACCAGTGGCTGTTAACCAGTTAAATCCCTCTGTCAATTTTTAAGAACAGCATTTATCATGAATACATAGCACAGGCAATTGAACGATCACAGCTTCAAGTCCCCTAAGGGGACTGTTAAATGCAATGAAAAGTGAATAAAAAAAGTTTTAAATAATAAAAAAACACAAAAGTTCAAATAACCCTCCTTTTGCCCCATTGAAAACAAAACAATTGAAAAAAAAATAAAAATACACATATTTGATATTGCTTTGTTCAGAAATGTCCGGTCTATCAAAATACAAAATAAATCATTCTGATTAGTAAATATCACAAAGACAAAAAAATAAAAAGGCAAGATTTACACTTTTTTGGTGAAGGCAACTTTCCATTAAAATTCAACAAGAGGCGATTGAAACATTGTATCTGCCCCAGAATGGTAAGAGTAAAATGTCAGCTCAGGTGCAAAACTTTAGAATTTTTTTTCACAACTTAAATTAAAAATATATATATATATGTTTGGCATCTTTGTAGTCATACTGAACTGGGGAATCATCCTGCCAGACCAGTTTTATCATATATTGAAAATGGTAAATAAAAACCTTAAAAAACAATTGTGGAATTGTACTTTTTTGCAATTTCACAGCACTTGGCATTTGCTTCTTGCTTTCAGGTGGTAGAACAAATGGTATAATTTAAAAGTATAACTCATCTTGCTAAAAAAAAGCCCCCATACTGCTGTGAGGATGGAAAAATAAAGTTTTGGCTGTTAGAAGAAGAGGAGGAAAAAAAACGGGAACTCAAAAACTGAAAATTGCCCAAGGGTGAAGGGGTTAAAGAAAAAGGGATTAAGGAATAGAATTGAGCGAATTTGTTTGTGTCCCTGCTTATTCAGCAAGCTATAGCACTTACCAAATAAGCTACAGCTGTAGCTTAACACGCCTGTGTGTTGGGCCTTCCATGCATGTGTTGTGACTGTGACACAGCAGCGACACATGCAGCTGCAGCGTCAATCAGCTGATCAGCCGGCGTGCTCCATGTATCCAGGTTCCCGCTGTAGCTTATTTGGTAAGTGCTGTAGCTTGCCGAATTAGCAGGGACCAAAACAAATTCGTTCAACTCTTTTAAGGAACTGAGAAGGTCAAAGTCCATTTTTAACAATATCATATGCATCTAAATATAAAACCTTGGGCTTTATCCGCTTCCCAATATGGGGATTTTCCATTTAGGAGCTTTAGTTTTACTCTCTTTCTTCCAAGAGCCATAACTAATTTTTTTTTTTCCGTCAACATAGTTATATGAGTACATCTTATTAGCTATATTTGTTTTAACTGCTACTGTCTTCGTTTATTATCTATAACTAGAATGGCAGAAACCTGAACAGTAAAGTTCGGCGTCCATACCGAACACTTATTGTTTGGACACGGAACACGAACACTGACATGGACTTTCTGGTGAAGTCTAAGTTCGGCCCCCCCGAACATCGAGTTTTTCTCACTCTGACATGTGTAGGACAACAAGGCAAATACTGCTTCTGATCGGCGGTAAAATCATTACCGCTGGTCAGACAGCCACGGTTCTTATGCTGTCAAATGATAGCCTGAGCCCATAGCTGCTATTGGAGGTAAAAAGTTTACACCAGTGACCGGAGGTAAACTTTTTACCAGCATGGGAACTGTGGCTGTCTGACCGGTGGTAATGATTTTACTACCAATCTGAGGCAGTGTTTGCAGCGCCAGGGGTCTGCCTATCTCTATCTATAACTATCATACTTTAATATATTTATACATTTAGCTTTTTAGCTATTTAGCTTTTTAGCTATAACAGCCACACTGTCTTCCCTTTTTTAACTATAACTGCCACATTGCCTGCCCTTTATTCTACATCTAATACACTGCCTGCCTTTTTCCGCGCCCTCACAATATGTCCCTCCCTATATTGTCCTGTCTGTTTACTGTGCCTTCTTCACATACTTTTCCCCCATACTGATCATTTCATACTGTACTCTCACGCTGTCCCCCCATGGTGTTCCTTTTCTATGCTGGGCTTCCTCTTCACATTTCCTACTCAGTGTACTGTGCTTCATACAATCCCCTCACACTATGTCCCCCTATGTCCCCCTATACTGAGAAGGAAAATGTCGTGGAGAAGAAAAGAAAAGAAAAAAATCTAAGTGCACATAAGTTTGTGCAATAAAAATGTGTTTTTTATTAATGCCTACATGTTTGGAACTACCTTACTTCTTCCTCAGGACAAAAAACCTTATGTAAGTTGGCACATTTATAAAGATGAATTTAAATCATGGCAATGAAAATAAAAAGGAACATATGATATGTCAAACTTCATGGTGACCGTTTCTGTTTCAACCAAAGCTAGTGGTTTCAAAGGAAAAGTATAAAAATAAAGGTAAAAGTTATTTGTTGTGGTAGATTGGCTCACTCAGTGGAACATGGAAGTAGCTGGCCTCCAGAGGCAGTAGGTGTTCAGTGTCTGGAGTGGAACACTCCAGAGAAGTGGTTGTACTGGAACCAACCTGAACCATGTTTGCTCTGTTAATGGTGAGTGGATGGAACCCCACTCTCAGAAATACTGTGCTTTGTGCTACCATTTTGTTTTGTTTTCCTGTTTTTGCCCAGAAGGCCGTGTTTGTTTTACTAAACTTTGGTTTACGCTGCTTATAATAAATCAAAGGAAGTTCTTAAAGAGACAGTGTTCTGTGTCTACCTCCGTGTACCACTGAGTGAGCTGATCTACCACAGGTGGTGTTAGAGGTGTGGGTAGCTTTCACAGGGAACAAGTGTGATGGCTATAAGAGGTGCTGCTTGTCCTGGATGAAGGCGGCCACAAGCCAGCATACAAAATCAGGCAAAATGGAGGATCTGCTCAAACATCTGGTACAAGCACAGCAGCATTACCAGCAGCTCAAGCAGCAGATTGACGCTTGCAGAGGCTGTTCAAGGAAGGCCATCCCCCAAATCCATGTGACAACACCTAAGTCCGGAAGGCCGTAAGACAAGTAATGCAAAAAATGAAACTTTTTGTACTGTGTTTGAGTGGGTAGCAGAGTGTGAGAAGCTACCACCAGAGCAGTGGGTGGAGGTGCTGGCCCCCTATCTAACTGGCAAGCCCCAAAAGGCTTAATATGATTTAGTGTTACAGGATGCGCAGCAGTATACCAAACTAAAAACTGAAATTTTGGCACACGCAGGAGTGACTATGTTGCTCAAAGCGCAAAGGCTTCACCACTGGACGCATTATGGAGATAAACCACCTCGATCCCAAATGTTGGATTTACCACCGAGTGCCAGTGATCCAATGTATCCTACCAAATGATTAAATAATTCTTCTTATAATTAAAAAGGGAGATAAGTGAAGCATCTGACAGTGGATATCACATGGTTTATTCAACCGACTGGTAAAATCTATGTATGTTAAAAAGATTGAAACTGTAAGGATGTTTTAATATTTTTCAAGCTCAGCATAACACTAAGTTGTGTGCATTACTATGAGTCTTAGCGTAGGAAAATTGAGGGTTATCCTGGCTAAACTTCTATGACCTCAGGGGTTTCCCAGCCTTAGGGACAAATTGTGATATACAGAAAAAAAAAAAGAAAAGATTGTTATTACAACTATAAAACAACCTGCTGAAGTGAATTTTCCTTCTATGAATTTTCCTTCTATGTATATGCATCTTGGTCGCCCTCGCAGGGCTGTGGGGTACTTAGTACCGGGCCGGTATCAGTGGGATGTGTCACAGCAGCAGTGACCTGGACCGTGGCCCTGGGCGCCCAAGTAATAGGAAGATGTGAATGGTGGAATGTAGTTAGATGAATAGTTCATGACGCCACCTGTGGTGCTTGGCAAGGGAGGTGTTAAGCCGACGCTGCATGCAGATGGTATGTGCAGCAAAGATGTAAAAGCTCCCCACAGGTGAAGCTATAATCCCAGGGCAGTGTAGATGTGGTTGGCACAGGGATGTAGCGGTGCCAGAAAGGTAGGAAGCAGACAAGACACAGCGGGGTGCAATTTCTGTACCTTTACTTGATAACTGCAGTCCAGGTCCTGATTACAGATGGTATTGGAGCAGGCTAGCCTGGAAGCAATTCAGGGATTCTCTCTCAGCAGATGGGTTGTGCAGTCTCCTTATTAGCTCTTATTCGAATGAAGTACTTCCAGTACTGAGTTACATTGGAGTTCCTCCGGACAGATGTTCTCAAGAACCTCACTTGCACGGCAGACTGTTGTGAGTTCATTTTCCTCTTCGTCACTAAGGTCTGGTGAACTCCCTCTTCTGGTAAAGGAAGGTAATGAGCCTGATTACCAGGCACCTGAGTCTAATGAGGATGACTGGCTGAGTGGAGTCACGGACTGGATATAAGGCTGCCGACGCCCTTCTGCCCTGCGGGTGATTTCTCTGTGGACTTCTAGGACACCAGTCTGATTCCTGCTTCTCTAAAGCTAAGTTTTCTGTTTTGCCTGTTAGCATTTTTGTTTTTTGTTTTTCCTTGCTTTTCTGTATTCTGCCATTGCCTGCTGGGGTGAGCTGAATCTCCTTTTGCCTGTAGCTCTGTCTTCAGAATATTCCTGAGTACTGACATAGTTTTTTTGAAGCCTAGCGTCTTCAGGGCCTTTTTCACTGTCAGTCTGTTGGCTCTTATTTTCATAGGGTTTTTCACGGATTGCAGACAGCAGCCTTCCTGTCCTTTTCTATCTAGTTAGCTTGGGCCCCGTCTTTGCTCAGTCTATCTTTCTGTCTGTGTTAGTATTTTCATCTTGCTTCACCGTCATTATATGTTGGGGGCTGCCTATTGCTTTGGGGTCTGCTCTGGGGCAGTTTAGATTTCCCCTTTCTTTCTTTAGGCCTATTTAATTCTCCTGCTGTGATCGAGGGGTCTAGGGCATCGTAGGAACCCCCCACGGCTATTGCTAGTTGTGTTGATAGGTTCAGGGGTCTGCAATCCGATAGCTGCCAATTTCTCTGGTTTTCTGGACTTAGCTAGCATTTTGTTTTTGCCTCCTACGGTGACTCAATCATAACTGAATCACCCGCCATACCGCAGATCCTAGGGTACTCAACAGCAGGAAAGAATTGTGTTAATAAAAAAAAAAAAGGTGTGTGTATATTCTTTCCTCTATATCTCTGAGGCCTAGGGGGAATTTTTTTTTTCTCTCTCAATGGAGATAAAGCAATTGTCTGATCGTGTGGTGCAGCTCGCTGCGGAAGTACGGGGAATTTCCGCCTACCTTGCTCGTTCGCATGCTGTTGAACGAAAGATTCCTACACCTGATGTATTTTTTGGGGATCGATCTAAATTTTTGAGTTTCAAAAATAATTGTAAATTATTTTTTGCCTTGATGCCTAACTCGTCAGGGAGCTCCGCGTAGCAGGTTAAAATTGTCATCTCTTTGCTGCGTGGCGATCCCCAGGATTGGGCGTTTTCTTTGAAACCAGATGATCCTATTCTGACTAATGTGAACGCATTCTTTCAAGCTTTGGGGTTGTTGTGTGACGAACCTAATGCTATTGATCAGGCTGAAAAGACCCTGTTGGCATTGAACCAGGGTCGAGATTCTGCAGAGTTGTACTGTCAAAAGTTCCGAAAGTGGGCGGTCCTTACTACTTGGAATGATAATGCCTTGGCTGCTCTCTTTCGGAAGGGTTTGTCAGAAGCCGTAAAAGATACTATGGTGGGATTTCCTGTTCCCTCTGGTCTGGACGATTCTATGTCATTAGCCATTCAGGTTGATCAGTGTCTACGTGAACGCAGGATTGCACAAGAGATGTTGCCACCGGTTGAACAGACGTCTGAATCTATGCAATGTGATAGAGTTTTGTCTAAGGTGCAACGTCAGGAGTTCAGAAGGCGTAATAAGCTGTGTTTTTTCTGTGGAGATGCCTCGCATATTATTTCTGTTTGTCCTAAACGAGAGAAACGCTTTGCACACACGTTTTCTGTTGGTGGTGTTCAACCTAAGTTTCTTCTGGCAATTACTCTGATCTGCTCCCGGTCCACATTTTCCGCCAAGGCTTTCGTGGATTCGGGAGCAGCGCTAAACCTAATGGACTTGGATTTTGCTAAACGTTGTGGATTTCCGATGACACCTCTGCAGACGCCTATCCCTTTGAGGGGGATTGATGCTACTCCTTTGGCTAAAAATAAACCTCAGTTTTGGACCCAGGTGGTCATGCGGGTCGCCCCAGACCATCAAGAAAATTGCAGATTTTTGGTATTACATGGTCTGCATGATGCCGTTGTTCTGGGGTTTCCCTGGTTGCAAATTCATAATCCAGTTTTGGATTGGAAATCTGTGTCTGTGGTGAGTTGGGGTTGTCGGTGTGCCTTTAGTGAGGCTCCGTTTTTTTCCACCTCTCCTCAGTCGCATGATGTTCCTGACTATTTGGCGGACTTTTATGATGTATTTAGTGAGAATGAGTCTGCGTCCTTGCCTCCTCATAGGAGTTATGACTGTGCAATCGAACTAAGCCCGGGGTGTAAATTTCCCAAGGGTCGGCTCTTCAATTTATCTGTACCCGAGCACGAGGCTATGCGGTCCTATATTAAGGAGGCGTTGGAGAAGGGTCATATTAGACCATCCTCTTCACCCTTAGGTGCCGGGTTTTTTTTTGTGGCCAAAAAGGATGGTTCTTTAAGGCCTTGTATTGATTATCGTGCACTCAATAAAATTACTATTAAATATCAGTATCCGTTACCCCTGATTTCGAATCTGTTCTCTAGAGTCAGAGGTGCTTGCTGGTTTACCAAGCTTGACCTCAGGGGGGCATATAATCTTATCCGCATTAAGCAGGGGGATGGATGGAAGACGGCGTTTAATACTCCGGAGGGACATTTTGAGTACCTGGTGATGCCTTTTGGGCTCACTAATGCCCCTTCTGTCTTCCAGTGCTTCATGAACGATATTTTCCGAGACTTTGTCGATAAATTTTTGATTATCTATCTGGATTATATTTTGATCTTCTCCAAGGATTGGTATTCTCATGTGGAACATATTCGGACTGTGTTCCGGATCTTGAGGGAGAATTCCCTGTATGTCAAAGGATCGAAATGCCTTTTTGGAGTACAGAGGATTTCATTTTTGGGATTTATTTTGTCTCCGTCAACTATTGAAATGGACCCGGCCAAGGTACAGGCCATTTATGATTGGGTTCAGCCCACTTCTTTGAAGGCCCTCCAGAAGTTTTTGGGTTTTGCTAATTTTTATCGGAAATTTATAGCAAAATTTTCTAGTATTGCCAAGCCATTGACTGATCTGACTAAGAAGGGTGCTGATGTGTCGAATTGGTCTCCTGAGGCTGTTGCTTCCTTTCAGGAGCTGAAGCGAAGATTTACCTCCGCCCCGGTTTCGCGGCAACCTGATGTCTCACTCCCATTCCAGGTAGAGGTGGATGCTTCTGAGATTGGTGCAGGAGCTGTTTTGTCCCAAAAGGATCCTGTAACATCTAAAATGAATCCCTGTGCTTTCTTTTCCCGAAAGTTCTCTCCATCTGAACGTAACTATGATGTGGGGAATCGGGAACTGTTGGCCATGAAATGGGCATTTGAGGAGTGGAGACATTCATTGGAGGGAGCTAAACATCAAGTTGTGGTCCTCACTGACCACAAGAATTTGATTTACCTAGAGTCGGCTAAATGCTTGAACCCTAGACAGGCTAGGTGGGCCTTGTTTTTTACACGTTTTGATTTTGTGGTCTCTTTTCTTCCTGGAACTAAGAATGTCAAGGCAGACGCCCTCTCTAGGAGTTTCTTTGCTGATTCTCCTGTGGTGACCAAGCCTGCTACCATCTTAGGTGAAGGGGTAGTTCTTTCTGCTATCTCGCCCGATTTGAGACTTGCTCTGCATGAGTTCCAGGAGGACAAACCTGAGCGTTGTCCCAGTGGAAAGTTGTATGTTCCTGACCAGTGGAAGAAGAGAGTGATGTCTGAAGTTCATTGCTCTGCATTGGCTGGTCATCCAGGTATTTTTGGTACTAGAGATCTGGTGAGTCGCTCTTTTTGGTGGCCCACCTTGTCCCATGATGTCAGGAATTTTGTGCAGTCCTGTGGGACTTGCTCCCGGTCTAAATCTTGTTCTCGCTCAAGTGGGTTGTTGATGCCTTTGCCGGTCCCCAGGAGGCCATGGACCCATATTTCAATGGATTTCATCTCTGATATGCCGGTCTCTCAAAGAATGACTGTTATTTGGGTGATTTGTGATAGGTTCTCTAAGATGGTTCATCTTGTACCACTCCCTAAGTTGCCATCTTCCTCTGAGTTGGTGCCCCTGTTTTTGCAACAGGTGGTTCGCTTACACGGGATTCCTGAGAACATTGTATCTGACAGAGGAGTTCAGTTTGTGTCTAGATTTTGGAGGACTTTCTGTTCCAAGCTGGGAATTCAGATGTCCTTCTCCTCTGCTTTTCACCCTCAGACCAATGGGCGGACAGAGAGAACAAACCAGACCTTGGAGTCGTATTTGAGAGGTTTTATTTCTGCTGATCAGGATGATTGGGTTTCATTTTTGCCCTTGGCCGAATTTGCTTTAAATAATAGAGTTAGTTCTGCCACTTTGATGTCACCTTTTTTTTGTAACTTTGGGTTTCATCCTCGATTTTCTTCAGGGCAGGTGGAGCCTTCTGCCTGCCCAGGTGTTGACACTGTGGTGGAGAGAATGCACCAGATCTGGGACCAAGTGGTGGATAAGTTATCTCTCTCCCAGGAAAAGGCCCAACGGTTTTCCAATCGACATAGGACCATTGGTCCCCAGTTTAAGATTGGTGATATGGTGTGGTTATCATCAAAAAATATTGCTATGAAGGTGGCTTCTCCTAAGTTTAAACCTAGATTTATTGGACCTTACAAGATTTTGGAGATTATTAATCCGGTCTCTTTTCGTTTGGCTCTTCCTGTCACATTTAAAATCCATAATGTGCTCCATAAGTCCTTGTTGAAGAGGTTTGTTGAACCAGTTGTTCCTGGGGTGGCACCTCCAGACCCTGTATTGGTTGAAGGTAACATGGAATATGAGGTAGAGAAAATCCTGTATTCCCGTCTGGCTAGACGGAGACTCCAGTATTTGGTTAAGTGGAAGGGTTATGGTCAGGAGGATAATTCCTGGGTCTCTGCCTCTGATATTCATGCCAAAAGATTGGTGCGTGCATTTCATCGGGCTCACCCTGATCGCCCTGGTGGCATGGTTGAGGGTTCGGTGACCCCTCTTCAAGGGGGAGGTACTGTTGTGAGTTCATTTTCCCCTTCGTCACTGAGGTCTGGTGAACTCCCTATTCTGGTAAAGGAAGGTAATGAGCCTGATTATCAGGCACCTGAGTCTAATGAGGATGACTGGCTGAGTGGAGTCACGGACTGGATATAAGGCTGCCGACGCCCTTCTGCCCTGCGGGTGATTTCTCTGTGGACTTCTAGGACACCAGTCTGATTCCTGCTCCTCTAAAGCTAAGTTTTCTGTTTTGCCTGTTAGCATTTTTGTTTTTTGTTTTTCCTTGCTTTTCTGTATTCTGCCATTCCCTGCTGGGGTGAGCTGAATCTCCTTTTGCCTGTAGCTCTGTCTTCAGAATATTCCTGAGTACTGACATAGCTTTTTTGAAGCCTAGCGTCTTCAGGGCCTTTTTCACTGTCAGTCTGTTGGCTCTTATTTTCATAGGGTTTTTCACGGATTGCAGACAGCAGCCTTCCTGTCCTTTTCTATCTAGTTAGCTTGGGCCCCGTCTTTGCTCAGTCTATCTTTCTGTCTGTGTTAGTATTTTCATCTTGCTTCACCGTCATTATATGTTGGGGGCTGCCTATTGCTTTGGGGTCTGCTCTGGGGCAGTTTAGATTTCCCCTTTCTTTCTTTAGGCCTATTTAATACTCCTGCTGTGATCGAGGGGTCTAGGGCATCGTAGGAACCCCTACGGCTACTGCTAGTTGTGTTGATAGGTTCAGGGGTCTGCAATCCGATAGCTGCCAACTTCTCTGGTTTTCTGGACTTAGCTAGCATTTTGTTTTTGCCTCCTACGGTGACTCAATCATAACAGCAGACAGCTGTAGCCTCTCCCAGGGACTCCTATCTCCTGAGTCCTGGCTCACTATCCAAGCTGCTGTTGTGCCCTCAAGACTTAGATGGGAGTAGGGCATTTACAGCCTCCTACTCCTCTGGTGTCTGTTGCAGGAGTATCCGTTAGTATCCGTACATCCGTGGAGACCAGGCTCCAGTTCATGTGCTCTCTCCAGAGATGAGCTTTTCCTCTCAGCTCTATCTCAGCGCTTCTTCCACATGTCTGCACACTTCACCCTCCGCAGACTAACTAACTAACCACCCCTTCCTCTGGGCCCTCAGAGAGCACTCCTCCCCTTAATCCTGGTTCAGAGTTCCCCCTGCTGGCCTGGAGTGGAACTGTGTTGCATGCATAGATTGACTGCGAGAGAGACCCATCATTGTCTCCAAGCCTGGCATTACCCTCCCCTGGAGGAAGGCAAAGCCACTGTGGCGACCATAGTCCTCGGGGCCCACACATCTGGTCCTATGACTCGTGGACTTGCTGAAGCTGTGATTACATGCTCTAATATTGTCGTGTGATCGCAACAACACCAGGTTAGCATAACATTTTTACTAATTCATTTTTTACATGGATAAAACCTTATTGCGATTCTGTTTTGTTCCTAGCCCATTGTCTTCCCTATACTGGGCAGTCTCTACACTCTGTCTCCTGTTTATGCTTTCTCCAACATATTGCTCCCTCTGTACTATGCCCTCACATTGTCCCCCAGTCTCTTTCAAGACTGTCTCTCAAACTGTCGCCTCACAGTTTGTCCCTCCCATATTGCCTAGTCTCAATACAGTGCCCACTTCTCACAGTTCTCTAAAAATACTGCCTCCTCACATTGCCCCCATGCGTTGTCCCTCTATTGTGCCTCCCCTACTCTGCCCAACCTCTATACAGTGCTCCATCACATCTTCGCCATAAAACTACACTGTTTAACCTGATGAGATAACCTCATCTCGCTACTGAACCTCATCTTGATACTATAAGGGCCAGCGAACAGAGCTTCAATTGTACTTGTGTCTGAAAAAGAAGACACTGATATAGACTGATGGAAGTACAATTGAATGCTGGGAGACTGGACTGAAAATGTTCTCAGAGTCTGCTGTCAGTTTATCAAATGGAAATATATAAAGTGTGCACTCAGCGTTAGGTAGAGAGGAATGCAGGATGAACTGGACAATCCAAATTAAGTCAAATAGCAGGAAATTGGCCGCACTCACATTAAGAATTTTTTTAATGATTGCTTGTAGCTTTTATTTATTTACAATATGATATTTCACCAAAGTGCTGGGTAGAAGAAAAGAGAGCGACAAGTCATATTTCCATTTCGATACGTCCTGGGTCTTTTTCAAATGTCGCTTTAATCACAAGAATAAGGTGTACTGCACAGTACACGCTCCAGTGTTGGGGTGATTGGTTCCCCATGACAAAGCTGCCAGTAGGCAGTGATACGAGTAGGAATTTGCTCACTCAGGTTATTAATATCATCCTAATATGTATTTTTCATGATTGTGTCTTACCATTGCTCCATTGCTGCTACTGGAGCACCCCGCGGGGCCTGGGGGTACTCGGTACCGGGCCCGTCGACTTCCATGGGGGACGGTGTCATGGCGGCGGCGACCCGGTCCGTGGCCCAGAGGCGTCCAGTAATAAAATAGGGAAAGTTGTGTGGTATTTATGTGGTAAAAATGAAAATAAAGTTATTAGATGGTGAAATACGTGACGCCACCTGTGGTGTTCTAGTCAGAGGTGACCAGCGGTGCGGGGTTGCTTCTCTGGGATGGATGTTGGGCGCAGCTATGATATTGTAGCCCTCCACAGGTAGGGCTGTAGTCCCAGGGCAAAGATGTTAAATAAATAGTAAAAATGGCTGTGAACGTTGGGGTGCAGAGAAATGAGAGAAAGACACAGAGAGGTGCAGTTTCTTTACCTTTTACTGGTAATTGGTTGTAGTCTGGAGTACCACATGCAGGTGATGGAATGAGTCCGGCTCGCCTGGAGGCATTCAGGGGATCCACCTTGCCAGGTGGGGATTTAGGACCTTCCTTTCTGCACTATGTGTGTGGGTCTCCGCTGTATATAACTATGCTGCGACCCTCTATTCATGATGGTTTCACTAACCTGTACGGCTGTTAGCGTGAGCCTATTCCACGGGTACCGTTCTCTTCACCGTCGGCCCCGGGCTCCTTATCCGCTGCCGCGCCCTCAGGTGTTCAATGTACACAGGAATTTACAATCCCCTGTACTTTCAGATTCGGCTATCAGGGCGTACAGTTCTTGTCAGCCTATGACTCTGATGTCCCTTTTCTCTATATTAGCGCTTCACTGAGGGGTCTGCTATATGCAGTATTTTAGCTTCCCTAGAGTCTCTCAGTCTCTGCTTTTGTCCTTTCCCCCTTCACAGATCAGCTCTGCCTGTCTTCATCTGACAGGATTTTCCAGAAAGATCTCTTTACCTCACGTCCTCATGTTTAACTGTCATTTTCATTTCTCCTCACAGCTCACAGCTGTTTTGTTTCCATGACAACCCCCTCAGCTGACTTCTAGCTGACTCACCAACCCCCTCTGCTGGCCAGAATTTATAAGGCATCCCCTTTCTGACCTGCAGCAGGAAATTGTGATTCAATCTCTGTTACCTGGCATGGGGATCCCTTTCTGCCTCCAAGCATGGCATCACCTCATAGAGGGAGGCAATGTCACTGTGACAACCGGACTCTGGGGTGTCACACTACTCTCTCCAGAATAATTAACCAGTATTTTGTCATATTGATCTGTTGCCACCACATTTCATGACATCCCATTCCATGTTTATTTAAATTACCCTGATAATTATGTACTGTATGCTGCAGTTCTGTTGCTATTTATTGTGTCATGATTTATTGGTTCTTCATATAGTGTTTGCACAATTACCATATCAGCTTTTCATCTTCTAGGTATGTGGCTGTATTAAATCATGCTATGTATCTAAAGTGGAACAATATTTAGTATTATTGTAATTGCCTGAGGGAGAGGTAATTCTTGTATCATGTTTTTTTGTTTTTAATCAATATGTCTCTGTCTGTGTTTTCCAATCTTTTGCTGTTTTTTGACTATCAAATTACTGTAGATTACATTTAAGCCACATTGCCATCTTTTACAGCAGTAATGGCAAGTGTAATTTCCTGTCTTTTAAATAATGGTTTATTAGCATGTCAAGGCA
Source organism: Dendrobates tinctorius (assembly GCF_039654945.1). Lineage (NCBI taxonomy): Eukaryota > Metazoa > Chordata > Amphibia > Anura > Dendrobatidae > Dendrobates > Dendrobates tinctorius. The sequence goes on from NW_027361675.1 coordinate 56,830,580, forward strand.
TGGAAGTGTGCATGTATGCACATGGTGCTCATACTTCATACTATATATTAAAAAGATGGGTACATAGAAAACAAATAAAGCAGAAAAAATGAAAAAATAATTAAATGAAATAAAAAATACTTATTGATTGGAAGACCAGACACTTTATAAACAATTAAAAGCATTTATAGTGCAGTGTACATCATAATACGAAAAATCTTTCTTACAGGTAAGTTGGTTTACTGTTTAGGTTAGCAAGAACTAAAGACAAAATTAAATGTACAGTTGTGGCCAAAAGTATTGACACCCCTGCAATTTTGTCAGATAATACTCAGTTTCTTCCTGAAAATGATTGCAAACACAAATTCTTTGGTATTATTATCTTCATTTAATTTGTCTTAAATGAAAAAACACAAAAGAGAATGAAGCAAAAAGCAAAACATTGATCATTTCACACAAAACTCCAAAAATGGGCAAGACAAAAGTATTGGCACCCTCAGTCTAATACTTGGTTGCAAAACCTTTAGCCAAAATAACTGCGACTAACCGCTTCCGGTAACCATCAGTGAGTTTCTTACAATGCTCTGCTGGAATTTTAGACCATTCTTCTTTGGCAAACTGCTCCAGGTCCCTGATATTAGAAGGGTGCCTTCTCCAAACTGCCATTTTTAGATCTCTCCACAGGTGTTCTATGGGATTCAGGTCTGGACTCATTGCTGGTCACCTTAGAAGTCTCCAGTGCTTTCTCTCAAACCATTTTCTAGTGCTTTTTGAAGTGTGTTTTGGGTCATTGTCCTGCTTGAAGACCCATGACCTCTGAGGAAGACCCAGCTTTCTCACACTGGGCCCTACATTATGCTGCAAAATATGTTGGTAATCTTCAGACTTCATAATGCCATGCACACGGTCAAGCAGTCCAGTGCCAGAGGCAGCAAAACAACCCCAAAACATCAGGGAACCTCCGCCATGTTTGACTGTAGGGACCGTGTTTTTTTCTTTGAATGCCTCTTTTTTTCTCCTGTAAACTCTATGTTGATGCCTTTGCCCAAAAAGCTCTACTTTTGTCTCATCTGACCAGAGCACATTCTTCCAAAATGTTTTAGGATTTTTCAGGTAAGTTTTGGCAAACTCCAGCCTGGCTTTTTTATGTCTCGGGGTAAGAAGTGGGGTCTTCCTGGGTCTCCTACCATACAGTCCCTTTTCATTCAGATGCCGACGGATAGTACGGGTTGACACTGTTGTACCCTTGGACTGCAGGGCAGCTTGAACTTGTTTGGATGTTAGTCGAGGTTCTTTATCCAACATCTGAACAATCTTGTGTTGAAATCTCTTGTCAATTTTTCTTTTCGGTCCACATCTAGGGAGGTTAGCCACAGTGCCATGGGCTTTAAACTTCTTGATGACACTGCGCACTGTAGACACAGGAACACTCAGGTCTTTGGAGATGGACTTGTAGCCTTGAGATTGCTCATGCTTCCTCACAATTTGGTTTCTCAAGTCCTCAGACAGTTCTTTGGTCTTCTTTCTTTTCTCCATGCTCAATGTGGTACACACAAGGACACAGTACAGAGGTTGAGTCAACTTTAATCCATGTCAACTGGCTGCAAGTGTGATTTACTTATTGCCAACACCTGTTAGGTGCCACAGGTAAGTTACAGGTGCTGTTAATTACACAAATTAGAGAAGCATCACATAATTTTTTTGAACAGTGCCAATACTTTTGTCCACCCTCTTTTTTATGTTTGGTGTGGAATTATATCCAATTTGGCTTTAGGACAATTATTTTTGTGTTTTTTCATTTAAGACAAATTAAATGAAGATAATAATAACAAAGAATTTGTGTTTGCAATCATTTTCAGGAAGAAAGTGAGTATTATCTGAAAAAAATTGCAGGGGTGTGAATACTTTTGGCCACAACTGTAACAATATAACCAAGTCATCAGAGGTCAACTTTTGCAATGTCCCCCATTAACACCTAGATGCACCGTTGTCAAGACCTGCTTCTGCGATGTCTGCCTCTGTCGCTAGGCATTGCCGTATTCATTGTGATGGCAGCATTGGTGATGGAAGAAATGTTGGGACCAGAAGTTCTTGGTGGAAGATGCTCTGTCCAGCAATTGAGACTGAGATGTCTGTGACTTGTAGTGCTGTCCAGTCTGGCAGTATTGGTGTGTGTGCTTTCTAGCTGAAGTAATCAACTCTATGCTTTGGCCAATTGGACAGAACCATGCCCTAGAAATACTTCCAGTCAAGAGCTAAGTGTTGCCTGATGTAGCTAGTTCTTGTTCAGTACTGTGCTAACTGCTTTAAAAAAACTGTCACCAGTAGTGTTGAGCATTCCGATACCGCAAGTATCGGGTATCGGCCGATACTTGCTGTATCGGAATTCCGATACCGACTTCCGATATTTTTTAAATATCGGAATTCGGCATCGGAATCGGAAGTTCAGTTGATTGACGGCCTGACGTCATCATGATGCGCGGTGTGTGCGCATCATGATGTGCCGTCATTTCGGGCCTTCCGGGGGTCTCTGCCGGCCTGCCGGGGGGCTGTGCCGGCCTGCCGGGGGGCTGTGTGGACTGCCCGGGGTCTGTACCGGCCTGCCGGGGGGCTGTGCCGGCCTGCCGGTGGTCTGTGCACCCTGTGGGGGTCTGTACCGGCCTGCCGGGGGGCTGTGCCGGCCTGCCGGGGGGCTGTGCTGATGTCCGGGGGTCTGTGCAAGCATCGTCCGATGGGACTACAAGTCCCATCGGGCGATGCCTGCTACCATGACAGTGATTGACACATTAGCCAATGATGGGACAGTAGTAGTCCCATCATCCGGCTAATGTGTTAAATGTTAAAAAAAAAAAAAAAAAAAAAATACTACATACATACTACATGCATGCTACATACATACTACATGCTACATGCATACTACATACATGCTACATACATACTACATACATGCTACATACATACTACATGCATGCTACATACATACTACATGCATGCTACATACATACTACATATATACTACATACATACTACATACATTCTACATACATACTGCATGCTACATACATACTACATACATACTACATACATACTACATGCATGCTACATACATACTACATATATACTACATGCATGCTACATACATACTACATGCTACATACATACTACATATATACTACATACATACTACATACATGCTACATACATACTGCATGCTACATACATACTACATACATACTACATGCATGCTACATACATACTACATGCATGCTACATACATACTACATGCATGCTACATGCATGCTACATACATACTACATGCTACATACATACCACATACATACTACATACATACTACATACTACATATATACTACATGCATGCTACATACATACTACATGCTACATACATACCACATACATACTACATACATACTACATACATACTACATGCTACATACATACTACATATATACTACATGCATGCTACATACATACTACATGCTACATACATACCACATACATACTACATACATACTACATACATACTACATGCTACATACATACTACATATATACTACATGCATGCTACATACATACTACATGCTACATACATACCACATACATACTACATACATGCTACATATATACTACATGCATGCTACATACATACTACATATATACTACATGCATGCTACATACATACTACATGCTACATGCATGCTACATACATACTACATACATACTACATGCTACATACATACCACATATATACTACATACATACAATACATTCATACAATACATACATAGACATACAGTACATATAACATAGAGTAACATACTTACCAATACTTGTCACATTGTTCCCCGAAGCCATTGTCTTTTCCGGAATAAATATTAACATAACAAACCACAAAAATACTCACCCACGATCAGAAGCAGTCCACGAGTGTGTCCCACGACGATCTTGGGTAGAGAACTGCAGCATCAGATGATGCTGCCGTTCTCTACGGGCTGCAGGAATCCAATGTCGGAAGGTAGGTATCCTTCCGCACTGTATTCCTCCGCCACTTAAAAAAAAAAAAGTCCCTAGTCTCACTTTATGCCATTGCTGCGTGGGAATTTCCCACACAGCAATGGCATAAAGTGAGACTAGGGACTTTTTTTTTTTTTAAGTGGCGGAGGAATACAGTGCGGAAGGATACCTACCTTCCGTCATTGGATTCCTGCAGCCCGTAGAGAACGGCAGCAACAGCTGATGCTGCAGTTCTCTACCCAAGATCGTCGTGGGACACACTCGTGGACTGCTTCGGATCGTGGGTGAGTATTTTTGTGGTTTGTTATGTTAATATTTATTCCGGAAAAGACAATGGCTTCGGGGAACAATGTGACAAGTATTGGTAAGTATGTTACTCTATGTTATATGTACTGTATGTCTATGTATGTATTGTATGAATGTATTGTATGTATGTAGTATATATGTGGTATGTATGTAGCATGTAGTATGTATGTAGTATGTATGTAGCATGCATGTAGCATGCAGTATGTATGTAGCATGCATGTAGTATATATGTAGTATGTACGTGGTATGTATGTAGCATGTAGTATGTATGTAGCATGCATGTAGTATATATGTAGTATGTATGTAGCATGTAGTATGTAGCATGCATGTAGTATATATGTAGTATGTATGTAGCATGTAGTATGTATGTAGCATGCATGTAGTATATATGTAGTATGTATGTAGCATGTAGTATGTATGTAGCATGCATGTAGTATGTATGTAGCATGCATGTAGTATGTATATGGTATGTATGTAGCATGTAGTATGTATGTAGCATGCATGTAGTATATATGTGTTATGTATGTGGTATGTATGTAGCATGCATGTAGCATGCATGTAGTATGTATGTAGTATGTATGTAGTATATATGTAGTATGTATGTGGCATGTAGTATGTATGTAGTATGTATGTAGCATGCATGTAGCATGCAGTATGTATGTAGCATGCATGTAGTATATATGTAGTATGTATGTAGCATTTAGTATGTAGCATGCATGTAGTATATATGTAGTATGTAGCATGTAGTATGTATGTAGCATGCATGTAGTATATATGTGTTATGTATGTAGCATGTAGCATGCATGTAGCATGCATGTAGTATGTATGTAGTATATATGTGGTATGTATGTAGCATGCAGTATGTATGTAGCATGCATGTAGTATATATGTAGTATGTATGTTGCATGTAGTATTTATGTAGTATGAATGTAGCATGTATGTAGTATGTAGTATGAATGTAGCATGTATGTAGTATGCATGTTGTATGTATGTAGCATGTAATTTTTTTTTTTTTTTTTTTTTTTTTACATTTAACACATTAGCCGGATGATGGGACTACTACTGTCCCATCATTGGCTAATGTGTCAATCACTGTCATGGTAGCAGGCATCGCCCGATGGGACTTGTAGTCCCATCGGACGATGCCTGCACAGACCCCCGGAGCCTGCACAGACCACCGGCAGGCCGGCACAGCCCCCCGGCAGGCCGGCACAGCCCCCCGGAGCCTGCACAGCCCCCCGGCAGGCCGGCACAGCCCCCCGGCAGGCCGGCACAGCCCCCCGGAGCCTGCACAGACCACCGGCAGGCCGGCACAGACCACCGGAGCCTGCACAGACCCCCTGGCAGGCCGGCACAGCCCCCCGAAAGGCCCGTACAGACCCCAGAGAGGCTGTACAAGGGCAGGAAAGGGTTTTTCTTATTCCGATACCGGAAGTCCCATAGACTTGAATGGGACTTCCGGTATCGGAATCGGCGATACCGATACTTTTTTTAAAGATCGGCCGATACCATCCGATACGATACTTTGAAGTATCGGACGGTATCGCTCAACTCTAGTCACCAGTAATTCAGTTTTTGCTCACATTCATCTGGTTCTGAGACCCAGCATGTGGTACTCATCATTCCTCTGCTCCAGGGTGAACCTTCAGGCTTGGGTCTTTTTCATACCCCTGATGCTTCAGAACTCTCCTCAGATGAGTCATTTTTGAGGCCTTAGGGGTTTTATACGATAACTAGAGTTGAGCGAAACAGGTCGGCCAGATTCATAAGTCGTCGACTTATCGCAAAGTCACGTTTTGCCGACCGAAACCCGACCACAGCGTGAACTCGGCCATGCAGTGGGCAAAACGAGCGCCAAAGTTGGATTTCCCAGAATGCTTGCACGTGACTTTTTTCAGCCACTGAGCAAGGATGTACATTGTGGGCAACGAGATGACATGTGCAGCATCCGGGGAGAGAGAGATTTTACGCACTTTAAAAAAGCAGTCCGGCATGTAGGTGTGTTTACTGTCCTCCACTCCCTGCCGATTTTGCTTCCCCATTGACTTGCATTGGGTTTCGTGTTTCAGTCGGACCTTCGACTTTTCCCGATAGTCGGCCGATTTCGTTTGACTCGACTTTTGAGAAAGTCGGGTTTCATGAAACCCGACTCGACCCTAAAAAAGGCAAAGTCGCTCATCTCTAACGATAACCCATTTGCTCATTTCCTGACCATTATTTTGACTTCTGATTGTGTATATTTACTGCTCATCTGGTTATGACCTGGTTACCTTTCTACTACTGTCAGTCTGCACCATTGGCCAGCAGCCTGCTCCGTGTCCCAAACCTAGGGACTCCCGTGTAAGTCCAAATGCCCTTATCTGGTACCAATTTTCTAATTTTTCAGCACATTTAATTTCTTTATCTTCTATTATCCACACAATTTTTACATAGAACTTCCACTCTGAATACCAAAACAATGTGTCTCCTGTAGTTGAGATTTAGTTTTTTATTTTTTATATTTTTTTATTGATTTTGTTGCTGTATCCACATTTTCACATTTTTATTGCCTTCCAAAAGCATTAAGTTTTCTTTCTCCATCAACATAGCCACCAGTAAAGTTATGGTAATATGAAATATTGTTTTTTTTATGACTTAATACTTAAAAAAACACTTTACTAAATTGAAATGTTTTTGTTCGCTTTTTATTACTTTTCATAAGCTATATGATGTTTCATTGGTTCCGACTGTTAGGGAAACATGATACCATTACCTTTTTTGTTTATACATTTGCATTTTTGCTCTCCCTCATAACGTTTACTTTTCCATACTATGAACTGATAAACAGGTAAATATTGTATGTACACTGGGGGGGAATAAGAAATTTGATCACGTACTGATTTTGTAAGTTTGTAAGTTTTGTAAGTCTGTGGACAGGAGTCTTTTATAAAGGTGACTATATAAGACAGCTGTCTTTAATGCAGTTAACAAGTTGATTAGGAGCATCTAACTTGTCTGTAGGAGCCAGAACTCTTAATGGTTGTTAGGGGATCAAATATTTTTTTTCTCACTGCAAAATGCAAATAAGTTTATATAATTTATACAATGAGATTTTCTGGATCTTATTTTTGATATTCTATCTCTCAATGTTAAAATTAACCTACTCTTAACATTATAGACTGTTCATGTCTTTGACAGTGGCCAAACTTACAAAATCAGCAAGGGATCAAATACCCATCTCCCCCACTGTAGGTATAATAAAAATTATCGGGAAATATGATTATCCAGGTCAGTATGATTTCAGTGATACTAGCCGTGTGTATATTTTTTTCTTTATTTAGGTGATGCACACAATTCTAAATTTAGTAAAAAAAATTGTTGGTTTGTGACACCTTATTCCATTACCTGTAACTAGAGATGAGCGAACCCATAGATGTCTGTGTTCGGCTGGTTCAAGCGGACTTCTTTTTAAAGTCCTGTTTGGATCACAAGCTTAACCCCAGTCCATTAACTCCATAAAAGTCAATGGGGACCCGAACTTCAGAGCTGGAAAGTGGCTATAAAATGGTTGTAGTAAGGGCTAGGGACTGCAAAAGGAAGCAAAATGGGTGTAAGAACCAAACAATTTCCCTGCAAACAAATATGGATAGGAAAATGATTTAAGAGGATTATTTCACCATAGCAATCATGGTAAAATAGGAAGTAAATAAATAACATAAAAATTTCAACAGTGCTCCCACAGAGATTAAGGTTTGCTACCACCAGTCCAGTTAAAAATGTCACCTACAGAGCATGGGGGAGACACCCCACTGAAGCATCTTACAAACTTCACCCCAGACCATGAAACACAGTACTCCCACAGAAGCTGACTCAAATTTCATATATAGAGCATGGGTAACAATACGCCCACATAAGATTTTTAAAAATTTTAGCCTCAGAGCATGGGGAACAATACCCCCATAGAAGATTTTAACAAATTTCAGCCTCAGAGCATGAGGAATAGTACCCTCACAGACACCTATTCAAATTTTATCCCAAGAGGCAATAGGTGCCTGAAATTTTGTGCCGTAAAATGGAGGTAGTAAGGGGTAGTGTGCTGCAAAAGCAAGCAAAATGGGGATAAGAACAGGACAATAGCCCTACAAACAAATGTGGATGGAGAAATTACTTAAAGTGGTCCAATTGGAGCTGGAGATGGACATAATGATGTACGTGTAAGTAGGAGGTAGCCAACACAGTTTTTTTTTTAATTTTTATCTTTTTTTTAGTTTTTTTTTTTTCAATTTTAAGGGGAACTAATGGAAATAACAGTGAATAAAATACAAAACCGAACAATTATCTTGAACCAGGAGGCCGAGGTCCAAGTCGAGGATGAGGTACATGTTGTGATGTTGGTATAAGGCTGGAGTCACACTAAACATATAAAAAATCATTAACATCAGTAACATGAGTGTTCTCTGTATGGTAATATATGTGTAATATATTTGCAATGCGATTATGCCATTTTTGGCTTTACATTTCTTACAGATTTTCCCAAAGTACAGTCCCATTAAATTAACTACCTCAATGGTTTGAAATTAATAAAAACCTAATCAAGAAGGCCATACATTAGGTCCACAAGAAGTTTAGTCCTCAAATCTTCAGATAGAGGCCCTGCTGGTGTCTTGGTTTGTGAAAAACAAGTGTGACAGGCTAACCTTAAACACAACTAAATGGGTTATTTTACATTGGGTCTTGTATGGAGTTTGTATGTTCTCCCCGTGTTTGCGTGGGTTTCCTCTGGGTACTCCGGTTTCCTCCCACATTCCAAAGACATACTGATAGAGATTTTAGATCGTGAGCCCCATCGGGGACAGTGATGATAATGTGTTCAAACTGTAAAGCGCTGCGGAATATGTTAACGCTATATAAAAATAAAGATTATTATTATTATTATTGGGTCTTGTCTCATGGTTCTCTATGCAGTCATCACTACTGTCAGATGAGCATCTCTACTTTTGCCCTTCTTTTGGAGGCGACCTGGGCTAACCTTCAAGAACACAAAGATGCGCAAATGTATTTCGGCAGAGGAGCATCTTTTACTTACAGCACAGTATGTATTAATCCTATATTCATTGTCTATTAAATGTAATGATCCTTATTTGGAAACCCAGTCCGGCCATACATTATATGTATTGTGGAATTCATAATATTGTGGAATGTTTACGGTATCTTTACTTCAATTACTACCCAACATTTTGTCATTAGCACTCCCTGATAATTCAAACTGAACTGTTCCTTAGCATGTAATAGTGATGTCTATTGTTGACCCAGTGTTTAATTTTCTATGTTGCTTACTTTTATGATGGCTTACACTGTTAATATTATGCGTGTAGATGTTTTTTTCTGATTTTTTTTTAAATTTATTTGAGATTTCTTATTAGGAAATCTACCATTTCAGCCATTATACATTCCATTTGTACAGAAATCTGGTCACACCTTCAGAATTCAGTTATACCTAAGCCCAAACAAGAAACCTGGCTGCGAACAGCCCTTGGCTTTGAGCAAACATGTCAGTTCCCCAATTGCATAGGATTCCTGGATGGGAAGCACATCCATGTTTGTAAGCTGCCAAACTCAGGGTTCCAATATTACAATTATAAGCATTTTTTTCTGTATTGCTGTTGGCCCGGGTCGACAGCACATACAGGTTTATAATTGTAGATATTATGGCCTATGGAAGATCTGAAGGTTCCAGAGTCTTGAATTCTTCCATAATGGGTCGGCAGATGCAAAATAATGATTTGTCCATCCCACCCCCACATGTTCTACCGGGTTCACGCTTGGAAGCAGTTCCTTATGTAATGGTTGCTGATGAGGCATTTCATTTGAGCTGAAATAATGAATTTTTAATTATCGACTATCACGCGGAAAACGAGTGGAGGAGTGCACCTTTGGAATCCTATGTGGAAAATGGAGGGTCCTGGATGTCAGCCATCCAATTAGGTGAAGCTAACGTGAATGGTGGGATTAAGACATGTGGGATCCTTCACAATTTCACGAGGATCCATGAATGTCCAACAAATGTTACTGATGATGGAGAATATGGGAATAATGGCAGACCTGCAATACATGTTGCCAATCTACGTCGTCAGCCCTTTGACCTTAAAGTGCGAGACACATTAACAATTTATTTTGTATCACCAGAGGGATATACTCCTTGGCAAGACTATGCTGTTTCTTTAATTTATTACCAGAATCAACTGTTAATGACCAAAGTGTATGACGTTTATTTATGTACAAAAATAGACCCTGTATATCAGAAGCATAGAGTATATATTTGCAAACACATAAATCACATTTAATTAACAGTTTTATTTATAACACGTGTAATTTGTATAAAAAAAGCCATATTAAAATCATATGGCAACTTGGTTAAATAGTCCATGTAAACATTAAACAAACAAAGACATTACCCTTGAAAATGTTATTTTTTTTTTTTTTTTACAAATTTTGGTAGGAAAGTGGAGATGATGGCGCCAGCACAGCATGAATTGTTTGCTGATTTTGGTTTCCTACATTATTGGGCCCCTGAGAGGAGGATGAGGCTGGACTCTGGGACAAGGGGAGCGGTCTGTTTGTGGAACATGGTATTTGTCACTTGGGTAAAGGTAGCCATTAGCCATACTCATGGATTTTGGTTTGGCATTGGGCTAAACCCCCCAGAATTGCAATGTCGAATATACCGATGTTGAGACTACTCTCCACCAATGGGTATGTTTAAGTGGCCATATTGGGCAGGTGCAGCTGGATTTGAGAAGTGCGCTTGTGTTTGGAGGTGTTTGCTATGGCTGAGGTGATGGGATCTACGGTGGAGGTGGTTCTGGGAGTACTATGAGCTAGTCATCATGGCTTCCAGGCATGAGTAGGTGGTTATCGATGAACATTTGCCGTCTTTCATGGAAGTTGAATACAAGTTTGGATTGTTAGGCTCTGTGCAGGAATCAATTACAATTTGTACTGTACCTTTGGCATGCAGCCTTACCTCACTGGTAATTGTGCCAAAATACAGAGCAAGACTCCAACCATAGGTCTCCCACTATCATCGTTAGCATTGCGTGATAGGTATTCCAAAACACCAATGTCTACTTGGTGTCTGTTACCGGTGGTGGGATGCTCCCTCCTGCGGAGGCCCTGGTGTGGAATGGCTGCAGCTTGTGGTGAGGTATCCAAGGGGACTACTGCTACGTCCAGGTTCATGCTAATCTCGATTGGCCTCATGTCCTGCTGAATGTCATGGTGGTGGTGGTTGCTCTGTTGCTGATGGTGCAGAAGAAGATCTGGTCTCCTTTTGAACTTCGCCAACAGAGTCCTAGTTGACCTCAGAATCCGATGCTGTTTCTTGTTCATTAATGTTGAATTTTGATCTGTTATTTTACAAAATTACATATTAAAAGGAAAATAAACATTCATTTATCTAACTTAAGGCCAAGTTTAAAAATGTATGACAAACATGCACTTACGAATGGAGATCCAGAAGAGGAGCTAGGAAATTCAAGCGGTCATAATATATGTACTTCCGCTGTTTACTGGCTACTGCACCACTCCTGGCCTACTGTATGCACTCATGGTGGTGGTATTGATACCTGGAGCTGTGCCACCGTCTTATGACATCTGCCACTGCAAAGAGACATAATAAGTAAATCTAAGTATAATACACTTGTTTGCATTTTTATTGATAGGTTACAGTGCAAACTTGCATACAGTTTGTCAAGTATGTATTAACAAACATGCCAGATATTGTAAATAACATCATGTGGAATAATGAATTTACATTTCATGTAGTATATTAGTTTTTTGCACTTACTTATGTCCTGCTAGATCTCTCATGTATTGTCCTCATAATTGGAGAACATCTGGCAGCATAAGCGTCTCTAAGCTGCATCCTTTTTATTGCGGTCTGCATAGTTGGTTTCACGTTGGTCCCAGAATTCAGGCCTCTCCTGCCCCAGAACAATCAGCATTTGACATGTCTAGACTAGAGATGAGCGACTTTGCCTTTTTTCGGGTCGAGTCGGGTTTCATGAAACTCGACTTTCACAAAAGTCGGGTCGACCGAAATCGGCCGATTATCGTGAAAGTCGAAGACCGACTGAAACACAAAACCCAATGCAAGTCAATGGGGAAGAAAAGTCGGCAGTGAGTGGAGGACAGGAAACACACCTACAGTGCCCATTTTAATGCCAAAAGCATCAATTCTTATTACTTAAGCTTGTCAACCTTAATTTACTTTATAATAATAGTTAGGCATTGAAAACTGGGGGTTATTTGGCTAAAGTTGTGGGGGGGGTAGGGCTGGCTCCAGATTTTCATGGGCCCAGGGCCAAAGAGTGTCAATGGACTCCTTTAACACATGCCACAATTCATGATCCTCTGATACGGCAGAGAAATAGCGGTATAGTACAATGAAAAATACTTCACTTCTTACATCACATGACTTTTATCCATTTTAAATTCTCCAATAGCTCGAAAAACGGACAGTATATTACTTCATACAGTACTATGGCCACCGCATAGTGCGCTATACAGAGTAATGAGGCCCATATATTTCTCCATACAGAATCATTGGTCCCATATAATGTTCCATACAGTATATGATGAGCTCCACATAATGCTACAGTATATGTTGGTCCCCATGGATGAAGCTCCACTGTCTTATGGGCCCAAATAATGCTCCATATATAATGGGCCCCATTTCTAATGCTCCAGTGTATAATGGGCCCTGTAAATGCTGCTCCAGTGTCTGATGTCCACCTTTGGAATGCTCCAGTGTATGGTGGGCCCCATATATCATTCTCCAGAGTATAGTGCTCCCCAAAAATTGCTCCCAACCTTTAAAACAATTAAATAAGTCTCCTCGCTAGGGAATCCCTGTACTAGTCTGGACTCCTCATCGTCCCCATCTTCCATCTCTCTGCACTTGGACTGTTTAGGCAGAGGGCATACAGACCTGATGTCATCGCGCTCTCTGACCAGAATGTCACAGTCAGGAAACGCGGAAGACGTCACGGCGGTGGAGCAGGGAGAGGTAAGTATTTCAATTTTGCAAGTGCTGTGATCCTGAGCAAGCAGGGGGGGCCCACTCGTTGGTGATCGCACTGGCACAGGGCCCCTCATAGTACGTCGGTGTGTCTGACGGCGGGTGGGCCCGGGCTCTCCCACCGGCAGAGACACTTTTGCGTACTATGAGGGGCCCTGTGCCCGTGCCGTCGCCCATGAGTATGCCCCCCCACCTGCTCAAGGAACCTGCACTTTCATCTGCATCTTCCTCTTTGTCACCGTGTAAGGTGGTATATTATGCGGGAAGGGGAACGTGAGTTTCATCAGGGTCAGATTCTGGCTGTGTAGAGTGCGAGGGGAATGTAGTGGTCTAGGTCAATGTACCAGCAGAATCATCTAGCAGTGGCTGGGCATCAGTGCACTTGTGGCGCCCCCAGGAGTACGGTCACAACAGTGGCATTACCTTCCTCCTAGGGAATGTGATGTCATGCTTGGGAGCAACGAAGGATCTCTCTAGCAGTTAAACCAACACACAACACAATTCCCACTCCAGGCCAGCAGGGAGAGCTCTGAACCTGACTGCTGAGGAGCTGCTCTCTGTGGTCGGGAGGAGGGAAGTTAGGGCAGTCTGTGAAGGGAAGGGGAAGTGTGTGGACGTGAGGAGGGGAGCTGGAGGATGAGCAGAGTTAAGGTTCACTCCTAGCTGGAGCGCATGGTCCATATTCCGGTCTCCGAGTTTGTAGGGACACTGACGGTCCTGCAGCAGAAACCGGAGGAAGTAGCAGCTGTAAATGCTCTGTTCCCAACTAAGGCTCGGAGGCCCCAGCAGCGACTTGTGTGAGCCAGAAGGAAAAGGCGAGAGTCAACAGGGGGAACTTCAGTGAACTCTGTACTGTGAGTACCTCAGATAAGCGCTAGAGCGGAGGCCACACTACCTATTTGCAGAGAGAGAATTCCTAATTTGCTTCCAGACTGACCAGCTCCTCCTCCATCTGTACTCTGGGTACTGTACGGCACTTTCCAAGTACAGGTAAAAGAACTGCACGACTGTGTCTGTCCTCTTTCTCCTGCTCCTGGCGCATGGCTCTGCTACATCCTGCACTGCACACCATCTACCAACTCTTTTATCTGCCCTGCGACTACGGCCCGACCTGTGCAGGGCTCCTACATCTTAGCTGCACCACAACATCTGTCCCAGAGAAGCGACACTGCAGCGCTAGTCAATCTGATCAGAAACCACAGGTGGCGTCACGTATCATTCACCTATAAATGTTATTCACCCCTTTGCATGGACGCCCAGGCCCACGGAGCGGGTCACCACCACCGTGACATATCCCTCTGAGACACCAGCCCGGTACCGATTAACCCCACTGCCCTGGCTGGCCACCCACACTCGATGTCAGATTCATCTTGGACTGGGGAATTCACGATTTGACTTGATAACCCAGGCATGGTATGTGAAAAGAGCTCCATGGAGTAACCTGTAGTGTGGCCTGCCGCATCCTTCACTTTTGGTAGGGGTGAAGGACACAAGGAAAGGTGTTGTTCCTAACAAGTAGCCTCCACTGACGACTCAGTGCTTTTATTTTTTGAAACATCAGAAGAGGAGGTGATAGAGCTGGAGGCTGTGTCAGCAATGTAAGCCAAAACTTGTTCCTGAAGCTCCGGCTTTAAAAGCGGTTTACCTACTCCCAGAAAAGGGAGCTTTCCAGGTGTTCCAGAGCCAGACCATGATGCAGGCTCAACACCTCCTGCCTTATCTGCTATTGTGCTTTTGCCACTACCAGCAGATGCACCACCACCATCAGTACCAGCTGGCCCCCCCCACGCCCACATCCGCGGCCTCTTCCACCATACTTCCAAATTTTGGAGAAAATGTACCCAAAATAACATCAGATATATGGTACTGTATCAGAAGCAATCAGCTCTATACAGTCAAAGGATAATTGTCAATCTTCCTTTATATTTCATGAGTCACACAGAGATACTCACAGGCTCAGTATGGATTAGACAAGAATATAAAAAGTAGAAAAAGGTACAGTATCATCAGATACCAGGTATATATAGCATAGTTTAAACTTTCTAAATATCCGTATATATTTCAGGAGGCAGACACAGACGCTCTCAGGCTCAGCATGGATTACAGCACAATATAAAAAGCCATAAAACGGTAATGGATCTGAAGCGTACAGCTGTACACTTTGTAGGGGTCATTGTCAATCTCAGTATTTATTTCCACAGTCAGAAACAGACTCTCACTTGGTCAGTTTGGATTAGACCAGAATATAAAAAGCAATAAATGGGTAATGTATCACAAGCGAAGGGCTGTATGCAGTGTTGGGGTAATTTTTAAATCTACATATAAATTGCAGGAGTAACCCACAGACTCTCACATGCTCAGGATGGATCACACCACAATATAAAAAGAAGATCCGCAAAAAATAATCACACATATGGGCCAATGTTCCAGGTGTCAATGATACACTTAGAGTGGTGGGTGGAGGAGGACTTCCTGGCAGAAAGGGTACAGTATCACCAGATACCAGGTATATATAGCATAGATTAAACATTAAAAATGTATGTCTATATATCAGGAGTAGTGTTGAGGCACCCCGCTAGTATGTCCGAGTTCGGTGCGGTTCGTCGATCAGGAGGCAAGTTTGTCGAATGTTCGTCGAACGTTCGACGAACACCGTCAAGCCCCATTGAAAACAAAGACAGGCAAACACAAACACATACAAACACATAGAAAACAATTACAAAACACCTTAAAAGGTGTCCCAAAGCAGACAAAATTCTCAGAAGACAAAAATAACATATGGAAAAGGGCAACTACATATAGAAAAGAGGTGGAAGAGTAAAAGGAGGAGGAGGAGACACAGATATAGGCATGTCATGCCCTTATAAAGTCAAGAAAGGATGGATTAAAAAATCTAAAATAAAAAAAAAAATCTAAAATTCTAAAATCGAAGACGATCATGTACCATTGGATTTCCCACCATAAATTATGCCAACTGCCAATTGGGCGGCGTTATTCCCACGACCCTCCGAACAACGTCCATGAAGGCAAAGTGTTTGGTTTCCGGGGGCAGTATGGTTGCAAAGCTGAACCTTTAAGGAATGTCCAGAAGGGCACCACCAGGAGTGGAGCCTGCGGCTTAATTGGACTCCACACGGGCAACCTCAACCATGTCAGCCACCGAGAAGATGGACAGATTGCAAGCTTTGTTGATTCTGTGGGTGTTGGTGCATGGCCGTTTTTAGTTGTGCTAGTGATTTGTCAGCTTAATTCTGTTAACGAACAAGACTCCGGCATGACCCCGCGGTCCGCGTCCAGCTTACTAGAGGGACACGCGAGGATCTGGCATGCGAGATCGAGCAATAACAGGTCTGTCGTGCCCTTACATGTCCGGGGCTGCATGTGCGCTACACTGAAAGGACCAGAGTGTGTCGCTTGCAGGTGCGGATAACCCGCTGAACCCCGTTAGTGATGGGGATCTGGGATTCCAATTCTTCCCCGTGAACGAATATTTCCCAGTAAGTGCAGTTCAATCGGAATTCCGGAATTATGCCTAACCGGCATTCCAGAAAGAATGTGAAAAAATTGGCATAGATCAATAGGATTTTTTTTTACCAGAGAACAAGGTTTTTATGTATCAGTGCAATAAGATTTTTTGCAACACAGAACAAGGTTTACAGTGGGTATGGAAAGTATTCAGACCCCTTTACATTTTTCACTCTTTGTTCCATTGCAGCCATTTGGTAAATTCAATAAAGTTAATTTTTTTTCTCATTAATAGTGTTGAGCATTCCGATACCGCAAGTATTGGGTATCGGCCGATACTTGCTGTATCGGAATTCCGATACCGACTTCCGATATTTTTTCAATATCGGAATTCGGCATCGGAATTGGAAGTTCAAAGTTGATTGACAGCCTGACGTCATCATGATGCGCGGTGTGTGCGCATCATGATGCGCCGTCATTTCGGGCCTTCCGGGGGTCTCTGCCGGCCTGCCGGGGGGCTGTGTGGACAGCCCGGGGTCTGTACCGGCCTGCCGGGGGGCTGTGCCGGCCTGCCGGTGGTCTGTGCACCCTGTGGGGGTCTGTACCGGCCTGCCGGGGGGCTGTGCCGGCCTGCCGGGGGGCTGTGCACCCTGTGGGGGTCTGTACCGGCCTGCCGGGGGGCTGTGCCGGCCTGCCGGGGGGCTGTGCTGATGTCCGGGGGTCTGTGCAAGCATCGTCCGATGGGACTACAAGTCCCATCTGGCGATGCCTGCTACCATGACAGTGATTGACACATTAGCCAATGATGGGACAGTAGTAGTCCCATCATCCGGCTAATGTGTTAAATGTAAAAAAAAAAAAAAAAAAAAATACTACATACATACTACATACATACTACATGCATGCTACATGCATACTACATGCTACATACATACTACATGCTACATACATACTACATATATACTACATGCATGCTACATACATACTACATGCTACATACATACTACATATATACTACATGCATGCTACATACATACTGAATGCATGCTACATACATACTACATGCTACATACTACATGCTACATACATACTACATGCTACATACATACTACATGCTACATACATACTACATACATACTACATACATACTACATGCATGCTACATACATACTACATACATACTACATGCATGCTACATGCATGCTACATGCATGCTACATACATACTACATGCTACATACATACCACATACTACATACATACTACATACATACTACATGCTACATACATACTACATATATACTACATGCATGCTACATACATACTACATATATACTACATGCATGCTACATACATACTACATGCTACATGCATGCTACATACATACTACATGCTACATACATACTACATGCTACATACATACTACATGCTACATACATACTACATATATACTACATACATACTACATACTACATACATACTACATGCATGCTACATACATACTACATGCATGCTACATACATACTACATGCATGCTACATGCATGCTACATACATACTACATGCTACATACATACCACATACATACTACATACATACTACATACATACTACATGCTACATACATACTACATATATACTACATGCATGCTACATACATACTACATATATACTACATGCATGCTACATACATACTACATATATACTACATGCATGCTACATACATACTACATGCATGCTACATACATACTACATGCTACATACTACATGCTACATACATACTACATGCTACATACATACTACATGCTACATACATACTACATATATACTACATACATACTACATACATACTACATACATACTACATGCATGCTACATACATACTACATACATACTACATGCATGCTACATGCATGCTACATGCATGCTACATACATACTACATGCTACATACATACCACATACTACATACATACTACATACATACTACATGCTACATACATACTACATATATACTACATGCATGCTACATACATACTACATATATACTACATGCATGCTACATACATACTACATGCTACATACATACTACATATATACTACATGCATGCTACATACATACTACATGCTACATACATACTACATGCTACATACATACTACATATATACTACATACATACTACATACATACTACATGCATGCTACATACATACTACATGCATGCTACATACATACTACATGCATGCTACATGCATGCTACATACATACTACATGCTACATACATACCACATACATACTACATACATACTACATACATACTACATGCTACATACATACTACATATATACTACATGCATGCTACATACATACTACATATATACTACATGCATGCTACATACATACTGCATGCTACATGCATGCTACATACATACTACATACATACCACATATATACTACATACATACAATACATTCATACAATACATACATAGACATACAGTACATATAACATAGAGTAACATACTTACCAATACTTGTCACATTGTTCCCCGAAGCCATTGTCTTTTCCGGAATAAATATTAACATAACAAACCACAAAAATACTCACCCACGATCCGAAGCAGTCCACGAGTGTGTCCCACGATGATCTTGGGTAGAGAACTGCAGCATCAGCTGATGCGGCCGTTCTCTACGGGCTGCAGGAATCCAATGACGGAAGGTAGGTATCCTTCCGCACTGTATTCCTCCGCCACTTAAAAAAAAAAAGTCCCTAGTCTCACTTTATGCCATTGCTGCGTGGGAAATTCCCACACAGCAATGGCATAAAGTGAGACTAGGGACTTTTTTTTTTTTTAAGTGGCGGAGGAATACAGTGCGGAAGGATACCTACCTTCCGTCATTGGATTCCTGCAGCCCGTAGAGAACGGCCGCATCAGCTGATGCTGCAGTTCTCTACCCAAGATCGTCGTGGGACACACTCGTGGACTGCTTCGGATCGTGGGTGAGTATTTTTGTGGTTTGTTATGTTAATATTTATTCCGGAAAAGACAATGGCTTCGGGGAACAATGTGACAAGTATTGGTAAGTATGTTACTCTATGTTATATGTACTGTATGTCTATGTATGTATTGTATGAATGTATTGTATGTATGTAGTATGTATGTAGCATGTAGTATGTATGTAGTATGTATGTAGCATGCATGTAGCATGCAGTATGTATGTAGCATGCATGTAGTATATATGTAGTATGTATGTGGTATGTATGTAGCATGTAGTATGTATGTAGCATGCATGTAGTATGTATGTAGTATGTATGTAGCATGCATGTAGTATATATGTAGTATGTATGTAGCATGTAGTATGTATGTAGCATGCATGTAGTATATATGTAGTATGTATGTAGCATGTAGTATGTATGTAGCATGCATGTAGTATATATGTAGTATGTATGTAGTATATATGTAGTATGTATGTGGCATGTATGTAGCATGCATGTAGTATGTATGTAGTATATATGTGGTATGTATGTAGCATGTAGTATGTATGTAGCATGTAGTATGTATGTAGCATGCAGTATGTATGTAGCATGCAGTATGTATGTAGCATGCATGTAGTATATATGTAGTATGTATGTAGTATATATGTAGTATGTATGTTGCATGTAGTATTTATGTAGTATGAATGTAGCATGTATGTAGTATGTAGTATGAATGTAGCATGTATGTAGTATGCATGTTGTATGTATGTAGCATGTATGTAGCATGTAATTTTTTTTTTTTTTTTTTTTTTTACATTCAACACATTAGCCGGATGATGGGACTACTACTGTCCCATCATTGGCTAATGTGTCAATCACTGTCATGGTAGCAGGCATCGCCCGATGGGACTTGTAGTCCCATCGGACGATGCCTGCACAGACCCCCGAAGCCTGCACAGACCACCGGCAGGCCGGCACAGCCCCCCGGCAGGCCGGCACAGCCCCCCGGAGCCTGCACAGACCACCGGCAGGCCGGCACAGCCCCCCGAAACATACAGACCCCAGAGAGGCTGTACAAGGCAAAAACAGGGTTTTTCTTATTCCGATACCGGAAGTCCCATAGACTTGAATGGGACTTCCGGTATCGGAATCGGCGATACCGATACTTTTTTTAAAGATCGGCCGATCCATTCCGATCCGATACTTTGAAGTATCGGACGGTATCGCTCAACTCTACTCATTAATGTACACTGCACCCCATCTTGACTAAAAAAAACAGAAATGTAGAAATTGTTGCAAATTTATTAAAAAAGATAAACTGAAATATCAAATGGTCATAAGTATTCAGACCCTTTGCTCAGACACTCATATTTAAGTTTACCACTACAGTAGTGTATTTTTTTTACTTAATGTGTAGAGATTCTGGCAGCCATTCAGGGTGAAGAAACCATCCACAACGTCCAGACTCAAGGACTTCTGTAATTTGCTGCCGAAAGTCAAATGTTCCTCTTCTTATAAAAAGTGGATATGTTGTTTTTGAGCCATTTTGTCAGTGTAACAATGCAGAGAGGCTGCTCCTGCTGCTGCAAGTAGTCAGATAGTTAGCTAGGCAGTTTATTGTCAGTCCGCTAGTTCAGCTAGATAGGATTCTGTGTCAAATTGTCTTTCCAGCATCTAAATCATTTGTGCTAATACTGTGGTGCAGTCAGGAGAGTTCACATTTATGAATCTAAATCATTTGTGCTAATAGGGTGGTGGAGGCAGGAGTCCACATTTCAGAATCTAAATTGTTTGTGCTAATGTGTGGTGCAGACAGGAGTCCACATTTCAGAATCTAATTGCGTTCTGCTAATAATGTGGTCAAGCAACCAGGCCACATTTCTGAATCTAAATCCTTTCTCTTATTAGTGTAATCCTGACACACTATCTCAGAAAATAAATGCTGATTGTTAATTTAGTGACAGGTGAATGATGAGTCTGAGCTTAGAGTTGTGAAACAGCTGGATAAAAGAGGGGAAGGGTACATCCAACATGAGTTGTAAAAAGCTAGGCCTTGGTAGAAGGGGGAATAGGCTTGGTGTTCAAGGTATACATGGGCTAGGTGGTAGTGTTATTGAAAGCTCTACTAAACAAACAATGTCTTGTCCTATCAAAAGACAACTGACAACATCTGTTACTGGACAGGTTACTCTACTCACTTTCTTTGGCAGCAGCACAGCGGTACACCTTGTAGATTACGTCTAGAAAGAGCATGTCCTCCAGTGGATGGCAAGTGCTGCATCAAGTGGCCTCTCCTACTCTTCCTCCACCTTAACATCACACACAGTACAGTCCTCATAAGTGGAACCCCAATTACCCTTGTTTCTCCCGTGTCACAGCTCTCCAACCGTTCTACTGACTGTGGGGACCCACAGATGGGTAAGACTACAGAGCAGTTCACAAATTCTATTTCATGGGCAACAGAGGTCTGCCCCAAAGATTCACAGAATCAAGAGGAGGAAAGCATTTACACTAGTGCCCAACATATTTTTCAGTTGGATCCAGGGCAGGACAAAATAGGGTTCGAGCTGAATCTAGTCCCTCGTCACCAGATGTTAATCCCCGGGAGTAGAAGTGATGCTAGTGAAACTCAGATACCTGAAGGGACTGTACTGTGCTGTCAGGGCAGTAAGAGGACGGTGATTGTTAGGGCAAGGAGAGGGAGAACAGAGAGGATTATGATGAGGTTGTAAATCACACTTGAAGTGAAAACCAAGGGTATGCAGCTGAGTATCTCAGCAGAGGAGGAGGAAGATGAGGAGGTTACGTTGCAGCTATAATAATTTGACTACTACATGCCTGAACTGCCCCATGTGCGATCAACATGCATTACTGTGGAAATCTCACTGTGCTAAATCGCAGACAAGCAGGTCTCGCCAACCACTGGTCATCCCATCAATTGCATCTGCTGCTTCTTCCCCCTCTGTCAGCATGACAAATGTTCTCACACAGGTCTCTGGCTGCAGAACCTCCACTTGTTTACCCCCTATATTCGGGGTGAGTGAGAGCTTTTCAGCTGTTATGGAAGTGGAGATGCCTGCTGTTTGTGCTTCACTAAGCACACCACATCTGCACCTGCACCTCACTCACAGTGGAGCAGTTTGTCGTATTCACCCTACTCCACCCTCTCTCAGCAAAGTAACCAACTCTCGGTTCCGCAGTTGTGGTCACATAAAATAATGTTTCCTCCTACATATGCCAAAGCTAAGAGCTTGAACTTCAGCATCTCCAATCTGTTGGCCAAGGAAATGTTGCCTTTCCACCTGGTGGACACAGATGGTTTCCAAAAGTTGATGGCCACTGCAGTCCCCAAGTACCCGTTACCCAGTCGCCATTACTTCTCTATGAAAGCTGTGCCTGCACTACACCAGTATGTCACAGAGAACATCACCCATTCCTTGAAAAAAATCTATGTCTGCCAGGGTGCATTTCACCAATGACACCTGAGTGAGCAAACATGGCCTGGGGTATTACATCTCGCTGACTGTGCACTGGCTGTCTCTGGTGGCTGTGGGGGAAGGAGGTCAAGGGGCAGCCAAGCTCTGTATTTAACACTGCCTCCACTGCTTCTGCTCCTCCACCTGTGCCCTCAACCCATTCCTTAATAAGATATGCATTCCAACAGTTCAGAGAGGATCCCCCCACCTCCGTACTGCACATCCAGGGCTTACCAAAATCAGGCAGTGTTTAAATTAATACGAATTTGAGAATGCAGTCAGGCAGCTCAAGAGTTGTGGATAGATATCCAGGTGAAGATTGAGCAAGTGCTGTCTCCACTGAACCTGGAACCAGAGAAGACCATGTGCGATAACGGTCTAAACCTGGTGGCAGCCCTATACTAGGGCAACCTCACACATGTGCCTTGCATGGCTCACGTCCTGAACCTGGTGGTACAGCAATTTTTCCACCACTATCCTGGCCTGGATGAGCTGCTGCAGAAGGCATGGTCACTGTGTGCTCACTTCTGTCGCTTCACACCCCACAGGTCATTGACTTGCACTGCTACTGAGGTCTTTCGGCCTACCAGTTAACCATTTGATTAGTGACGTGCTGACATGGAGGAATTCCACTCTGCACATGTTGCAGCGACTATGGAAGCAGCTACTAGCCCTTGTGCAGTAAATCCTTTTGCATAACCTGCAGTGCAAACGTGTTTCAAATCACACATGTGAAGGGGGTATAGATGAAGGAACTGTGCATCCTTCTGCACAGTTTTGAAATGGCTTCTAAGAAGGTTAGCGCTGATGATGCCATCATCAGCATCACTATTCTGGTCATCTACATGCTGGAGCACACTTTTAATAGTCTGTGAGAGGAGGTGGGAGCAGAAGGGATAACAATACCTCTAAGTTTTGGACTGTATTCACACAGGCAGGTTTCTTGGGAGGGTGGATTACAGCCATCGAAGGTGGCTCATCGTACCAGACAAACTGTTAGTGAAGATGCAAGAGCCAAGGAACAAATGGAGGAGGATGAGGAAGAAGAGGTGATGGGAGCACAACAGTAAGGGGAACTTTTCTGCATCTTCGACCTAACCTGCCAGGACTGAACATCCATCTCTACTTAGGAGACTCAATCCGGTAATTGTCTGATTGCTGATATTATTAACTGAAATGCCATAGTATTGCAGTATATAGTGAAAATTGTGATCTCTTATGCAGCTCAGTCTGTGGCCGAGTTTCTAAGGAGTGCTGGGGTGGAAGTGACATGAGCCTTCAACAGCCCCCCAGCTTCCAATTGGTAACCCATCGGTGCTCGAAGATGGTATATGTCACTAAAGTATGTAAAAAATCTGACACCATTTAAGCAAGATCAAAAGGTTTATGTAAGATTGGTCATAATACAGCCATATGTTTGATCACCATAGGATTTTTCTCATATTTATCAATAGCTATATTTTAGGAGTTGAAATTCTATTCAATTTAACTTTTTACTTTTTTGCCAGTTTTCATTGCTTTGTAATAATATCCTGGAATAAAATTCGTAATACGATGAGCAAAAGATTGTTTTCATAAAATAACACTCTTTTGAAAGTCATCATTAATCTCCACTTAATTAACTAGGGCAAAACATCTACATGTAGCTAATTAACTGCAAATTCTAGGATTTGTGATAACAGTTTGGCATCTTGACAAGCAAAATGTAATGGCAGCATCAAGTCTTTAAGTCAAGCAAAGTAAATGAGTAATATACTGCATAATTAAAATCAAAGCTTGACGTAATATTTATTTTCAATTTTATTTTTATTAATATAAAAAGTGCATAGCATACAAAGATAATAGTGTAAACAATGAAGGTTAGTATTCCAAATATAACGGTTAGCTCCATAAAATTTATTAGGAAAACATAGCATATTTAAAAAAGCACTGACCAAACAGGGTGATTAATTTGTCTGAATATCATGATTTGTTTTGTTTTTTTTACTAACCTGTAATGAAGAGATATCTCAATTCACAATTGTGTTTTCTCAACTTAAATTTGAATGTTAAAAAATCACTCCCATTAAAGTTTTATCCTCTTAATATATTGCAATCTTCATATTATATGGCACTGTAAACTTACAATTGATTATTTTTCTCTTCTACACAGCTAATTCTTCTGTTTTCCATTAGGTCTATCACAGCACATGATTAACCCCTTCACGACCCATGATGCCTACATTGGCGTCATGAAAAGTCGTGCCCAAACGACCCATGACGCCCCCGTAGGCGTCATGCTATAAATAGCCCCCCTGAGGGTCGGGTGACCGGGATCACTGAAAGGT
This sequence comes from Dendrobates tinctorius, assembly GCF_039654945.1. Classification (NCBI taxonomy): domain Eukaryota; kingdom Metazoa; phylum Chordata; class Amphibia; order Anura; family Dendrobatidae; genus Dendrobates; species Dendrobates tinctorius. The sequence continues at coordinate 56,856,197 of NW_027361675.1, forward strand.
CACCTGACCCGCACACAGAGGACACTCATGGGTTAATCCCAGGGGGCGTGGCTTAGCCCCCACGTGCCTACGATCGCTCTGATTGGCTGTTAACAGTGAAACAGCCAATCAGAGCGATTTGTAATATTTCACCAATGAAATTTGGTGAAATATTACAATCCAGCCATGGCCGATGCTGCAATAGCATCGAACATGGCTGTAAACCGACACCCGACCCCCCCACACTGACTGGCGGGACCGATCGGCCCCCGCCACCGATGGACGGCGGCGATCGGTAGCCGTCGTCATCATCTTCTTCCCCTCCCCTTTCTATCGCTCCCTCCCACCTTCCGATTCTCCCCCAGGCACCTACGATGTCCTGCTGGTGCTCCCGGTGTCCCACCATGGCTCCCGCTGTCCCGCCATCCAGATCATGGGCGCCGCCATCTTGCGAAATGGCGGGCGCATGCGCAGTGCGCCTGCCATTGTCCAAGATGGCGGCACCCATGAACTTGCCGGCTGCCCATTCATTTTTCATTTTGATCACTGTGATAAGCTTTCACAGTGATCAAAATGAAAAAAAAAGTAAATACACCCCCCTTTTATCACCCCCATAGCCAGGCGCAAATAATAAAATAAAAAATATATATATTTTTTCCATTTAGGGTTAGAATTAGGGTTAGGGTTGGAATTAGGGTTAGGGGTGGAATTAGGGTTAGGGGTGGAATTAGGGTTAAGATTAGGGTTAGGGGTGGGTTGGCATTAGGGTTAGGCTTGTGGTTAGGGTTAGAGTTGGGATTAGGGTTAGGGGTGTGTTGGGGTTAAGGTTGTGGTTAGGGTTATTATTAGGGTTGGGATAGGGGTGTGTTGGGGTTAGAGTTGGAGTTAGAATTGAGGGGTTTCGACTGTTTAGGCACATAACGGTGTCTACGAACGCGACATGGCGCCACGGTTTATTCCAGCCAATTTTGCGTTCAAAATGTCAAACAGCACTCCCTCCATTACGAGCCCCGACGTGTGCCCAAACAGTGGTTTACCCCCACATATGGGGTATCAGCATACTCAGGAAAAATTGCACAACAACTTTGCGGGTCTAATTTCTCCTGTTACCCTTGGGAAAATAAAAAATTGGGGGCTAAAAAAATGATTTTTGTGAAAAAAAATGATTTTTTTATTTTCACGGCTCTGAGTTATAAACTTCTGTGAAGCACTTGGTGGTTCAAAGTGCTCACCACACATCTAGATAAGTTCCTTGGGTGGTCTAGTTTCCAAAATGGGGTCACTTGTGGGGGGTTTCCACTGTTTAGGCACATCAGAGGCTCTGCAAACGTAACATGACGCCCGCAGACCATTCCATCAAGTCGGTATTTCAAAACGTCACTACTTCCCTTCCGAGCCCTGACGTGTGCCCAAACAGTGGTCCTTCCCCACATATTGGGTACCAGCGTACTCAGGACAAACAGGACAACAACTTTTGGGGTCCAATTTCTCCCGTTACCATTGTGAAAATAAAAAATTGTGGGCTAAAAAATCATTTTTTGAGGAAAAAAAAGATTTTATATTTTCACAGCTCTGTGTTATACACTTCTGTAAAGCACCTGGGGGTTCAAAGTGCTCACTATGCATCTAGATAAGTTCCTTAGGGGGTCTAGTTTCCAAAATGGGGTCAATTGTGGGGGAGCTCCAAAGTGCAGGCAGACAGGGCCTCTCTAAACACGACATGGTGTCCGCTAGCGATTGGAGCTAATTTTCCATTCAAAAAGTCAAATGGCGCTCCTTCCCTTCAGAGCCCTGCCGTGCGCCCAAACAGTGGTTCCCTCCATATATGGGGTGCCAGCGTACTCAGGACAAACTGAACAACAACTTTAGGGGTCCAATTTATCCTGTTACCCTTGTGAAAATAAAAAATAGCGGGCTAGAAAATCATTTTTGAGGAAAAAAAATGATTTTTTATTTTCATAGCTCTGCGTTTATTAACTTCTGTGAAGCACTTGGGGGTTCAAAGTGCTCACTACACATCTAGATAAGCTCCTTGCTTGAGGGGTCTAGTTTCCAAAATGGGGTCACGTGTGGGGGGTTTCTACTGTTTAGGCACATCAGGGGCTCTGCAAAAGCAACATGATGCCCGCAGAACATTCCATCAGTCTGCATTCCAAAATCGGGCGCCTTCCCTTCTGAGCTCTCCGATGTGCCCAAACAGTGGTTTCCCCCCACATATGAGGTATCGGTGTACTCAGGACAAATTGCACAACAACTTTTGTGGTCCAATTTCTCCTGTTAGCCTTGTGAAAATAAAAAATTGCGGGCTAAAAAATCATTTTTGAGGAAAATTTTTTTTATTTTCACTGCTCTGCGTCATAAACTTCTGTGAAGCACTTGGGGGTTCAAAGTGCTCACCACACATCTAGATAAGTTCCTTGTGGGGTCTAGTTTCCAAAATGGGGTCACTTGTGGGGGAGCTCCAATGTTTAGGTACACAGGGGCTCTCCAAACACGACATGGTGTCCACTAACGATTGGAGCTAATTTTCCATTCAAAAAGTCAAATGGTGCTCCTTCCCTTCCGGACCCTGCCGTGTGCCCAAACAGTGGTTTATGACCACATAAGAGGTATCGGTGCACTCAGGAGAAATTGCCCAACCAATTTTAGGATCCATTTTATCCCATTGCCCATGTGCAAATGAAAGACCTGAGGCTAAAAGAAAATTTTTGTGAAAAAAGTTTTTGTTTTTTTACGGCTCAATTTGTGAAGCACCTGGGGGTTGAAAGTGCTCACTATGCATCTAGATAAGTTCCTTGGAGGGTCTAGTTTCCAAAATGGGGTCACTTGTGGGGGAGCTCCAATGTTTAGGCACACAGGGACTCTCCAAACTTGACATGGCAACCGCTAAATATTCCAGCATATTTCCATTCAAAAAGTCAAATGGCGCTCCTTCCCTTCCGGGCCCTGCCATGTGCCCAAACAGTGGTTTATAACCACATTTGAGGTATTGGTGTACTCAGGAGAAATTTCCCAACAAATTTTTGGGATCCATTTTATCCTGTTACCCATGTGAAAATGAAAAAATTGATGCTAAATAAAATTTTTGTTGGAAAAATTAAAATGTCCATTTTTTTCCTTCCACATTGCTTTAGTTGCTGTGAAGCACCTGAAGGGTTAATAATCTTCTTGAATGTAGTTTTGAGTAGCTTGAGGGGTGCAGTTTTTAGAATGGTGTCACTTTTGGGTATTTTCTGCCATATAGACCCGTCAAAGTGACTTCAAATGTGAGGTGGTCCCTAAAAAAAATGGTTTTGTAAATTTTGTTGTAAAAATGAGAAATCGCTGGTCAACTTTTAACCCTTATAACTTCCCAACAAAAAAAATTTTGTCTCCAAAATTGTGCTGATGTAAAGTAGACATGTAGGAAATGTTATTTATTAACTATTTTGTGTCACATAACTCTCTGGTTTAACGGAATAAAAATTCAAAATGTGAAAATTGCAAAATTTTCAAAATTTTTGCCAAATTTCCATTTTTTCACAAATAAATGCAAACATTATTGACCTAAATTTACCACTAACATGAAGCCCAATATGTCACGAAAAAACATTCTCAGAATCGCTAGGATCCATTGAAGCGTTCCTGAGTTATTACCTCATAAAGGGACACTGGTCAGAATTGCCAAAAATGGCCAGGTCATTAAGGTCAAAATAGGCTGGGTCATGAAGGGGTTAAAAACTGACTACCTGAATCCTTCTAAGCTCTATGTAGAAAGAAAAAGTCTATTTTCGCTGGAAGGAACGGCCTGGTAATGAATTGAAGATGGGAATGATTTATATGATTTATGCAGATAAAGGAGACTTAAGCCCTGTCTCACATAATGAGATCATTAGCGAGACCGCTGAAGCGTTACAGGTTTTGTGACGCAACAGCGACCTCGCCAGCGATCTCGCTACACTTGACACATAGCGGCGACCGGCATCCCCGCTGGATATCGCTGATCGTGCTTGAATGTCCTAGGCCATTTTTTGATCATTGGCATCCTGCTGGCCAGCATACATTGCTGTGTTTGATGCCGACGAGCGATCTTGTTGGTGACGCAGGCGTGAGTCGTCAGAATAGCTGCTGTGTGACAAGGTCCCAATGACCGCCGAGGTCGTTATATGGATCGTCGTATCGTTGCTGTGTCATTGAATAGATCTGCCTGTTTGACAGCTTACTAGCGACCATGTAGCGACGCACCAGCGATCCTTACCAGGTCGTATCGTTGTCGGGATCGCTGGAGCGTCGCTATGTGAAACAGGACCCTTGCTGTTTTTTCCTGTAGAGAAAGAGTTTACTTGGTAGAAAGGTAAAATGAGCAATTGTAGACACAAAGTGCTTAACAATATGATGATTGCAATATATTAAGAGGATAAAACTTTAATGGGAGTGATTCTTTAACGTTCAAATTTAAGTTGAGAAAAACACAATTGTGAATTGCGATATCTCTTCATTACAGGTTAGTAAAAAAAACAAAACAAATCATTATATTCAGACAAATTAATCACCCTGTTTAGTCAGTGTGCAATTTTGTTTACAATTTTCATAACTAGCAGTCATCAAATTTTTCCTAAAAATAACATTGAAATAAAAGGGAAATTAAAGGGGGTAAAAGGAATATTGGTGACAAAAGTTTAATGACAAATAATTAGGAATGATCAAACTATTTGAAATTTGAATTTGCTAGTTTTGGCAAATTTTACCCCAAAATGAATTTCACTGCAATTTGTTTCATGACAAATCTCAAGTAGTCTAATGCTTTAACAACCAGCCATTATTTTTTTGTACTGCTTGTGATAGTTCCCAGTAATTGGCTGCACTATGTCATGTGATGGGACAGCTGCAGGGCATTATGAGGAAGACTGCCTAGCTGAGCCTGTCATCATTAGCCCCCTCTGTAGCTCTTCAGCTGTATGTGAAATTGCACCAGCATTTTTGGGGTTCAATCTATGTAAAATTAAAATGCAAACTGTTTGAGCTAGCAGGTACCAATGAATTTCAGGAAATTAAACTAAAATTTGATTTCCTGCATACTGATCTAATCACCTTTACAAATTATTTCAGATTAATTCACAGCATATAGTGGTATACAGCTTGGGTAGTCCAATAATCATCTCAAGTGAAGTAGTAACAGTGCAAAGTTTTATTCAAAGGAATAAGTAATTAGATTCATGCTGCTCAAACTACAGACAAGACTGCAGCCAGTTATGTCTTCCTCTAAACCGCCAAGATAATTCAAGGACGATATAATTGAAAAGCTGAGCGGGGTCTTTAGGGAGAAATTGGACAAGTCTAGTGAAGTCCCTAGCTGTCTTCTTCCCACTTTGTTACATTACACAGGCTATGATAGTGTCTCCTGATTGACTGCTTTATACCATCTGATGTGAATAGTACAAGGCACCTGGAAAAGTATCTGATGTCATGCTAGCTTTCTGTTACTGATTAAATCTTCTGTGACATGTAAAAAGACGTGGGCATTTTGGGGCAATTTGCTCAAGTCAATTTGCAAATTGTTTAAATTCACTGATTTGCAGCTAATCGGTTTATTTATCTCTAATATATAACCTATTATATATATATATACAGTATATACTGTGTATATATATACACTACCATTCAAAAGTTTAGGGTCGCTTAGAAATTTCCTTATTTTTGAAAGTAAAGCACAGTTTTTTCCAATGAAGCTAGAATTAAAAGATTCAGAAAAACACTCTATACATTGTTAATGGGGTAAATGACTAGCTGCAAATGTCTGGATTGTAATGCAATATCTTCATAGGTGTATAGAGGCCCATTTCCAACAACCATCACTCCAGTGTTCTTATGTTAATTAGTGTTAGCTAACTGTGTAAGAAGGCTAATGGATGGTTAGAATACCCTTGAAAACCCTTGTGCAAGTATGTTAGCACAGCTGAAAACAGTTTGGCTGTTTAGAGAAGCTGTAAACCTGACCTTCCTTTGAGCTAATTGAGAATCCGGAGCATTACATTTGTTGGTTCCATTAAACTCTCAAAATGGCCAGAAAAAAAGAACTTTCATGTGAAACTCGACAGTCTATTCTTGTTCTTAGAAATTAAGGCTATTCCATGCGAGAAATTGCCAAGAAACTGAAGATTTCCTACAACGGTGTGTACTACTCCCTTCAGAGGAGAGCACAAACAGGCTCCAACCAGAGTAGAAAGAGTAGTGGGAGGCCCCACTGCACAACTGAGCAACAAGACAAGTACATTAGAGTCTACAGTTTGAGAAATCGACGCCTCACAGGTTCTCAACTGGCAGCTTCATTAAATAGTACACGCAAGACACCAGTGTCAACGTCTACAGTGAAGAGGCAACGCCGGGATGCAGGCCTTCAGGGCCGAGTGGCAAAGAAAAAGCCATATCTGAGACTGGCTAATAAAAGGAAAAGATTAATATGGTCAAAAAAACAGACATTGGACAGACGAAGATTGGAAAAAAGTGTTATGAACAGACGAATCCAAGTTTGAGGTGTTTGGATCACAGAGAAGAACCTTTGTGTGATGTAAAACAAGTGAAAAGATGCTGGAAAAGTGCCTGACGCTATCTGTCAAGCATGGTGGAGGTAATGTGATGGTCTGGGGTTGCTTTGGTGCTGATAAAGTGGGAGATTTGTACAAGGTGAAAGGGATTTTGAATAAGGAAGGCTCTCACTCCATTTTGCAACGCCATGCCATACCCTGTGGACAGCGCTTGATTGGAGCCAATTTCATCCTACATCAGGACAATGACCCAAAGCACATCTCCATATTATGCAAGAACTATTTAGGGAAGAAGCAGGCAGCTGGTATTCTATCTGTAATGGAGTGACCAGCTCAGTCACCAGATCTCTACCCCATTGAGCTGTTGTGGGAGCAGCTTGACCGTATGGTCAAAAAGTGCCCATCAAGCCAAACTAACTTGTGAGAGGGGATTCTTGGAGCACGGGGTGAAATTTTTCCAGATTACCTCAGCAAATTAACTGCTAGACTGCCAAAGGTCTGCAATGCTGTAAATGCTGCAAAGGGACCATTCTTTGACGAAAGCAAAGTTTGAAGGAGAAAATTATTATTTCAAATAAAAATCTTTTTTTCAAACCTTGTCAATGTCTGGACTAGATTTTAAACTCATTTGGCAACTCATTTGATTAATAAAAGTAAGAGTTTTCATGGAAAACACAAAATTGTCACGGTGACTCCACTGACTGGGATGACCGTCATCTCATTCGAATGTCACTCAGCAACCACAGGATGACATTAAGTGACCTAAAAAAGGAATGGCAAATGGCAGCTGGGGTGAAGTGCATGGCAAGAACAGTTCGTAACAGGCTCCTAGAGGCAGGGCTCAAGTCATGTAAAGCTAGTAAAAAGCCTTTCATCAATGAGAAGCAAAGGAGAGTCAGGCTGAAGTTTGCCAAAGACCATAAGGATTTTACCATACAGGGCTAGAGTAAGGTAATCTTCTCTGATGAGACGTTTTCAGCTTTGCCCAACACCTGGTCATCTAATGGTTAGACAGAGACCAGGAGATGCACGCAAGCCACAGTGTCTTGCACCCACTGTGAAATTTGGTGGAGGATCGATGATTATCTAGTGATTAGTGATGAGCGAGCAGACTCGTTGCTCGGGTTTTCCCGAGCATGCTTGGGTGTCCTCCAAGTATTTTGGCGTGCTCAGAGATTTAGTTTTCGTTGTCTCATCTGCATGATTTGTGACTTGCAGACAGGCTGAATACATGTGTGGAATGCCTGTTTGTTAGGGAATTCCTACATGTATTCAGCCTGTCTACAAGTCGCAAATCATGCAGAGAAGATGAGGAAAACCAAATCTCTGAGCACGCCAAAATACTCAGAGGACATCCTAGCATGCTCGGGAAAACCAGAGTAACGAGTATACTTGCTCATCACTACTGGTGATGCTTCAGCAAAGGCTGAAATTGGGCAGGTTAATCTTTGCAAAGGATGTATGAATCAAGCCGCATACAAGGTTATCCTGGAAAAACAGTTCACTCCTTCTGCTCAGGCAATGTTCCCCAAATCTGAGGACTGTTTATTCCAGCAGGACATTGCGCCATGCCACACAGCTAGGTCAATCAATGTGTGGATGAAGGACCACTACATCAAATCCCTGTCATGGCCAGCCCAATCTCCTGACCTGAACCCCATTGAAAACCTCCCGAATGTAATCAAGAGGAAGATGGATAGTCACAAGCCATCAAACAAAGAAAAACTGCTTAAATTTTTGTACCAGAAGTGGCATAAGATCACCCGAAAGCAGTGTGAAAGACTGGTGGAAAGCATGGCAAGACACATGAAAGCTGTGATTAAAAATCATGGTTATTACACAAAATATTGATTTCTGAACTCTTCCTGAGTTAAAACATTAGTATTGTTGTTTCTAAATGATTATGAACTTATTTTATTAGCATTATTTGAGGTATGCAAGCACTGCATTTTTTTGCTATTTTGACCATTTCTCATTTTGTGGAAAAAAAAATACATACATTTATTGCTTGGAAATTCGAAGACATGTTGTCAGTAGTTTATAAAATAAAAGAGCAATTTACATTTTACTCAAAAATATACCTATAAGGAGAAAAATCAGGCAAAATGAAAATTTTGCATTGTTCTCTTAATTTTTGCCAGAGTAGAGTTGTATATATACTGTATATACAGTGGGGCAAAAAAGTATTTAGTCAGTCAGCAATAGTGCAAGTTCCACCACTTAAAAAGATGAGAGGCGTTTGTAATTTACATCATAGGTAGACCTCAACTATGGGAGACAAACTGAGAAAAAAAAATCCAGAAAATCACATTGTCTGTTTTTTTTCATTTTATTTGCATATTATGGTGGAAAATAAGTATTTGGTCAGAAACAAAATTTCATCTCAATACTTTGTGATATATCCTTTGTTGGCAATGACAGAGGTCAAACGTTTTCTGTAAGTCTTCACAAGGTTGCCACACACTGTTGTTGGTATGTTGGCCCATTCCTCCATGCAGATCTCCTCTAGAGCAGTGATGTTTTTGGCTTTTCGCTTGGCAACACGGACTTTCAACTCCCTCCAAAGGTTTTCTATAGGGTTGAGATCTGGAGACTGGCTAGGCCACTCCAGGACCTTGAAATGCTTCTTACGAAGCCACTCCTTCGTTGCCCTGGCGGTGTGCTTTGGATCATTGTCATGTTGAAAGACCCAGCCACGTTTCATCATCAATGCCCTTGCTGATGGAAGGAGGTTTGCACTCAAAATCTCACGATACATGGCCCCATTCATTCTTTCATGTACCCGGATCAGTCGTCCTGGCCCCTTTGCAGAGAAACAGCCCCAAAGCATGATGTTTCCACCACCATGCTTTACAGTAGGTATGGTGTTTGATGGATGCAACTCAGTATTCTTTTTCCTCCAAACACGACAAGTTGTGTTTCTACCAAACAGTTCCAGTTTGGTTTCATCAGACCATAGGACATTCTCCCAAAACTCCTCTGGATCATCCAAATGCTCTCTAGCAAACTTCAGACGGGCCCGGACATGTACAGGCTTAAGCAGTGGGACACGTCTGGCACTGCAGGATCTGAGTCCATGGTGGCGTAGTGTGTTACTTATGGTAGACCTTGTTACATTGGTCCCAGCTCTCTGCAGTTCATTCACTAGGTCCCCCCGCGTGGTTCTGGGATTTTTGCTCACCATTCTTGTGATCATTCTGACCCCACGGGGTGGGATTTTGCGTGGAGCACCAGATCGAGGGAGATTATCAGTGGTCTTGTATGTCTTCCATTTTCTAATTATTTCTCCCACAGTTGATTTCTTCACTCCAAGCTGGTTGGCTATGCAGATTCAGTCTTCCCAGCCTGGTGCAGGGCTACAATTTTGTTTCTGGTGTCCTTTGACAGCTCTTTGGTCTTCACCATAGTGGAGTTTGGAGTCAGATTGTTTGAGGGTGTGCACAGGTGTCTTTTTATACTGATAACAAGTTTAAACAGGTGCCCTTACTACAGGTAATGAGTGGAGGAAAGAGGAGAATCTTACAGAAGAAGTTACAGGTCTGTGAGAGCCAGAAATCTTGATTGCTTGTTTCTGACCAAATACTTATTTTCCACCATAATATGCAAATAAAATGAAAAAAAAACAGACAATGTGATTTTCTGGATTTTTTTTTCTCAGTTTGTCTCCCATAGTTGAGGTCTACCTATGATGTAAATTACAGACGCCTCTCATCTTTTTAAGTGGTGGAACTTGCACTATTGCTGATTGACTAAATACTTTTTTGCCCCACTGTATATTGTAGTGCAGCGGTAACACACTCTGCAGTGATGAGGCAAGGACACTGCAAAGTTCAAAAACAAAACGACTCTTTAATGCTTCAACTCACAAAACACAGAACACAATATCATTGCGTTCGCAGATAGGACCGAGGAAAGTCCACCTCTGGATGGCAGCTGGGAACAAGACAGTCGACCTCCAGTTTGCAACTGGGCACATATCCTCTGGATTACAGTCACTAAACACACCAGTCCTCCTCTAACTTGTTACCAAGGGCAACTGCACCGCCGTGTTAATGTGCTACTCACAGCTTTACACAGTACACGATATCCTCCGGATTGCAGCTAGAAATCATATCCTCCAGTTTACAGTCACTAAACATGCCACTCCAGCTCCTGGGACATGTTGCCGAGGGCGACTGCACCACCGTGACAGTGTTTTACTCACAGCTAGAGATGAGCAACTTTGCCTTTATTCGGGTCGAGTCGGGTTTCATGAAACCCGACTTTCGCAAAAGTCAGGTCGAACGAAATCGGCCGATTATCGTGAAAAGTTGAAGGCCAACTGAAACACGAAACCCAATGTAAGTCAATGGAGAAGAAAGTCGGCAGTGAGTGGAGGACAGGAAACACACCTAGAGTGCCAAAAACATCAATTCTTATTCCTTAAGCTTGTCAACCTTAATTTACTTTATAATAATAGTTAGGCATTGAAAATTGGGGGTTATTTGGCTAAAGTTGTGGGGGGGTAGGGCTGGCTCCAGATTTTCGTGGGCCCAGGGCCAAAGAGTGTCACTGGGCTCCTTTAACACATGACACAATTCATGATCCTTTGATATGGCAGAGAAATAGCGGTACAGTACAATGAAAAATACTTCAGTTCTTACATCACATGACTGACATCCATTTTAAATTCTCCAATAGCTCCAAAAACAGACAGTATATTCCTCCATACAGTATTATGGCCACGTCCAGCTTACTAGAGGGACACGCGAGGCTCTGGCACGCGAGATCAGCCAATAACAGGTCTGTCATGCCCTTACATGTCTGGGGCTGCACGCGTACTACAATGAAAAGACCAGCGTGTATCACTTACAGGTACGGATAACACGCTGAACCCCGTTAGTGATGGGGATCTGGGATTACAATTCTTCCCCGCGAACAAGCATTTCCCAGTAAGTGCAGGTCAACCGTAATTCCGGAATTAGGCCTAAACAGCATTCCAGAAAGAATGTGAAAAAATTAAGTGTCCAAACCACAGGTGCTGTAGCTTGCTTAACAGCTGGGCTCCTCTGCTGAATATCACACAGTTCTTACATAAACAGGCGGCATAGCTTGGCTCATGGGTGGCCAACTCTGCTGAGTAGTATACACAGTTACTAGGCCCAAAGTATTAAGGGGTGTAAATGCAGTCAAAAACTGGTTCTTTCATAAACAGGCGGCATAGCTCGGTTCATGGGTGGGCTCCTCTCCTGAGTAGCAGACACAGTTACTAGGCCCAAAAGGATTTTCAGGACAATATGCGGTAAAAAATTATTAGAAACACACATGGTGTAGCTCCTTCACAGGTGTACTACACCGCTGGCTACCAGACACCGCTACTATGCCCTAAAACTGTCTATTATCATTGAAAACCATTATTAATGTGAAAAAAAAGATACACTTTTGTTTAACAAAACATTCTCGAATGGAAACTCGAACAGCCGAATTTTAATCAAAGTGTTGTAGTTCGACGAACGGATCTAACACCGCTCAAAACAGCTAGAATTTGAACTTGGCCAACAGTTCCACTCAAGCACCACTCATCTGTAATCAGGATGCAGACTCAGACGGTCTCAGGCACAGTATGGATTCGACAAGATTGCAGAAAGATGAGAAAGGGTACAGTATCAACGGATAACAGGTATATATAGCATAGTTTAAACATTTAAAATCTCCGTGTTTATTTCCGGAGTCCAACAAAGATACTCACAGCCTCAGTATGGATTAGACAACAATCTAAAAAGTAGAAGAAAAGAAATGTTTTTGAAGCGTACACCAGTATACACTGTTGGGGTATTTTTAAATCTTTATATATATTTCTGTCTCAGTAAGAAAGTCCAGACTCTCCGCAAGAGGAAACAAGATGGATAAAAGTACAGACATAAAGTCGAGTGATTGCAGAAATTTAGGAATTACTAATCAGGGGAAAAACTCCCGGGAGAATTCTCAGAGGTGATGCTGACCCTCAATTACTTTGTGTGTGGAGACAGCGAAAACAGATCTTTGTGAAGAAAGGGTTGCTGTATCGCAGTACCGTTGATCCCATCACCGTTACTCATCTCCATCAAATTTTGATCACAGGGAGAGATGTAGACATGGTCCTCACTGCCTATCATGATCTGTCAGGTAACTTTGGAGTGCAAAAAACAGAAGCCACAGGCTGTAGGCGATTCTATTGGAATGGCATGAGAGGGCACATTTAAAAATGTGGGCAGGAATGTCACACATCTGTGAGTAGGAAAACTGTGAAAGCTGATGATAAACCACCACTGCGTCTCATTGTGAGTCGACGTCCATAAGAAATGGAAGCCATTGATCATCTGAAGCTAGAGCCCGGCCAGCAGGACAGGGCATAGCTACGTCTTAACCATCATCTATCAGTTCACCAAATTTGTAGTGGCAGTCCCAGGGAAGGATTTGACAGCCCAGACACAGCGGAGGAGCAGGGAGAGGTAAATATCGCAAATGCTGGGGCCCTGCACAAGCAAGGGGGCACACTCGTGGGCGTCGGTACTGGCACTGGGCCCCTCATAGTACGCCGGTGTGTCTGATGGCGGGTGTGCACCCCCACCATCAGAGACACTTGATTGCACTATGAGGGGCCCTGTGCCAGTGCCGGCGCCCAAGAGTCGACCCCCCACCTGTCCAGGGCAATGGCACTCACACGGTTGCATGCGCTAGGTGGTGACCCCGGCCATGTGGGGGAGGCAGCCCAGTTAGGGAGGTTTAAAAAATGGCATATGTTGATGTTGGACATTCAGCAGCTGCAAATGGAGGAATTGTAGAAGTCCGAGGAAGAGGTGGACAAAAGCGAGCCATTTTTCTGGCAATCTATGTGTCATCAGGGGAAGGTGGGACAAAATCCTTTGAAACCCATGCATGGTTCATTTTAATGAAGGTTAGATCATCAACATTTTGGGTCGACAGACGGGTCCTTTTTTCTGTCAGGATTGAGCCAACAGCACAGAAGACTCTTTCCGATAGCACACTAGCAGCAGGACAAGCGAACTCCTGTAAGGCATATTGTGCCAATTCAGGCCAGGTGTCGAGTTTAGAGGCCCAATAGTCAAAGGGGAATGACTAGTGTTGAGCGATACCATCCAATATAGAGAAATATTGGATCGGATTGGATCAGACCGATACCCAAAAAGTATCGGGTATCGCTGAATCCGATACCGGAAGTTCCATTCAAGTCAATGGGACAGAAATATTGGAATGAAAAAAAACCCTTTCTTTCCTTGCACATCCAGTTCGGGAGGGGGGAAGAGTGTGGGCGGTGTGTGGGCGGACACTGGGCGTGTCTGTGTGTGCGGGCGGGGTCTGTGCTGGCTTGCCGGGAGTCTGTACAGGCCTGTCGTCGGCCTGTGCTGGCTGCCGGTGGTCTGTACGGGCCTGCCGGGGGCCTGTGCCGGCTGTCAGGGGTATGTACAGGCCTGCTGGGGGCCTGTGCCGGCTGTCAGGGGTCTGTACGGGCCTGCCGAGGGCCTGTGCCGGCTGCCGGGGGTCTGTGCCGGCTGCCGGGGTTCTGTACGGGCCTGCCGGGGGCCTGTGCCGCTTGTCGGGGGTCTGTACGGGCCTGCCGGGGGCCTGTGCCGGCTGCCAGGGGTCTGCACGGGCATGCCGGGGGCCTGTGCCGGCTGTCTCGGATCTGTACGGGCATTCCGGGGGCCTGTGCCGGCTGCCGGGGGTCTGTGCGGGCCTGCAGGGGGTCTTTTGTGTGTGCAGGCATCGTCCAATGGGACTACAAGTCCCATCGGGCTATGCCTGCTACAATGACAGTGATTGACACATTAGCCAATGATGGGACAGTAGTAGTCCCATCATCCGGCTAATGTGCTGAATGTAAAAATAACAAACAAAAAAACATACTACATACATACAACATTCATACAACATACATACATACTTCATATATACTACATTCATACAACATACATACATACCACATATATACAACATTCATACAACATACATACATACTACAAACATAATTCATATATACTACATTCATACAACATACATATATACTACATATATACTACATTCATAGAGCATACATACTACATACATACTACATTCATACAGCATACATATTACATACATACTACATATATACAACATTCATACAACATACATACATACTACATACATACTTCATATATACTACATTCATACAACATACATATATACTGTACTACATATATACTACATTCATAGAGCATACATACTACATACATACTACATTCATACAGCATACATATTACATACATACTACATATATACAACATTCATACAACATACATACTACATACTTCATATATACTACATTCATACAACATACATACATACTACATATATACAACATTCATACAAGATACATACATACTACATACATACTTCATATATGCAACATTCATACAACATACATGCATACTACATACATACTACATATATACTACATTCATACAACATACATACATAGTACATACTACATACATACTACATACATATAACATGCTACAGACATACAACATGCATACTACATACATACTACATACAATATATTCATACAATACATACATATAGACATACAGTACATATAACATAGAGTACATACTCACCATCACTTGTCACTTTGATCCCCGAAGCCAGTGTCATCTGAGAAAAAATATGAAAATAACAAACAACCGATATACTCTCTGATTCGCAGAAATCCACGAACATTTGCTGCTGGTGGTGTGCTAAACGGTGGGCTTACAGTGGGGGAAACAATGTAGCGTTGCTGACTACCTTCTTTGGGAGCTGTTGCACATGTGGTACGTGAGGTTTGGTAGTCCGTCCACGCTTGCAAGTGCATGGTGGTTAAATGTCTATGCATTCAAATTTCTCAGATTTTTCCCTCGGCTAAAGGTCTTTGCGCACTTCTTGCAGATAACCTTTGCCTGATCATTAGGATTTTGTTCAAAAAAGTGCCACACTGCACTCTTCCTACTATGGAAGACATTTTGAGGCCTTGCACGCTGTGCTAATTTGACCGTCTGGCCTAGCTGTCCTGCAACTCTTTTGGTTTTTGTAACCTGTTTTTGGACTGCTCCGGGCCTGCCAGATAACAGCTGTTGCGATGTCGATGCCTGCTGCGGATGCTCCTCCTCCTCTTCTGAGCTATTGGCAGTGGCACCCTCTTCCCCCAATGGATGCCAATCTGGGTCAACAACTGGATCATCCATCACCTCCTCTTCAATGTCATGTGCACCTTCCTCTGTGTCACCATGTAAGGTGGTATAGTATGCGGGAAGGGGCACCTGCGTTTTATCAGGGTCAGATTCTGGCTCAGTACACTGTGAGGACAGTGTAGTGCTCTGAGTGAATGTACCAGCAGATAAATCTAGCAGTGGCTGTGCATCAGTGCACTCCATGTCAGATTCTTCTTGGACTGGGTAATTCACGATTTGACTTGATAACCCAGTCATGGCATGTGAAAAGAGCTCCATGGAGGGTGGCCTGCCGCATCCTTCACTTTTGGTAGGGGTGAAGGACACAAGGAACGGTGTGGTTCCTGACCATGAGCCTCCAATGATGACTCAGTGCTTTTATGTTTTGAAAGTTCAGAAGAGGAGGCGAAAGAGCTGGAGGCTGTGTCAGCAATGTAAGCCAAAACTAGTTCCTGAAGCTCCAGCTTTAAAAGCGGTTTACCTACTCCCAGAAAAGGGAGCCTTCGAGTCCTTGTGGAGCCAGACGATGATGCAGGTTCAACACCTCCTGCATTTGGTGCTATTGTGCTTTTGCCACTACCAGCAGATCCACCACCACCACCAACACCATCATTACCAGCTGGCAACCCCCACCCACTTCCACGGCCTCTTTCAACACACTTCCTCATTTTTGGGAAAATGTACCCAAAATACCACCAGCAATATGGTACTGTAAAACAAGGTACAAGGTGTATATAGTATTGGGGAGAATTTGAATCTCCCTACAGACTTGAGGACACTGAACTATTATCTCAGGCCCAGTGTAGATTACACCTCAATATAACAGGCTGAAGTTTGATGGTGTATAAAATGTCTATATAGGACTGGGGAGAATTTGAATCTCCCTACAGACTTGAGGACACTGAACTATTATCTCAGGCCCAGTGTAGATTACACCTCAATATAACAGGCTGAAATTGGATGGTGTATAAAATGTCTATATTTGACTGGGGAGAATTTGAATCTCCCTAGAGATTTTAGCAAGCTGACAATGATGCTCTCAGTCCCAAGTATGGCAGCAGGCAGCCTAATAAGCAGGACTGCTGCACACAAAAGTGTGGAAAAATGAACGCTTGGTAACTGGGCAAAAAAGAGGATGAAAAGTATTTTTGCTTTTAAAAAAGCAGTTTGCACAGCAGTGTGAAAACAGCAATGCAGCTATCAGGGAGCCTCATGAGGCAGCCTAATAACCAACAGAGCTGATGCACCAAAATATAGCCTCCCCTTGCACTGCACACTAACTGGTGTGTTGTACAGGCAAAATCGCTAGCAGCAGAAGCAGTTTTTTGTATCTTGTTCCCTGCCTCTAACGCTCTCCCTACAGAATCATCATCAGCAGCAGCTCTCCCTATTCTGAGATCAGCAGAAGTAAGATGGCGGTCGGCGTGCATGCCCTTTTATAGCCCCTGTGATGCCACACAAAGCAAGCCAATCACTTGCATGCCCTTCTCAAAGATGGTGGTGACCGCTGCCTATGTCATCGCGTTGCCCACAGTGTGCGTCCTCCATCATTGGCTGAAAAAGGGTGCTGGAAGCATCTTTTGAAACGCGACTTTGGCGCTCTGGTCGCCGACCTCGTGGCCAACCTCACGCTATGGTTGGGTTTCGTTTCATGAAACCCGACTTTTGCGAAAGTCGGCGACTTTTGAAATTGACCGACCCGTTTCGCTCAACTCTACTCACAGCATTACACAAGATCCTCTGGATCGCAGCTGGTAAACATATCCTCCAGTTTACAGTCACTAAACATGCCAGTCCTCCTTTTGACTAGTTGCCATGGGCGACTGCACCCCTGTGTATGCTGTGGGTGCTAGGCTTTTCAGCTGCTTTGGCTGTTTGGCTCTGCTGGCCCATGTTGCCTCACAAGTGGAGCTCTGCAGAGCCTCCTGCTCTGTACTCCTGCCAATACCAGACTGACACACCCAAACCGTAAACTTCAGGGCTTTTAACTAGTAACCTGTGGTCTTTTGCCACATGGAAAACCTGACCAGGAATGAAACGGACTGCACCACTACCATCTGTAGTCTGTTTCAAAACACAAAAACCCAGAGCAGGTTTTCCCTAAATCTGCTTTGGACAACTAGAATGTCCAAGACCTATACTCATTTTAGTGTGCATTTAAACCACAGCTACACCTGCGACTTCAATGCCCTCTGATGGCTTCAATACGCCTCTGTGTGCATCCTGGGGGGAAAATACAGTGACCCTTACATGTAACACCAGTCACTACCTCAATATATATACATATATATATATATATAATAATAAACAGGCAGGTATGTATCGCAGAGGTGGTTGTCATCTGTGATGTAAACCTGGAGTATTGTTCTAGTGCACATAGTACCAAGAGGTTTGTTTGGTGCATCTGGGTCAGGTTTTACGGGCAGCCTGAGAGCTGGGTGCATCTGACTGCTCACATACCCCACCCCTGGGTGTGGTTCACTGGGTAAGATGGAGCCTGTTTGTTTAACACTAGTGATGAGCGAATACATTTGGCACTATTTGTTACTCACACAAATAGTATGGTATTAGGGCTATTTGTTACTCAGCGAGTAATTAAGTATTTACCTCGGTATACTTAAGTGACCCACCCAGCATGTTTGGTGCTTTATTTGCAGCCAATGAACATGCTGAGCTGGCTTGCCAATCACAGTAATTCTGGTGCCATCTTTGTTTTGGCATTACTGTGATTGGCTGGCCTTCCAGCATCATAGAGACTATTTAAAAGCCGCTGGCACCATCTTGTGCACATTGCAGTCGGAAACAGGGTAGGGAGAGCATAGTTTCAGTGTAGATAGAGTAAATAGCATAGAGAGAGTGATACATGTGATACATGTGAAAATTAAAGGCAAAGAATTGACTGAAATATTCCTAGTAAGTGGTAAGAATTTTAATTACAACTCCTGTTTTCCTGTTGCCCTATTTATCTTTCCCCTACAGATGTTAAGATACACATATTCACTTTGATTTGAAATGTACATATGCTTCTTGGCATTAATTGATTTTTATCTTCTCTGACAGGCTACAAAAATGATTCTTCATTTTAGCTTTTGACAAATATAATTATTGTAGATACTGGTTAAAGAAATCTGTCATGTTAACATACAATGCACAGAAGAAAAGCCAAAAGCACATTGTTTAATGCCTTGGCAGCTGCTTTTAATTATGCATATTGTTTTTTGAGAGTTTTTTAAAAGGCCAAAAAAAAATTATGTATCACTGTTAGAGATCAGCAGATTGAGAACCACTGTAAATTGACTTTGAGTTTAATTTACTGAAAATTTGAAGGTCCCCACAAATTACAACAATTTGTGATTTGATTCATGAGGAGCACAAAAAAAAATTGTCATTTCGTACACTGCTGAAGACTGCAGCAGCCAGAGAGCTGGTTCATGATGCTAGGTGCGGCTCTGCTGGCCTCTCAATCATAGAAAGCATAAGAGAACATTTGGGAGCTTGGATCCCTAATAATTAAGAAATGTGGATAACATAGTAAATATTTCCCCAGTTTTAGTTTCTAATAAAAATGCAAAAAATATTTTTTTTAGTATTAACACAAACATATATATATATATAAATGATACCACATGTTACAAAATTACAAATTATACAAAAAAAAGTTGCACTGTATCATGCTAAAGCATGTCAATGTGGAATATGTGAAATTAGAATAGCAATTAGGCTTTGAAGTATTAGGAAAAATTATGAGCCGCTTAGCATAAAGTTTAGCCAAATTTTATCTGCCCATCAACCATCGTCAAGGTGGTGTCAGTCTGATGGGTCCCTGACTTGTGTGAATACCTCTCTAAGGCCAGAGTCACACTAGAGAGAAATATGGATGAGTGCTATGCAAGAAAAAAGTCGCATAGCTCTCGGACCAATGTTAATCTATGGGGCAGCTCCCATCATCCGTGTTTTTCTCGCCCATATTATACGTGCAAGAGAAATCGCAGCATGCTGCGATTTGCACCGTATTACACCCGAGATTGTAATGGATTACAAACGGACCATGCGTGTGACTTGCGAGAAATACGCACCGGTGTCCTTTAGAAAAGCTGGCAATTCAGTGCGTTATACTTTAAAATCACACTGACAGCTTGCAATAGAATAGATAGAATACATGTATACACATAGTATAGGGGTATATATATATATATATATATATATATATATATATGTCAGTGACACACACACATATACAGTAGCTGATTAGATGACTTTATTCTTTGGGTCAGTGCGATTACAACAAAAGCAGATTTATGTTTTTTTTAATGTTTGGCTACTATCAAACACTAGAACACTTTTTTATATAATTTTTCTATATTTCTGCTGACCAAGTCATGTGAGTGCTTGTTATTTGCAAAATGAGTTAAGGTCTTTACATTTTTTCATAACTTTCTATTCCAATTTTTGAAAGACAGAGCAAAAATCAAAAATATTTTTTTTAATGCCGTTCACCATGTAGTAAAAATGATAAGAATGCTTTATTCTTTGTGTCAGTATGACAACAGAAATACCACATTTATATAAATGTTTTATGTTTTGGTGCTTTTACACAATAAAAACTATTTAATATAAAAAATAATTGCTTTAGCATCGCTATATTCTGAGAGTTATACATTTATTATTTCTCTGCTGTTGGAACTGTATGGCAGCTTGTATTTTGTGGAACAACATTACATTAACACCAGTACCATTTTTATTGCATTTGACTTTTTGATCTTGTTTTATTCCACTTTTTTGGCAATATGATGCAAAAGCATAGTTTTTTACCATGTCTTCTATTTATATTTTTACTAAATTTCCTGAAGTGGTTAAATAGTGTGACTGTTTTATAGATCAGGTCATTCCTGGTCGTTTTTCTTTTTACATAAATATATCTATTTATGGGTATATAAAAAAACTTTTCCTTTTTTTGTTCTCTATTTTCAGACTTTTTTTAAAAAAATGTTTTTTACATTTTTACTTAGTCCTTCTATGGGACTTTACTCTTTATTATTCTGATCATGAGGATGCCACCAGGTGGCAGAAGAATAGTGAAACAAGCCAAGTCGATACTAGTCTGTAGCGCAGTACCAAAGGAATAAACAAACACAGAGTCAGAAGCAAATCAAATGGGTGGGTACCAGTCAGGAGCAGATATGCCAAAGACAAGAGACAAACAGCAGGTCAAGGTCCAAGCCGAGTCAGATACCAGGGAGTCCTAAACATGAAAGGGAAACACTGAGTCAGGACAGGGAGTGGGGGACAAACAGACACGGGAAAAGTCAGCAACAGGACACATCAGGGTACTACCAATATAACTGAAATAGCCTGCAGGACGCAGCAGGAAGAAATAGTAAACCTGAATCCAAAATGAGGCCAAGCAAAGTTAACCCTTGACATGATCAACCCGGGAAAAGGGCAGATAGGACTCAAAACCTGGACTAGATCATGACAATTATAAGTGTCAGTGCTATATTTACCGAACATCTTTTAGGCTGGGTTCACACGTAGTATTTTGTTGCGTTTTCGCGGTGATTTTAAACGTGCGATTTTGCAACAAAAACGCAGAAAAACAGCATCCCATGCAATCCTATGGGATTCCGTAATGCTGTGCTAATGCTGCAGATTTTTCAGCGGCGGAATCGCATCACGGTAAAATATGCAGTATGCTCATTAATTTTGCGGAATCGTGGCGATTCCACCCACATAGGAAAACATTGTTCTGCTTACTTTCCGCATGTGGCTGTGCTCACCATGCGAAAAGTAAGCAAAACACTTGCGGATGGTACCCACGGCCCGGAGGAGAGGAGACTGTCCTCCGGGCTGTGGGTACGATATCCCTATAAAAAATAGAATTAAAATAAAAAATATTGTTATTCTCACCTTCAAATGGCCGTCAATAATAGGCATAGGCAGCATGAGTAGTAAAAAGTTGGTCACACTTGTCAAACACTATGTTTGACGAGTGTGACCAACCTATCAATCAGTTCTCCAAGTGATGCTCCAGATCACTTGGAAAATGCTAGCATTCTGCAAGCGATATTACGCTTGCAAATCGCTAGTTTTTCCGTGGGAAAATCGAGGAAATTTAAAATGCGATTTTCCCACGGAATGGAATTCCTGAATTCTCGCGGTAACTTATGCTACGAGTGAACTTAGCTTTAGACCAAGCTCTTGGCAAGGTCTAAACAGGCCACAATAGCTGGCAGACCAGGAGGTTGCCATGACAACCTCAGGTTGCCATGGCAATTATCAGCAAGCTGCGGTGACCTCACAGGAGTGTCAATCGTGTGGGAACTGGAGTCCTTTACCTCTCCCAGCCTTCTAAATGCTGTGAATGCTATGGATCACAAGACACTTAATGGATTTAACAGCTTGGAGCAGTGTGAGCACTACTCCTAGTTGTGACAACTGGGGCTTGGTCATCATTTAATCTGAGCTTCTTGTGGTGATTGTGCAAGTACTACATCTGTGCCCGCATGATCACCATGACATGAATTTACATTATTTTGCTGGAACCCGTTCCCGACCATGGTGCAAACTTAGGTCAAATGTCGTGAAGGGGTTAAAGAATAACAGAGCTAAGCATTTTTTATTCTTGGCACTCTTAAGAAAATATATGACCACCATGTGTCATTGCAATGGCGACACTGCTTTTAAACTGGAATCTTTAATAGATCATATTCAAAATTCCAATACAAGCATAAAAATAATTCTGGGTGCAATATTTGTACTATTTATCAAATAAGTTTCTTTTACGTAAATGTACATTTACCATATGATTTTATTTGGAAATAATTATTGTATTGAAAGTTTTTAGAGCATACTTGTCTTTTTTTCAGCGCCAGGTATTAATTTTGCTTAAATTAATTTACATAGGCTAGTAATTTAAATCTATTCATCTATTAATGGGGTATTCCCATCTCCAAGATCCTACCCCAATATGTAGCTGGTGTAGTAATAATAATAATGATAATAATAATATTAGTAAATACCTCCAATTAAAAATGTAGTATAGCTTTTCTGATTCACTGTGTCTCTTTCCTCATGTGCAGGCATTGCAGGACATTAGGCATTCATGGTTACAACCACTGATATAGTGACCTTTAGTTGGCTAAATGCTAGTGGTCGTAACAATGGATACCTAAGGTCCTGCAATGCCTGCACCTGAAGAAAGAGACATAGCGAACCAGAAAAACTATACTACATTTCTAATTGTACAACCTACAAATAGGCTAGCACCTAGAAAGGCAAAGATCTTTCCCCGGAAGAAGGCACGGCACCGAAATGCGCGTTGGGGCTGGTGGCACCACTGGTACTCAGGTATGTTCCCAGGCCATTTACTCATTACTATGTAAATACATATCTAATATATAAAGCTCAATGTGGGTGTGTGTATGTATGTATGTATGTGTGTCCGGGATTGGCATCCGCACCGTCGCAGCTACAGCCACAAAATTTGGCACAGTGAAACGTCTGGACCCGATAGCGTCATAGGCTATGCTGTGAGGCAAAATTTTAACCCCGTGCATTCCAATTCACCAAACAATTTTGCCCCTATCTACATAATGGGGAAAAAGTGTATGTATTGGCATCTGCACCGTCGCAGTTACAGCCACAAAATTTTGCACAGTCACACGTCTGGACCCTGAGAGCATCATAGGCTATGTTGTGAGGTGAAATTTTAACTCTGTGCGTTCCAATTCACCAAACAATTTTGCCACTATCTACATAATGGGGAAAAAGTGAAAGGAAAAGTGTTGGAGGCAAATTGACAGCTGCCAGATGTGAACAAGGGGGACTTAAAGAATGAGAGCGATGGCGCCAAATAGAATATACCGTACAGTTGCTAAGGTTGGGCCCTGACATGGGATACTCACCACACATGGGGATATGAACACACACACACAAAATGTGCCACACACTACCACGTGCTTCAACACATATACCACCCTCAGCACACATTTCACCACACATACACCAACCTAGCCACATAAAAGTCGAAACACAAAAGTCGCCACTCAAAACTCGCCACGCTGTCCCAGAGCTGTTTAAAAGATTAAAAATGAGCTGTGATTGGTTGCTATCAGCAACAGTTTTCTTTGTAGACAGTTGTGGTAACTGAGGCCTATTATTCCTATCATTTCTATGGTGTTATCGTCCTTCTGTAAAGCTGAAAATGACACAATTTATTACCGTGCCAACACAGACCACCCTCTGACACAGACTGCAGGGGGAGCCCAGTATCACACAGGATAGGATTAGATACACGGCTCAGTAGTCAGTATCACTCAGGATAGGATTAGATACACAGCTCAGCAGTCAGTATCACACAGGAAAGGATTAGATACACAGCTTAGCAGTCAGGATCACACAGGAGAGGATTAGATACACAGCTCAGCAGTCAGTATCACACAGGATAGGATTAGATACACAGCTCAGCAGTCAGTATCACACAGGAGAGAATTAGACACATGGCTCAGCAGGCAGTATCACACAGGATAGGATTAGATACGCTGCTCAGCACACAGTATCACACAGAATAGTATAAGATACACGGCTCAGCAGACAGTATCACACAGGATAGGATTAGATACGCTGCTCAGCACACAGTATCACACAGAATAGGATTAGATACACGGCTCAGCAGTCAGTATCACACAGGATAGGATTAGATGCACGGTTTTTATGTGCAATATAGTCATTATAATTTGTTATAACTAACCACAGTTGGTTACTATGCCCAGGCAACGCCGGGCTCTTCAGCTAGAGCTTAGTATAATTCTTTCTCTGACTGTTATTGTATTGGCATACAGCCCTTAATAACATTATTACCATGCCCCTTTGTAGTGTGACCAATTTTAGGTCTGTTATGTGGGCTTGTTAGCATTCCTTATGTGTATTATATTATCCTATATAGCCTGCTGCATTTCCTGGGTTTCCAGGTAGTTCCACCTTATGTTTCATCACTGTCACATGCCTATATACTTTTGGTTGTATATTTTTTTTAAAACATTCTAGCTAATAAAAATTATTACTATTTTAATATATTGAATTGTTATGGTGCATTTTTCTTTTGAGTTTTACATTCCTAATTGGTGGTATTTTATTAATATTATTATTATTATTATTATTGTTTCACCTACTACATATTGGGATAGGATCTTGGAGATGAAATTACCCCTTTAAAGGTTTAAAAAAAATTGACTTTCAGTAGCATAAATTTTGTAAAGTTTGCCAGAGACAAGGTAGACAATATATTCAGACATAATCCTTGCCTTGAAAATAAAATAAAAAGTAGACAGTTTCTATGCCTTACAGCTGATTACAGTACACAAAGATGTGTTACATGTAGCTAACAAATTCACTAAAATATGTATCATTAAATCTGTGGGCAGACAGTCACTTTCACTGCTCCCGACAAGTCCCTCGGCTGTCTCATTCAGCAAGGATTGAAGATACTTTAAGAATTCAAATTATCAGTTTCCAGACGGATGCGAAGAGGCACATTTACTCTCAACACAGCCAGCTGGAATTAATAATAGGGAGTGCTGGAAATAAACAGCACGATCAGAAACTGATAAAGTCACAGAGCCTATAGAGAGCTTAAATACTGTGCACCGATTATTCTCTTCACTATCAGTCCTGAGAAGTACGTAGTATGATTCAAGAGATAAGAAAGGTAACAGTTTGCCAAAAAATGACATTGGACTTAAAAAAAAAAGAAATCAGTATGGCCAGTGTCTGAAAGTGCTGTCTGGGGCCCAAAGTTAGAATTGACTGAAGGGTCAGAAGTAGTGTTGAGCATTCCGATACTGCAAATATCGGGTATCAGCCGATATTCGCTGTATCGGAATTCCGATATCGAGTACCGATATTTTTTCTATATCTGATACCGGAATCGGAAGTTCCCATAATGCAATGAGCCCGCTCGATTTGATTCAGCCAATGGGGATCCTCAGAAGTGTGTGGTAGGTATGTAGGCATGTTAACTATTGGCATGGCTGTGATTGGCTGCTTAAATGATGTCATCATGATGCGCGGTCTGTGTGCATCATGATGCGCGGTCAGTGCGGGCCTGCCGGTGGTCTGTACGGGCCTCTCGGGAGCCTGTGCCGGCTGTCGGTGGTCTGTGCCGGTTGCCGGTGGTCTGTACGGGCCTCTCGGGGGCCGTGCGGGCTGTCGGTGGTCTGTGTCTCAGCTGCCAGGGGCCTGTGCCGGCTGCCGGTAGTCTGTGTGGGCCTGCCGGTGGTCTTGTGTGTACGTGCAGGCATCGTCCGATAGGACTACAAGTCCCATCGGGCGATGCCTGCTACA
The DNA here is from genome assembly GCF_039654945.1 of Dendrobates tinctorius. NCBI lineage: Eukaryota > Metazoa > Chordata > Amphibia > Anura > Dendrobatidae > Dendrobates > Dendrobates tinctorius. Next base: position 56,882,271 of record NW_027361675.1, read on the forward strand.
CTGACAGTGATTGACACATTAGCCAATGATGGGACAGTAGTAGTCCCATCATCCGGCTAATGTGTTGAATGTAAAAAAAAAAAAATATATATATATCTATATACATACTACATACATACAACATACATACAACATACATACTACATATATACTACATTCATACAACATACATACTACTTATATACTACATACATATACTGTATACTACATACTACATACATACTACATTCATACAACATACATACATACTATATACATACTACATATATACTACATTCATGCAACATGCATACTACATATATACTACATACATACTACATATATACTACATTCATACAACATACATATATACTACATACATACTACGTATATGCTACATTCATACAACATACAAACATACAACATACATGCTACATACTACATACATACTACATATATACTACATTCATACAACATACATACATACTACATACAACATACATGCTACATATATACTATATTCATACAACATACATATATACTACATACATACTACATATATACTACATTCATACAACATACATACATACTACATACAACATACATGCTACATATATACTATATTCATACAACATACATATATACTACATACATACTACATATATACTACATTCATACAACATACATACATACTACATACAACATACATGCTACATATATACTATATTCATACAACATACATATATACTACATACATACTACATATATACTACATTCATACAACATACATACTGTGGCAGGGCTAAGGGTCGTGTAATTGATGGGAGATATGTGTCTCATAAATGGCTTATCTCCATAATGTAAGGCATAAGTAAAGCATACTAGATATTGTTATTGTTTTTGTTTGAAGGACCTGTGGTGAGGTCACAGTCATGTGACCAGTCAGCTGCTGGGAACGTGGGTGTGGCTACAGCCTTATAATGTGACCGGCTCCTGAACCAGGCAGCTGTATGTGGGGAGGACTACACCTCCCAGCATGTGCTGAGACTCGCGGTCGGAGTCTGCAACCACGAACGTTTATGTTTTGTTTGCCTAAGCTAGAGGCTATTTTTGGTGACACGCTGTTTTATGGTTTATGACAGAAATAAACCTCATGAACTTTGGAAGAACCTGTCTCCTGATTGTCTCCCGCTGCACCTGAGTGAGTCACATCCCTACAATTGGTGGTACATGTGCGGGCAGCGGTCCCAGCAGAGACTTGAGACAGTTGCTGCATGTCCTGGGTGAAGTTTGCAGTGGGGCAACAAGCACTGCCGGGAATCATGGAGGACCTACTGAAACACCTGGTCCAGTCCCAGGCACTGCAGCAGGAAACCAACAAGCTGTTGTTACAGCAGATCCAGCAAAGCCAGCAGGAGCAGCAGCAGCAGTTCCAGCAGAGCCAGCAGGAACAACGGCAGCAGATGCAGCTTCTAGCAACCTCCATCCAGGAGGGCAGGATGAGCGCCCCAACCCCAGGTCGGGCTGATGCCACCGACGTCGAGAAGGCGGTAAGACACGCATTACAAAAAATGACCCCTGAGGATGATGTTGAGGCCTTCCTGACGGTGTTTGAAAGGGTGGCTGAGAGGGAAAAACTTCAGCCAGAGCGGTGGGCGGAGGTACTGGCCCCATACCTAACGGGGGAGCCCCAGAAGGTGTACTTTGACCTGACGGTACAAGATGCCAGAGAGTATCCCAAATTAATAGCGGAAATTCTCACCCGCTTGGGGGTAACAATGACTACCAGGGCACAGAGAGTTCATCGTTGGGCCTATCACCGGGACAAACCCCCGCGCTCCCAAATGTTTGACCTGTTGCACCTGGTCCAGAAATGGCTGTAGCCAGAGTCGGCTTCCCCTGCACAGATGGTAGAGCGAGTTGTGATGGATCGGTTTGTGCATTCTCTGCCGAGACCTCTACAGACTTGGGTTGCCCAGGGTGATCCCCAAAATGCTGATGAACTGGTTGGGCTGGTCGAGAGATACCAGGGGATGGAAGGTTCCTTGGGGAAGCAGCCCATTCCTTATTGGGGGTCCCAGCAGGGGGCGGCGTCACAAAAAGGGGCGGTACGTCCAAGGTCAAAAGGGGCGGGGGAGGTGGTGCCCAAGGTCCCCTTGGGTGTTATTTGCTGGAAGTGTCATGGGCCAGGACATATAGCGGCCCATTGTCCCCAGACCACCAAGCAGATGGACTGCAGCATGGGACGCCGTAGTTCATACTACGCATATCCAGCTTGCAGTGTGAACTCGCTACCTAACAAGGGGCCACAAGCGTGTCCCGTGTAGGTGAACGGTCGAGCAGTAATGGCGATTCTGGACTCCGGGAGCTTGGTGACTCTTGTGAGGGCCAGTTTTCCTCTAAACATACTCCCGGGTAAAAAGATTGGTGTTCGGTGCATACATGGCGATGCAAAGGACTACCCTATGGCTAGGGTGAAGATTGAAACGGCGCATGGCACCGAGTCGCATGAAGTTGGCGTTGTTCGAGACTTGTTGCATCCCATAATTATTGGCCGGGATTTCTGTCTGTTTTGGGATCTGTGGGGGATGGGTTCTGAGTGTGCTAGCAAGAGCAGGGAACCAATCCACCCCACTGAGGTATCGCCACCACCAGAGGCAGACGAATTTCCTTTATGTGTCCTTGTTGGGGATGAAGAGGAAGGGTCCCCTGTACCTGACATCCCGGAGTTAGGGGTGGCCGGGGAGAATTTTGGGACTGCCCAACATAGGGACCCCACACTAAGGGAAGCCTTTAACAATGTCACCGTCATTAATGGGGTTGCACAAGAGCCGGGAGCAGACACAAGGTTTCCCCATTTTATGTTGAGTGGGGAATTGTTGTACCGGGTCACGAAAATAAGGGAGGAGGTGGCAGAGCAGTTAATAGTACCAGGCCCCTATAGACAAAAAGTGTTGGACATGGCCCATTCACACATCTTAGGGGGACACCTGGGGGTGGAAAAAACCCAGGAACGGATTGTACAGAGGTTCTATTGGCCTGGGTGTCACCGGGAAATAGTAAACTATTGCAGGTCCTGCCCGACATGTCAGTTAACTGCCCCCACATCTCATTTTCTGAACCCTCTTGTGCCACTGCCCATTATTGAGGTGCCATTTGAGAGAATTGCCATGGAATTGGTCGGTCCCTTAGTTAAATCAGCTCGGGGCCATCAGTATATATTAGTCATCCTGGACTATGCAATCAAACTAAAGGAACAAAAAGCGCAATAGGGTCTTATCCGGGTTATTGTTAGAAGAATAAATTAGAATCTACTCACCCTTTTCAGGAGAGGTTCAGGCATGTAAGATCCGAAGACAGCTTGCTGCACGTCCAAAGGTCAGCTCTGTGACCGTAAAACTTCAGATTCCTTGGAATAGATTCATGGACTTCAGTGCGCTGCTAGACAAATTCACTAATCCAGGTTGTGAGAAAGATTAACTGTTTATTTCCCTAAAATAAACAGTTCATCTTTCTCACAACCTGGATTAGTGAATTTGTCTAGCAGCGCACTGAAGTTCATCCTGGACTATGCCACACGCTATCCTGAGGCCATTCCCCTGAGAAACTCCTCCACGAAGAGTATAGCCCATGAGCTGGTCCATGTGTTTTCCCGGACGGGTTTGCCGAAGGAGATCCTGACCGACCAGGGGACACCTTTTATGAGCAAGGTGATGAGAGAATTGTGCAGAGTCTTGCAAATTTCCCAGTTGAGGACTTCAGTGTACCATCCGCAGTCAGATAGCCTTGTTGAGAGGTTTAACAAGACCCTGAAGAGCATGCTGAGAAAAGTCATAGAGGAAGATGGTAGAGACTGGGATTGTCTCTTACCGTATTTACTGTTTTCTATCCGTGAAGTTCCCCAGGCCTCCACGGGGTTCTCCCCCTTCGAGCTTCTGTACGGCCGGCATCCGCGAGGTCTCCTAGATATAGCCAAGGAAACCTGGGAAGCCGAAGTCATGCCCCACAGAAGCGTCATTGAGCATGTGGCACTGATGCAGCAGAGGGTTGCGAAGGTGATGCCCATTGTTAAAGAACATCTCCGCCAGACACAAGAGGCTCAGGCCAGGGTCTACAACCGGTCAGCCAGAGTGAGGCAGTTCAATCCTGGAGACTGAGTTCTCGTGCTAATCCCGACGGTGGAAAGTAAGTTCTTGGCCAAGTGGCAAGGGCCATATGATGTGGTGGAGAAGCTCGGAGACGTAAACTACAAGATCCACCAACCCGGAAGACGGAAGCCATACCAGGTTTACCATGTTAACCTTATCAAGCCGTGGCAAGATAGAGAGCCAGCGGTAACTCCGTGCTTGCTGGGCAACCTAGAAGGGGAGGTTGGAGCCGTTACCATAGCGGAGACTCTATCAAAGGCCCAGAAGCAGCAGTGCCGGGAGTTACTCCAGAAAAACAGCGACCTGTTCTCAGAGTTGCCGGGGTGCACGAAGGTGGTTGAGCACGAAATTCTGACCGAGCCACATGTGCGGGTGAACGTGAAACCATATCGTATTCCTGAGGCCCAGTGAGAGGTAATCTCCAAGGAGGTGCAGCGTATGTTGAAGCTCGGGGTCATTGAGGAATCCAAGAGCGGCTGGTCGAGCCCGATTGTCCTGGTCCCAAAACCTGATGGTGAATGGAGGTTCTGCAACGATTACCGGAAGCTGAATGAGGTCTCCAAGTTCGACGCTTATCCCATGCCACGTGTTGATGAGCTCATCGAGAGACTTGGACCTGCCAGGTACATAACCACTTTGGATCTGACCAAGGGATATTGGCAGATCCCCATGGCACAGGAAGCCAAGGAGAAGACGGCATTCTCCACACCAGACAGGTGCTTACAGTATGTCCGGATGCCGTTTGGCCTACAGGGAGCTCCAGCAACCTTCCAGAGGGCGATGGATAGAATCCTTGCACCTCATAAGCTATACGCTGCCGCATACCTGGATGATATCGTCATCTTTACCCCGGACTGGGAGACTCACCTGGAAAAGGTCCAAGCAGTGTTTGACACTCTAAGAGAGGTGGGGTTTACAATAAACCCGAAGAAGTGTGTCTTGGGGAGAGAGGAAGCCAAGTACCTCGGATGTGTAGTGGGGCGTGGCGAGATCAAACCCCAAGTCAATAAAGTGGAGGCAATTCAAACATGGCCAAGACCTCTGTCAAAGAAGCAAGTTAAAGCCTTCCTGGGGATTGTGGGATATTACAGGAGGTTCATCCCAAACTTCGCCACAATGGCTGCACCTCTAACTGATCTGCTTAAAGGGACAAAGTCAGTGATGGTCAGCTGGTCCGAAGAAGCAGAGTCAGCCTTCCAAGAAATGAAGGGAGCTCTTTGTAAGCAACCCGTTTTGGTGGCCCCAGACTTTAAACGTGAATTTGTCCTCCAGACAGATGCCTCAGATGTGGGGGTAGGAGCTGTCCTTTCCCAAGAGATACGTGGGGAGGAGCATCCTGTTCTCTACTTGAGTAGGAAGTTGACTTCTTGTGAGAGAAATTACTCAGTTGTAGAGAAGGAGTGTTTGGCCATAAAATGGGCAGTGGACACATTACGGTACTACCTGGTGGGACGGAAGTTTAGGTTAATATCCGACCATGCCCCACTCAGGTGGATGAGGGAAACCAAGGGCAAGAATGCTAGGGTCACCCGCTGGTTCTTAGCCCTACAAGACTTCAGCTTCCATGTAGAGCATAGGGCCGGGAAGCTACATGGGAATGCCGATGCCCTCTCCAGAATCCCTTGCCTGGTAGGTGAAAGTGCCAAGCCCCACGGCTTTAGGCAGAGGGGGGAGGTATGTGGCAGGGCTAAGGGTCATGTAATTGATGGGAGATATGTGTCTCATAAATGGCTTATCTCCATAGTGTAAGGCATAAGTAAAGCATACTAGATATTGTTATTGTTTTTGTTTGAAGGACCTGTGGTGAGGTCACAGTCATGTGACCAGTCAGCTGCTGGGAACGTGGGTGTGGCTACAGCCTTATAATGTGACCGGCTCCTGAACCAGGCAGCTGTATGTGCGGAGGACTACACCTCCCAGCATGTGCTGAGACTCGCGGTCGGAGTCTGCAACCACGAACGTTTATGTTTTGTTTGCCTAAGCTAGAGGCTATTTTTGGTGACACGCTGTTTTATGTTTTATGACAGGAATAAACCTCATGAACTTTGGAAGAACCTGTCTCCTGATTGTCTCCCGCTGCACCTGAGTGAGTCACATCCCTACAATACATACATACTACATCTATACTACATTCATACAACATACATATATACTAGATACTACATACATGCTACATATATACTACATTCATACAACATACATATATACTACATTCTACATACATACTACATATATACTACATTCATACAACATTAAAAAAAGAGTCCCTAGTCTCACTTTATGGCAAAAGCTGCCTGGGAACTTTCTCACACAGCTTTTGCCATAAAGTGAGACTAGGGACTATTTTTTTACAGTGGCGGAGGAATACAGTGCGGAAGGATACCTGCCTTCCGACATTGGATTATTGAAGCCCCTAGAGAGCGGTCGCATCAGTTGATGCTGCTGTTCACCACGGGAGATCGGCGTGGGACCCTCATGGATTTCTGCGGATCAGGGAGTATATTGCTTGTTTGTTATTTTCATATTTTTTCATAGATGGCTTCAGGGAACAATGTGACAAGTGATGGTGAGTATGTACTCTATGTTATATGTACTGTATGTCTATATGTATGTATTGTATGAATGTATTGTATGTAGTATATATGTATGTTGTATGAATGTAGTATATATGTATGTAGTATAAATGTATGCTGTATGAATGTAGTATGTATGTAGTATGTATGTTGTATGAATGTAGTATATATGTAGCATGTATGTTGTATGTAGTTTGTATGTATGTTGTATGAATGTAGTATATATGTATGTAGTATATACAGTGGGGAAAAAAAGTATTTAGTCAGTCAGCAATAGTGCAAGTTCCACCACTTAAAAAGATGAGAGGCGTCTGTAATTTACATCATAGGTAGACCTCAACTATGGGAGACAAACTGAGAAAAAAAAATCCAGAAAATCACATTGTCTGTTTTTTTTTCATTTTATTTGCATATTATGGTGGAAAATAAGTATTTGGTCAGAAACAAAATTTCATCTCAATACTTTGTGATATATCCTTTGTTGGCAATGACAGAGGTCAAACGTTTTCTGTAAGTCTTCACAAGGTTGCCACACACTGTTGTTGGTATGTTGGCCCATTCCTCCATGCAGATCTCCTCTAGAGCAGTGATGTTTTTGGCTTTTCGCTTGGCAACACGGACTTTCAACTCCCTCCAAAGGTTTTCTATAGGGTTGAGATCTGGAGACTGGCTAGTCCACTCCAGGACCTTGAAATGCTTCTTACGAAGCCACTCCTTCGTTGCCCTGGCGGTGTGCTTTGGATCATTGTCATGTTGAAAGACCGAGCCACGTTTCATCTTCAATGCCCTTGCTGATGGAAGGAGGTTTGCACTCAAAATCTCACGATACATAGCCCCATTCATTCTTTCATGTACCCGGATCAGTCGTCCTGGCCCCTTTGCAGAGAAACAGCCCCAAAGCATGATGTTTCCACCACCATGCTTTACAGTAGGTATGGTGTTTGATGGATGCAACTCAGTATTCTTTTTCCTCCAAACACGACAAGTTGTGTTTCTACCAAGCAGTTCCAGTTTGGTTTCATCAGACCATAGGACATTCTCCCAAAACTCCTCTGGATCATCCAAATGCTCTCTAGCAAACTTCAGACGGGCCCGGACATGTACAGGCTTAAGCAGTGGGACACGTCTGGCACTGCAGGATCTGAGTCCATGGTGGCGTAGTGTGTTACTTATGGTAGGCCTTGTTACATTGGTCCCAGCTCTCTGCAGTTCATTCACTAGGTCCCCCCGCGTGGTTCTGGGATTTTTGCTCACCGTTCTTGTGATCATTCTGACCCCACGGGGTGGGATTTTGCGTGGAGCACCAGATCGAGGGAGATTATCAGTGGTCTTGTATGTCTTCCATTTTCTAATTATTGCTCCCACAGTTGATTTCTTCACCCCAAGCTGGTTGGCTATTGCAGATTCAGTCTTCACAGCCTGGTGCAGGGCTACAATTTTGTTTCTGGTGTCCTTTGACAGCTCTTTGGTCTTCACCATAGTGGAGTTTGGAGTCAGACTGTTTGAGGGTGTGCACAGGTGTCTTTTTATACTGATAACAAGTTTAAACAGGTGCCATTACTACAGGTAATGAGTGGAGGAAAGAGGAGACTCTTAAAGAAGAAGTTACAGGTCTGTGAGAGCCAGAAATCTTGATTGCTTGTTTCTGACCAAATACTTATTTTCCACCATAATATGCAAATAAAATGAAAAAAAAACAGACAATGTGATTTTCTGGATTTTTTTTTCTCAGTTTGTCTCCCATAGTTGAGGTCTACCTATGATGTAAATTACAGATGCCTCTCATCTTTTTAAGTGGTGGAACTTGCACTATTGCTGACTGACTAAATACTTTTTTTCCCCACTGTATGTATGTTGTATGAATGTAGTATATATGTAGCATGTATGTTGTATGCAGTATGTATGTATGTTGCATGAATGTAGTATATGTAGTATGTATGTAGTATGTAGTATATGTGTATGTTGTATGAATGTAGTATTTATGTAGCATGCATGTAGTATGTAGCATGTATGTATGTTGTATGAATGTAGTATGTAGCATGTATGTTGTATGTAGTATGTATGTATGTTGTATGAATGTAGTATATATGTTGTATGAATGTAGTATATATGTAGCATGTATGTAGTATGTATGTATGTATGCTGTATGAATGTAGTATGTAGCATGTATGTAGTATGTATGTATGTTGTATTAATGTAGTATATATGTAGAATGTATGTAGTATGTATGTATGCTGTATAAATATAGTATATATGTAGCATGTATGTTGTATGTAGTATGTATGTATGTTGTATGAATGTAGCATATATGTATGTAGTATGTAGTATATATGTATGGTGTATGAATGTAGTATATATGTAGCATGTATGTAGTATGTAGTATATATGTATGTTGTATGAATGTAGTATATATGTAGCAAGTATGTAGTATGTAGTATATATGTATGTTGTATGACTGTAGTATGTATGTAGTATGTGTATATATATATATATATATATATATATATATAGTATATATATATATATATATATATATATATATATATATATATTTTTACATTCAACACATTAGCCGGATGATGGGACTACTACTGTCCCATCACTGTCAGTGTAGTAAGCATAGCCCGATGGGACTTGTAGTCCCATCGGACGATGCCTGCACAGACACAAGACCCCTGGCAGGCCCGTACAGACCACCGACAGCCGGCACAGGCCCCCGAGAGGCCCGTACAGACCACCGGCAGCCGGCACAGGCCCCCGGCAGCCGGCACAGACCACTGACAGCCGACACAGGTCCCCGGCAGCCGGCACAGACCTCTGACAGCCGGCACAGGCCCCCCGAGAGGGCCGTACAGACCACTGGCAGCCGGCACAGGCCCCCCGAGAGGGCCATACAGACCACCGTTAGCCGGCACAGGCCCCAAGAGGCCCGTACAGACCACCGACAGCCCGCACAGGCCCCACCCGCACACACAGACACGCACAGTGTCCACCCACACACCGCCCACACTCTTCCCCCCTCCCGAAAGGGTTTTTTTTAATTCCGATATTTCTGTCCCATTGACTTTAATGGGACTTCCGGGATCGGAATCGGCGATACCCGATACTTTTGTTAGATCGGCCGATCCAATCCGATCCGATATTTTTCAATATCGGGTGGTATCACTCAACACTAGTCAGCAGTACAGCTATATACAAATTACGGTTACATGCTACCTCTGTTAGAGTCGACTATTGATTGTAATATAAAGATCTCATCTGCTGTGCCCACACCATAACTATGACGCACAATTATAGTGGATTGCATTAACCCATTCCTCTACTTTGTCCAAGAGCCATAACATTTTTATTTTTCTATCGACATAGCCATGGGAAAGCTTATTTTTTTGGGGGAAGACTTGTTAATTTGAATGACAGTACCAATTTTACCATGTGATGTACTGGATAGCAGGAAAAAAAATTCCAAGTGCAGTGAAAAAACAAAAAAAGACGAATTCTGCAACTGTTTTTTTTTTTTCTTACAGTGATCATTGTACTGTAAAAACGACCTATCAATATGATTAGTTTGTGCCATCATTTTCCAAGACCCGTTATGTTTTACATGTTTGCGTGATGGAGCTGTGTGAGGGCTTCTTGTTTGCGCCTTGAGAACGTAATACCAGTATGTCTTATGTCATAAAGGGATAAAAGATTTCTTTGATGAAAACAAGTTTTGTCATTTCCACTGATTCGAAGAATGGGGAAAGTTAATTGCCGATGGGATAGTTTTATCCCTGTTTCAAAATAGAATGGCAGGTTAGATGTCTGACTGGATCTCCATTCATTCTGAATGGCACTGCCATAAAAAGCAGAGCTCAGTCCTCGGTAGCCACATAAAGAATAAATGAATTGGTGGTCAAACTTGCTGCTCCAGTCTAATGGGAATAAATTCTGCCAATTGGTGCAGTAACCAGAATTGGATCTCCACCATTCAATAAGTTATCACGTATCATGTGGCTAGGTAATAACTTGTTTCTACCAGGAAAGTCCTTTAAGTGCATCTTTGCCACTGTACAATAGTATGGACAGAAAAGAGTTATACTTTCAATTATTTAGTCTCTAAAGGAGAAGAAAGACTTTTCTGTCAATTGATAACAAAGAGGGCATATGACCTAATAATATCACACACAGGGAACAAATACTGTTACACCATGTGCAGACCACATAATATCACCACATATTGTTCAAATAATGCAATACAAGGGAAAAATACAATAAAATACAAGGGACAAATACCATGATACCATGACCAGACCAAATATTACCACTACATAGTGTTTGACTAATACCACATACAAGTGACAATTGTCACTATGCCATAGCTAAACCACTTTTTACCACCACATAATGATCAGTCTGATGATATTATTCGATCACTAACATAAATCACATTACTAAAAGAAAAATGATCAAAACTGACAGTGACACATTAACTCTGTAGATAGTTATGCATAGTGTGGAGATACAAGGGTCAGTGAGTGCTCTCATCCGCTGGCCAAATTGTCTTTAGAAAGATCGCATTGACCAGGGCTAATTCCATTGAATGCCCCTACTCCTTCCCTGTCGGCATAGTACTAATCAGATAACACGGTGAGAGGGTAAAACAGTGTGTCAAGAATTTACTGAACCATCAACAGACAATAACACATAGTACAGACTCAGCAAATAGACAAGATGGTGCAAAAAAAGAGTCTCACCCTTCCTCTGACTAGCCGGGATTGGTGCAGCTATGTCTTCGGGGCTTCCAGGGCCAACTACCCCCATCAGTAGCACAACACTTTTGGCAGGCTCCCACAGAGAGGAGGAAAAATTAATCTTAGGAAGCTGAAAGTCCATTGAGGTACGTGGCCAGGTGACCTGATTTTTCCAACCTGGCTTCTCCAAATATCTACTTGGGGCCAGGCGACCTGATTGTCCCAACCTGAATAGAGATGGGCGGACACCTGAATGTTCGGGTCCAGTGGGTTCGGCTGAACAGTTGCAAAAAGTTCGGGTTCGGTTGCCAGAACAGAACAGCAAGCAAGGCTGGTTGTCAAAAATGAGGGGGACTCCACACCTTTCTTTAATTATTTATTTAAATAATTAAAAAACAGTGTGGAGACCCCTCTATTCTTGATAACTAGCCTTGCTGAGGCTGAGAGCTGAGGGTTGAAGCCCCCAGCCATGAGGTTTATCTGGCTGGTTAGCAAAAATACAAGGGAACCCACACCATTTTTTTTTATTATTTATTTACAGCGCAGGAGCAGCTATAGAATACTCCCATCTGCCGCTCATGCTCTCACTGCAATTAGCGGCTGCAGGTGTTGGATGATGGGATCAATAGTCCCATCAGCTGACACCAGTGACCATAGGTAACCTTTAAACCTCCAATCATAGCTGAGCCCTCACACTGTCTTTTGACAGTGTGGGAACCGCGGCTCTCTGATCGGCGGGGATGATTTTCCCACGCATCAGAAGCAGTGATTGTCGCACTGCCATGCACATGACAGATGAGGATGTTGCATTGTACGTTATCAACACAGTATTATTCATCGTGCTCCTGCGCAGACGTACATCTCTCTGTCCTGCCAAGGGAAGAAAGAAGCACTGTAATGTGCATGCGCCATCAGTCTTTGACTTTTGCCTGCACATGCGCGTTACAGTACTTTGCTCTGGTCTAGGGTTATAGTTTGTATTACACTCTATAGCTGCATTAACAAAGCTACTGGTTTCTATTGGAAATAGTTTGTAAGTTTAACAGTTGTCACACCCCTGATTTATTTAAGTGTTGTTATTTTCTAAATCAGAATGTAACTTTACCTTTGCAATTAGTATTCTACTTCCAAAAATACAAATGACCAGAGCAAGTCTCAGGCAAACATTGTCAGTAAGGCTAGTTTCACACTTGCTTTTTTTTGCAGCGCGTTTTTCCCGCAAAAAAACGCATTGAAAAAACGCACACAAAAGCATACAACTGCTGCGTTTTTTTCAAGCATTTTTATGAGCATGCATGAAAAAAACGCAGCGTTTTTATGCGTTTGTATGCGTTTTTAGTGCGTTTTTACCGCATTTGCGTTTTTTTCCAACATTAGGTGGCCCCTCACACTAACCCAAACCATGACTTTACTAACCCTAACCCTGACCCTAACCCTAACCCTAACCCTGACCCTAACCCTAACCCTAACCCTGACCCTAACCCTTAACCAAATCATACTTAACCCAAACCCTAAACCCTAACTAACCCTAACCCTAACCCTGACCCTAACCCTAACCCTAACCCTAACCCTGACCCTAACCCTTAACAAAACCATACTTAACCCTAACCCTAACCCTAACCCTAACCCTAACCCTGACCCTAACCCTTAACCAAACCATACTTAACCCTAATCCTGACCCTAACCCTGACCCTAACACTTAACAAAACCATACTTAACCCTAACCCTAACCCTAACCCTAACCCTGACCCTAACCCTTAACCAAACCATACTTAACCCTAATCCTGACCCTAACCCTGACCCTAACCCTTAACAAAACCATACTTAACCCTAACCCTGACCCTAACCCTAACCCTAACCCTGACCCTAACCCTAACCCTAACCCTAACCCTGACCCTTAACCAAACCATACTTAACCCTAATCCTGACCCTAACCCTGACCCTAACCCTTAACCAAACCATACTTAACCCTAACCCTGACCCAAACCCCAACCCTAACCCTGACCCTGACCCTAACCCTAACCCTAAACCCCCTTAACTAACCCTAACTCTAACCCAAACCCCTAAATTCCATGGTTAAAAAAAAAAAACGCATATGCAAAAAAACGCATACATGAGCATGCCAGTGCGCACATATGCGCATCCATAGGCTATAATGGCCATTTTTAGCGCAAAACGTGCGCATATGTGCGCATGCGCTTTTTTGCAGGGCCAAAAAATGCAACATGCTGCGTCTGGAAAATACAAACGCACACCCCAAAAAAACGCAGCGCATGAAAATCGCATACATGCGCTTACAAGCACGCAGGTATGCGCACCCATGTTAAATATAGGGGAAAAACGCATGCACACATATGCGTTTTTTTCCAGCGCTAAAAAACGCAAATGTGAAACCAGCCTAAGAATACTGAAAGATTTAAGCTTTGAAGCCTCCAATTTTGCAAGGTCAACATGAGTGTTTATGTAATCCTGTGACATTGCTAAAGAACATTTTTAATGCAATACACAATTCTATTCCTGTTAACCAGTTCATCTAGTGCTTTCAAAGCTTGCAAAGATATATTAATGATTTACCTATAAAAGTATCAGTGCCATAGTATACTGTTTTTTTTGCCATAAATGTATTTAATATCACATATAGTCTTTCGGCTAACATGGTACCATACATTTTTTGTTGTAGTACATTTCCATTGGAATGGTTTGTTAGATAGGAAATAGATTATTTTTATGCTGTGAAAAAAGTGAACATTTTACTGGTGTTTAACTAGGTTTTTTTGTGAAGAGTGACATACCAGCTCTGGCTTGTCAAGGTAAGGAGGTTTATTCGCCGTGCAATGCTCCTCTGGGAAAATATTATGCAAATTGCCTCTTCATGCCTAAAAATTATACATCTAGGGATGAAACATGAAGATTCATGTTTCATCCCTAAATGTATAATTTTTTTAAGCTTATCTTTAAATATAAAACAGCTCTATACACAGAGTGGTGACTAAACTGTCTATAGTGCCACCCCCGTCACTGAAACAGTGGGGAAATAGTTAATTTCTTTCCAGTAACAGAGAGTCTAAGTGCTGGGCAGGTTCAGAACGTATTAACCTGCAGCTTAACCCCATATCTGCAGGATAATAGTGTTTCTCCACATGACAGGTTTCCTTTAACCCCTTCACTACCAAGGGTGGTTTGCACGTTAACTCCCGAGCCAATTTTTGCAATTCTGACCACTGTCCCTTTATGAGGTCATAACTCTGAAACGCTTCCATGGATCCCGGTGATTCTGACAATGTTTTCTCGTGACATATTGTACTTCATGTTAGTGGTAAAATTTCATTCAAATAACTTGCGTTTATTTGTGAAAAAAATGGAAATTTGGCGAAAATTTTGAAAATTTCGCAATTTTCCGACTTTGAATTTTTATGCCCTTAAATCACAGCGATACGGCACACAAAAAACTTAATAAATAACATTTCCCACATGTTTACTTTACATCAGTACTATTTTGGAACCAAAATTTTTTTGTTAGGAAGTTATAAGGGTTAAAAATTGACCAGCGATTTCTCATTTTTGCAACACCATTTTATTTTTAGGGACCACATCACATTTGAAGCCACTTTGAGGGGTCTGTATGATAGAAAATACCCAAAAGTGACACCATTCTAAAAACTGCACCCCTTAAGGTGCTTAAAACCACATTCAAGAAGTTTATTAACCCTTTAGGTGCATTACAGGAATTTTTTGAATATTTAAAAAAAAATGAACATTTAACTTTTTTTCACAAAAAAAATACTTCAGGTTCAATTTTCTTTATTTTACCAAGGGTAACAGGAGAAATTGGACTGCAAAAGTTAATGTGCAATTTGTCCTGAGTATGCTGATACCTGATATGTGGGGGGGAACCACTGTTTCGGCGCATGGGAGACCTCAGTAGGGAAGGAGCGCCGTTTGACTTTTTCAATGCAAAATTGGATGGAATTCAGATCGGACGCCATGTCGCGTTTGGAGAGCCCCTGATGTACCTAAACAGTGGAAACCCCCCCCAAGTGACCCCATTTTGGAAACTAGACCCCCCAAGGAACTTATCTAGATATGTGGTGAGAACTTTGAACCCACAAGGGCTTCACCGAAGTTTATAACGTACAGCGGTACAATTAAAAAATCATATTTTTTCCACAAAAATGATCTTTTCACCCCCAATTTTTAATTTTCCAAGGGTAACAGGACCCTAAAAGTTATTGTGCAATTTGTCCTGAGTACGCTGATACCCCATATGTGGGTGTAAAAGACTATTTGGACGCATAGCAGAGCTCGGAAGGGAAGCAGCGCCATTTGACGTTTTTGGCTAGAATTGAGATCGGACACCATGTCGCGATTGGAAAACCCCTGATGTACCAAAACAGTGAAAACCCCCCACAAATGACACCATTTTGGAATCTAGACCCCCCAAGGAACTTATTTAGATGTGTGGTGAGCACTTTGAACCCCCAAGGGCTTCACAGAAGTTTATAACATACAGCCATACAATTAAAAAATCCTATTTTTTCCACAAAAATGATCTTTTCACCCTCAATTCTTATTTTTCCAAGAGTAACAGGACCCTAAAAGATATTGTGCAATTTATCCTGAGTGCGCTGATACCCCACATGTGGGGGTAAACCACTATTTGGGCGCAGGGCAGAGCTCGGAAGGGAAGCAGCACCATTTGACGCTTTTGGCTGGAATTGAGATTGGACACCATGTCGCATTTGGAAAGCCCCTGATGTACCAAAACAGTAGAAACCCCCCACAAATTACACCATTTTGGAAACTAGACCCCCCAAGGAACTTATCTAGATGTGTGGTAAGCACTTTGAACCCCCCAGTGCTTCACAGAAGTTTATAACGCCCGGGCGTGAAAATAAAAAAATCGTATTTTTTCCACAAACATCATCTTTTAGTCCCCATTTTTTTATTTTCCCAAGGGTAACAGGAGAAATTGGACCCCAAAAGTTGTTGTCCAATTTGTCCTGAGTACGCTGACACCCCATACATGGGAGAAAACTACTGTATGGGCACACGTCGGGGCTCGGAAGGGAAGTAGTGACGTTTTGGAATGCAGACTTTGATGGAATAGTCTGTGGGTGTCATGTTGCCTTTGGAGAGCCCCTAATGTACCTAAACAGTGGAAACCCCCCACAAATGACCCCATTTTGGAAACTAGACCCCCTAATGAACTTATCTAGATGTGTGGTGAGCACTTTGAACCCCCAAGGGCTTCACAGAAGTTTATAATGCCCAGGCATGAAAATAAAAAAATCGTATTTTTTCCACAAACATGATCAATTAGTCTCCAATTTTTTTATTTTTCTCAGGGTAACAGGAGAAACTGGACCCCAAAAGTTGTTGTCCAATTTGTCCTGAGTACGCTGATACCTCATATGTGGGAGAAAACTACTGTATGGGCACACGTCGGGGCTCGGAAGGGAAGTAGTGACGTTTTGGAATGCAGACTTTGATGGATTGGTCTGCGGGTGTCATGTGCGTTTGGAGAGCCCCTGATGTACCTAAACTATTGAAACTCCCCACAAGTGACCCCATTTTGGAAACTAGACCCCCCACGGAACTTATGTAGATGTGTGGTGAGCACTTTGAACCCCCAAGTGCTTCACAGGAGTTTATAACGCCTTGGCGTGAAAATAAAAAAATCATTTTTTTCCGCAAAAATGATATTTTTGCCCCCAATTTTTTATTTTCCTAAGGGTAACAGGAGAAATTGGACCCCAAAAGTTGTTTTGTAATTTGTCCTGAGTAGGCTGATACCCCATATGTGGGGGTAAAACACTGTTTGGGCGCATGGCAGAGCTTGGAAGGGAAGGAGCACCATTTGACTTTTTCAACGCAGAATTGGCTAGAATTGAGATCAGACGCCATGTTGCATTTGGAGAACACCTGATGTGCCCAAACAGTGGAAACCCCCCAATTAAAACTCCAACCCTAACCCCAACACACCCCTAACCCTAATCTGAGCCCTAACCCTAGCCCTAGCCCTAACCCTAGCCCTAACCCTAGCCCTAACCCTAACCCTAGCCCTAGCCCTAACCCTAATGGGAAAATGGAAATAAATACATTTTCTTTTAGTTTTATTATTTTTCCCTAACTAAGGGGGTGATAACGGGGGGTTTGATTTACTATTTATGGCGGTTTTTATGTTTGGCGGCTGTCACACGCTAAAAGACGCTTTTTATTGTAAAAATAGTTTTTGCATCACCACATATTGTGAGCTATAATTTTTCCGTATTTTGACCCACCGAGTCATGTGAGGTCTTATTTTTTGAGGGACGAGTTGACGTTTTCATTGGTACCATTTTCGGGCACGTGACATTTTTTAATCGCTTTTTATTCCGATTTTTGGGACGCAGAATGAACAAAAACCAGCGTTTCATGAATTTCTTTTGGGGGGGTGCGTTTACACCATTCCGCGTGCAGTAAAATTGATAAAGCGGTTTTATTCTTCGGGTCGGTACGGTTACAGCAATACCTCATTTAGGTCGTTTTTTATGTTTTGTCGGTTTTTTGCAATGAAAACAATTTTATATAAAAAATAATTATTTTTGTATCGCTTTATTCTGCGAGCTATATGGCGGCTTATTTTTTGCGGGACAAGATGATGTTTTCAGCGGTACCATGGATATTTATATGCGTCTTTTTGATCGCGCGTTATTGCACTTTTTGTTCGGTGGTATGATAATAAATCATTATTTTTTGCTTCGTTTTTTATTTTTATTTTTTAAGGGGTTCGCTAAAGGGGTTAACTAATGGGACAGTTTTATAGGGCGGGTCGCTATGGACGCGGCGATACCAAATATGTGTACTTTTATTATTTTTTTTTAATTATTTTGAAAAAATGGATTTATTGGGGAATATTTTTTTTTTTTTCACTAATTTATTTAGCGATTTTTTTTTTTTTTTTTTTTTTTTTTTAAATTATTTGTAACACTTTTTTTTCTTTTTTTTTTTTTTACTTTATTATCTTGTCCCAGGTGGGACATCACTGTCCTGTGACAGATCGCTGATCTGTCACATCACAGATCACTGTGACAGATCAGCAATCTGTCACAGGCAGTTATGCAGACTTCCTCATGCCTGCGCTTTGCAGGCAGTGAGGAAGTCAGCTCCCTACAGGCCCCCGAAGGCCCCCGTCGCCATCTTGGATCCGGGGGCCTGTAGGGAAAGAGACCCCCGCAGCAGCGCTGCACATTGCGCTGCCGTGGGGGGCTCAGGGAAGCACGGACGGAGCCCCCTCCATGCCGATACTTCCCTTTAACCCCCGGTACACCGCGATCGCGTTTGGTTGCGGTGTACAAGGGGTTAACGTGTCGGGGCGGTCCGTGACCACCCCTGACACATTGTGCCGGGTGTCAGCTGTGATAATCAGCTGACACCCGGCCGCGATCAGCGGCGCTCACCACGTGGGCGCCACTGATCGCTGGGACGTAATATTCCGTCCATGGTAATTAGGTCCAGGGTCACATGGACGGAATATTACGTCCATTGTAGGTAAGGGGTTAAGCCCACTTTTTTATATATTCCATTTATTTTATTTATGTGCATTTCTCTGTTGGTTCACATTCACACACCAATACATTTTTGTAACTACTGTGTTCGATATTATTATTATTATTTATTTATAAAGCACCATTGGTTCCATGCTGCTGTACATGAGAAGGGGTTATATACGAATTACAGATATCACTTACAGTAAACAAACTAACAATCACAGACTGATATAGAGGGGAGAGAGAATCCTGCCCTTTCGGGCTTACATGCTACAGAATGGTGGGGAAGGAGACAGTAGGTTGGGGGGTTGCAGCAGCTCCAGTGATTATGAGGTGGTAGCTCCAGTAGTGGTGAGAAGGCAGCGGGGTCATTGCAGGCTGTAGACTTTCCTGAAGAGGTGGGTTTTCCGGTTCTGTCTGAAGGATCCAAGTGTGGATGATAGCCGGACGTGTTGGGGCAAAGAATTCCAGAGGATGGGGGCTATTCTGGAGAAGTCTTGGAGGTGGTTGGGTGAGGAGTGAATAAGTGTGGAGGAGAGAAGGAGGTCTTGGGAGGACAGGAGATTACGTAAGGGAAGGTATTGGGAGATTAGTTCAGAGATGTATAGAGGAGACAGGTTGTAGATGGCCTTGTAGGTCAGCATTAGTAATTTGAATTGGATATGCTAAGGGAATGGGAGCCAGTGGTGAGATTTGCAGAGGGGAGAAGCGGAGGAGTAGCGAGGAGAGAGATGAATTAGTCGGGCGGCAGAGTTGAGGATGGACTGGAGAGGTGCAAGGGTGTTAGCAGGGAGGCCACCGAAAAGGATGTTGCAGTAGTCGAGGCGGGAGATGATGAGGGCATGCACAAGTAGTTTAGTAGATGTAGGGTTGAGGAAGGGACGGATTCTGGAAATGTTTTTGAGCTGGAGGTGACAGGAGGTGGAGAGAGCTTGGATGTGCGGTTTGAAGGACAGGGCAGAATCAAGGGTTACTCCGAGGCAGCGGACCTCCGGTACGGGGGAAAGCGTGATGTCGTCAATTGTTATAGAAAGGTCAGGTAAGGAAGATCTGTGAGATGGGGAAAGGTGATTAGTTCAGATTCGTCCACACTGAGTTTGAAGAAGCGAGAGGAGAAGGAGGATATGGCTGATAGACACTCTGGGATTCTGGAGAGCAGAGAGGTGACGTCTGGGCCAGAGAGGTAGATCTGAGTATCATCGGCATAAAGGTGGTACTGGGATCCGTGGGACTTTATGAGTTGCCCCAGTCCAAGTGTATAGGTTGAGAAGAGTAGGGGTCCCTGAACAGAGCCTTGGGGGACTCCAACAGAGAGAGGGTGGGATGAGGAGTTGTGTGGGAGTGGGAGATGCTGAATGTGCAGTTGGAAAGGTATGAGGAGATACAGGATAGGGCGAGATCTTTGATGCCAAAGGAGGAGAGGATCTTTAGTAGGAGTCAGTGGTCAACTGTGTCGAAAGCACAGAACAGGTCTAGAAGGAGGAGTATAGAGTATTGTCCGTTAGCTTTGGCTATAAGTAGGTCGTTGGCAATTTTGGTCAGGGCTGTCTCAGTGGAATGATGGGAGCGGAAGCCAGATTGTAGATTGTCAATGAGCAAGTTAGATGAGAGGTGGGAGAAAAGTTCAGCGTGGACATGCTGCTCCAGGAGTTTAGAAGCGAATGGGAGCAGCGATATTGGGCGATAGCTGGACGTGGCTGTTGGATCAAGGGTTGGCTTTTTAAGGATAGGTGTGATTGTGGCATGTTTGAAAGCAGAAGGAAAGGTACCAGATGTTAGTAATAGGTTGAAGAGGTGGGTTAGGGATGGGATAAGAGTGGTGCTGATGTTGGTCAATTGGCCAAGTGGTGAGGTGTGATTTGGAGAGAAAATGAGCAAGCTCCCCTTCAGTGATGTTAGATAAGGAGGTTATGGGTGGGGTTTGGGCATTGGTCTGGTATGCAAAGGGGTTGTGGTGGTTGAGCAATAAAGACTTCCACCGTCTTCCCCCTCATTCAACTTCCATCTACACTGGACGCCCAGGGCCACGGACCGGGTCACTACTACCACCGTGACACTTCCCCTTTAAAAGAGCCTGACTGGCCCGGTACCAAGTAACCCCCGACCCTGGGGGCATCGTTCTGCAATTCCGGATGCTTGCCGAAGCTTTTTAGTGATGTTATTGTGCCAGGGTTGTCTATTGATTCATCGCACTCTGTTATGCATGACAGGGGCGACCGAGTCGATGGCTGATGCAAGAGTGGCATTGTAGAAAATAGTGGCAGTGTCAATGTCATGTAGAGAAGATATGGAGGACAGTGGTAGAATAGAGTCAGAAAGTGTGCGAGTGTCTAGATATGCGAGGTTTCTGCGGGGGTGCGCATGCTGCTGGACATGGGTGTCAGGTGAGGAGGACAGGGATGGTGGTCAGATAGAGGAAGAGGGGAGGTGGTGAAGTTAGAAAGAGAGCAGAGGTGGGTGAAGACCAAGTCTAATGTATGTCCGTCTGTGTGGTGGCTGAGGAGGACCACTGAGTAAGTCCAAAAGATGACGATTAGTGATGATCGACTTTGCCTTATTTAGGGTCGAGTCGGGTTTCATGAAACCCGACTTTCTCAAAAGTCGAGTCGAATGAAATCGGCCGACTATAGGGAAAAGTCGGAGGTCCGACTGAAACACGAAACCCAATGCAAGTCAATGGGGAAGCAAAGTCGGCAGGGAGTGGAGGACAGTAAACACACCAACAGTGCCCATTTCAATGCCAATTAAATCAATTCTTATTACTTAAGCTTGTCAACCTTAATTTACTTTATAATAATAGTTACGCATTGAAAACTGGGGGTTATTTGGCTAAAGTTGTGGGGGGTAGAGCTGGCTCCAGGTTGTCGTGTGCCCCAGGCAAAAGAGTGTCAGTGGGCCCCTTTAACACATACCACAATTCATGATGCTCCGATACGGCAGAGAAATATTGGTATCGTGCAATGACAAATACTTCACTTCTTACATTACGTGATTGATATCTATTTTAAATTCTATAATAGCTCAAAAAACAGACAGTATATTCCTCCATACAGTATTATGGCCACCACATAGTGCGCCATACAGAATAATGAGCCCCATATATTGCTCCATACAGAATTATTGGTCCCATATAATGTTCCATACAGTATATGATGAGCTCCACATAATGCTACAGTACATGATGGTCCCCATATAATGTGCCATACAGTATAGGACAGTCCCCATAGAGTAGAATGAGCCCCACATATTGCTCCATACAGTATAATGAGTCACATATAATGCTCCCTACAGTATATGATGGGCCCCATATATTGCTCCATACAGAATGGGCTCCATATAATGCTCCAAACAGAATAGGCCTCATATGTGCTCCATATAATGCTCCATACTCTATATGATGCCCCATAAATAATGAACCCCATATGATGCTCCAGTATATGATGGGCCCCATGGATGATGCTCCATTGTATGATGGGCCTATATAATGCTCCATTTATAATGGGCTCCATATGATGCTCCAGTGTATGATGGGCCTATACACTGTGTGCACAATTATAAGGCAAATGAGTATTTTGATTACATCATCCTTTTTATACATATTGTCCTACTCCAAGCTGTATAGGCTTGAAAGCCAACTGCTAATTATGTAAATCAGGTGATTTGCATCCCTGTAATGAGGAGGGGTGTGGTCTAATGACATAAACACCCTATATAAGGTGTGCTTAATTATTAGGTAACTTCCTTTCCTTTGGCAAAATGGGTCAGAAGAGAGATTTGACAGACTGAAAAGTCAAAAATTGTGTGATGTCTTGCAGAGGGATGCAGCAGTCTTGAAATTGCCAAACTTTTAAAGTGTGATCACTGAACAATCAAGCGTTTCAAGGCAAATAACTAACAGGGTCGCAAGAAGCGTGTTGATTAAAAAAGGCTCAAAATAACTGTCCATGAATTGAGGAAAATCAAACGTAAACTGCCAAGATGCCATTTGACGCCAGTTTTGCCATATTTCAGAGCTGCAGCGTTACTGGAGTATCAAAAAGCACAAGGTGTGCCATACTCAGGGACATGGCCAAGGTAAGGAAGGCTGGAAAATGACCACCTTTGAACAAGAGACATAAGATAAAATGTCAAGACTGGGCCAAGAAATATGTTAAGACAGATTTTTGTAAGGTTTTATGGACTGATGAAATGAGAGTGACTCTTGATGGGCCAGATGGATGGGCCTAAGGCTGGATCAGTAAAGGCCAGAGAGCTCCACTCTGACTCAGATGCCAGCAAGGTGGAGGTGGGGTACTGGTATGGGCTGGTATCATCAAAGATGAACTTGTGGGACCTCTTCGGGTTGAGGATGGAGTAAAGCTCAACTCCCAGACCTACTGGCAGTTTCTGGAAGACACCTTCTTCAAGCAGTGTTACAGGAAGAAGTCGGTATCGTTCAAGAAAAACATGATTTTCATTCAGGACAATGCTCCATCACATGCATCCAAATACTCCACAGCGTGGCTTGCCAGTAAAGGTCTAAAAGAAGAAAAAATAATGACATGGCCCCCTTGTTCACCTGATCTGAACCCCATAGAGAACCTGTGGTCCCTCATAAAATGTGAGATCTACAGGGAGTGAAAACATAACACCTCACTGAACAGTGTCAGGGAGGCTGTGGTGGCTGCTGCACGCAATGTTGATCGTAAACAGCTCAAGCAACTGACAGAATCTATGGATGGAAGGCTTTTGAGTGTCATCATAAAGAAAGCTGGCTATGGTGGTCCCTTTTTTTTGGTTTTGAATGTCAGAAATGTTTATTTCTAAATTTTGTGTTGTTATATTGGTTTACCTGGTGAAAACAAACAAGTGAGATGGGTATATATTTGGTTTTTATTAAGTTGCCTAATAATTATGCACAGTAATAGTTACCTGCACAAACAGATATCCTCCTAAGATAGCCAAATCTAAAAAACCCCCACTCCAACCTCCAAAAATATGAAGCTTTGAAATGTATGAGTCTTTTCGGGTGATTGACAACATAGTTGTTGTTAAATAATAAAAAGAATCCTCTCAAATACAACTTGCCTAATAATAATTATGCAAGCAGTGTATAATGCTCCATATATAATGGGGCCCATTTATAATGATCAAGTGTATAATAGGCCCAGTATATGATGCTCCAGTGTATGATGGGCACCATGGATGATGCTCCAGTGTATGATGGGCCCCATTTATAATGCTCCAGTGTATGATGGGTCCATATAATACTCCATAAGTAATGGACCCAATACGATGCTCCAGTGTATAATGGTCCCTATCTATGATTCTCAAGTGTATGATGGGCACCATATATAATTCTCCACTGTATAATGCTCCCCATATATTGCTCTAAATATTAAAAAAATGAAATACCTCTCCTCGCTGGGCACTGTTCTATTCTAGACTCCTCAGCGTCGCCATCTTCCAGCTCTGTGCACTTGGACTGTTCAGGCAGAGGGCGTACAGACGTGACATCATCATGCTCTCTGACCTGAATGTCACTGTCAGGAAACGCGGAAGAGGTCACAGCGGTGGAGCAGGGAGAGGTAAGAATTGCAAATGCTGGTGCCCTGCGCAAGCAGGGGGGGCCCACTCGTGGGCGACGGCACTGGCACAGGGCCCCTCATAGCATGACGGTGTCTGTAATGGCGAGTGGGCCCCCCACCGTCAGAGACACCTGCCTACCGTGAGGGGCACTTTGCCAGTGCCGTCACACACGAGTGGGCCCCCCACCTGCTCAGGGCCCCGGCACTTGCCCGGGTCTGCCAGGTGCTGACGCTGGCCCTGGGGGGGACAGCCCAGTTAGGGAGGTGGAAAAACTGGCATATGTTGAGGTGTAGGCTGGACGTTCAGCAGCTGCAAATGGAGGAATTGGAGAAGTCGGAGGAAGAGGAGGACAAAGTGAGCCATTTTGTTGGCAACCTATGTGTCATCAGGGGAAGGTGGGACAAAATCCTTTGAAACCCATACATGGTTCATTTTAATGAAGTGAGATCATCAACAGTTTGGGTTGACAGCCGGGTCCTTCTTTCTGTCAGGATTACTCCAGCAGCACTGAAGACTCTTTCTGATAGCACACTACCAGCAGGGCAAGCGAGCTACTGTAAGGCATATTGTGCCAATTCAGGCCAGGTTTCCAGTTTACAGGCCAAGTAGTCAAGGGGGAATGAACTGTGAGGGAGAACATTGATAGTGGAGGAGAGGTAATGTTGAACCATAGTTGACAACTGCTGTCTCCTGTCTGTTGCAATTGATTCAGTATTATCAGTCGTGTGAGTGGTCCTCGAGAGATCAATCCATAACATGGTCATGAAACCCCTGTCTCCAAACGCCAGTTCGGCTGTGTGTACCATGAACACCTCTTCCATTTGGCCCAGTATGGCTCGTGGTAGAATCTGCACTGCTGCGTGCTGGGAATGCCTCTAACAAATGGTTTACCAGAGTTGCTTGTTTATTCGCCAATATTAGCTCTAGGTTCTCCTGTGGCATGATGTTCTGTAATTTGCCTTTATATCGTGGATCGAGGATGCTGGCCAACCAGTAGTCGTCATCCTTCATAATTCTGACAATGTGGGGGTCCCTTTTTAGGATCCGCAAGGGATAATCACACATGTGGCCCTATGTTCCAGGTGTCAATGATGCACTGACAGTGGTGGGTGGAGGAGCACTTTCTGCCAAATCCACATCCCTCCAGTCATGCACAAACCTTGCACCTGACCTTGGCAAGCTAACACTTTCTCTTGCCCCCCGAGAAGCATTGTCCTCCCCAAGATAATCATCCCCCTCATCCTCCACCTCCACCTCTACCTCTTCTTCCTCCACCTCGCCCAGGACAGTTCCCTGACCAGACAATGGCTGATTGTCATCAAGGCTTCTCTCCTCCTCCTCCTCTTCCTCCTCCGCTGCAGAAGCCTGATCCTTAATGTGCCTCAAAGTTTGCACGAGCAGATGCATAAGTGTGATGCTCATCCTTATGATGGCATCATCTGTGCTTACCAGCCTTGTGCAATCCTCAAAACACTGAAGGACTTTACAGAGGTCATTCAGCTTTGACCACTGCATACCCGACAACTCCATGTCTGCCCTCCAACTGCCTGCCCGTGTATCCTCCCACAAATGCATTACAGCCTGCCTCTGTTCGCACAGCCTCTCAACCATATGCATGGTGGAGTTCCACCTTGTTGCAACGTCTATGATTAGGTGGTGCTTGGGGAGGTTGAGCGATCGCTGCAGCCTCTGCATACGACTGGAGTCTACGGGCGAGCGACGGATGTGCGAGCACAGTCTTCGCACCTTATGGAGCAGGGCTGTTAACTCTGGATAATTATTTAGGAAGCACTGCACCACCAGGTTCAAGGTGTGAGCCAGGCAAGTTATGTGTCTGAGTTTTGCAAGGGCTATGGCCGCCACAAAATTATGGCTGTTATCACACTACCTTGCTTGGCTCAAGATGTAGACTGCCCAGCCATGACTCAGTTTCTCGCTCCAAGTAGTCGGTCAGTACCTCCGCGGTGTGTCTGTTGTGGCCCAAAGACATCATCTTTAAAACAGCCTGCTGACGCTTACCACTAGCTGTTCGATAGTGGGATACCTCATGTGCAACACTGGCAGCTGCGGATAGAGTGCTAGTGTGACTGTACTCTGTCGATGAGCTTTCGCTTCAGGAGGAGGAGGAGGGTCGAATGCCTACAGGCAACTGTTTCCTATACCGTGGGCTAGGCAGCAGTGTTCCACCAATGCTGTCCCCTGTGGCCTTTTTAAACTCCCCGGCCCTGATGTTCACCACGCCCCCTGACGAAGGATGAGCATCCGAAACGCGCGTCGGGGCAGACGCGCGGACCCCCCAGGACCCTTTACATCATCGTCATACTTTTGGTAAGATGCCACCTCATTGACCCCTGGCGTTATGCTGCCCGGTTTGGGTGAACATGGTTACATACATCGCATTAGCTATATGGTGATGTAACATATTTTTGACTGGTACATCAGCCAGTGTTCACTTTTTGCCGATTGCGGTATGATAAAGATGATGGTGGCACTTATATATATTTTTTATAGTCTCCCTTGGATGGCAGCTATTTGATCTTTAAAATATAGCGATTTATTTGCTCACTGGGATGCCATGATATACCTGCAGGGCCCACCAGACCGGCCATTAATGCGGTTTACAATAAGTATGAGTTATTTTGGTGCCTAGATTAGTACTGTACATGTATATATTTATATTTCATCTGATTTGTAATACTAATTTATGAGTCCTTGGGTGGGGTCTGCTATGTTTTCCATGCTACGTGGTTAATCTATGTGTATCACCACACTGTTTTTGTCTTGTTCTGCATACCTATCTAATAAAGATATTCTATTTTTATACTGGATCTGTGGTCGTATATTAGTGGATCTTTTTCTACCCCCTCTTTTTTTCATAGTACTTTTACGATGGATCTTTATTGGGGTCCTTTTCAATTGACGGCTACATACAGGTTGAGCACTTAGTATGCATATAATGTGTTATTTCAGCCTGTTTGTGTTTATGAGTATTTCTTTTGATTTCCCCTGTGGAGCCTGCATCCACCACATTAACCCAGTGCGCAGTGATGGACACGTAACTGCCCTGGCCATACCTACTGGCCCATGCATCTGTTGTGAGGTGCACCTTTCCACTCACTGATTGTTTGAGTGCATGGACAATGCGTCTTTCACATGCAGGTGGAGGGCAGGGATGGCTTTTCTAGAAAAGAAGTGCTGACTGGGTGGGTCATAGCGTGGGACAGCGTAGGTCATGAGCTCTCGGAACGCTGTGCTTTCAACCAATCGTAAGGGCCATCATCTCTAATGAGATCAGTTTGGCAATGTAGGCATTCAAAGCCAGTGTACGCGGATGAGAGGATGAGTACTTTCTTGTCCTACTCAGAGTGTCTGCTAGGGTGAGCTGGATTTGAAAGCTGCATATGGGGGAACTAGTGGTAGACCTGATGGACTGAGAGGGGGTTGGTGGTGGTGGTGGTGCTGGTGGTGATGGCCTAGATTCAGTCTTTCGTTGCAAAAACATTGTGATTCCCTGACTGCTTTGGCCTTGCGCCGACACCTCAACATTTCTTGCTGGTGGTGTGCTTACCGGTCGGCTTACAGTGAGGGAGCGATGTAGCGTTGCTGGCTGCCTTCAGTCGGAGCAGGTGCATATGTGCTACCTGAGGTTTTGTAGTCCGTCCACGCTTGCAAGTGCATGGTGATTAAATGTCTGCGCATGCAACTGGTATTCAAATTTTGGAGATTTTTCCCTCATCTAATAGTCCTTCCGCACTTCTTACAGATAACCTTTGCCTCATCAATATGATTTTGGTCAAAAATATGGCACACTGCATTCTTCCTACTATGGTATAAATTTTCAGGGTTTGCACGCGGTGCTAATTTGACCGTCTGGGCAAGCTGTCCTGCAACTCATTTTGTTTTTTTTACCACATTTTTGGACAGCTATGGGCCTGCCAGATAACCGCTGCTGATCCTTCTCCTCTTCTGAGCTATTGCCAGCGGCACCCTCTTCTTCCAATGGATGCCAATCCAGGTCAACAGCTGGGTCATCCATCACCTCCTCTTCAATTTCAGCTGCACCTTCCTCTGTGTCACCGTGTAAGGTGGTATAGTGTGCGGGAAGGGGCACCTGAGCTTCATCAGGGTCAGATTCTGGCTCAGTAGACTGCGAGGGTGTTTTACCACGTCAAAGTAACAGGGCGGGTACGCCCTTACTTGCGTAACGCTCACTAATATACAAATTAGGCACACTGAATACAGTTTTATGGTAAAAAATAATGTAACAATTAAGATTACATCTGGATAATGATAAATTACGGAATGGCAAATATAATATTTCCCTGTTTTGTGTTAATTAATTTCATATGAATCATACAATTAATATGAATTATAGTACATAGAGAAATAAGCATCAATACCATACATTACCAAGTATTGTAACATCACTTCTCCACTGGAGGGACCACAGTGTCAGCGAGAAGGAATTACTCTGGTCTTATCACAGAAACCCTGCATCCACGATACCTTCTGGAAATGTCCCTACCTCACTGAACCAGGTCCACCTTTTTATACACAACTTCCAGATCCTCCCCTATTACATCTGCGCAATATGTTTAGGCTGAATCATCAGAATCTTGAAATTGCACAGTTGGTTGTTGTCTTGATAACAGCACAAGACTTCAAGGTCTGTTTGTTATAGACTACTACAATCTTAAAGTTTGTTTGTGCCAACCCAAGATCTATTTGCCATTGGCATGTCTCTTAACAATAGCACAACGCTTGAAGGTTGTTTGCTACTAATTACAACCCAAGATCTGTTTGCCTCTAACAATCAATGTTGCACTGTTCAAAGTTCAACATATGTTGCTTGTCACAAAGTTAACTCTTCATGATCATAGCATAACACTCTAAGATGGTGGCATGTGATAAGCATGACTTCCATAATCACCTATTCTGAAAACAGGATACCTATCGTAACCCAGGCACACACTCATACTTGTCTCATGTGTATCACAATCGGTCCTTGATTATTGATGTCATGCATGACCATTGCCACATGAGACCATCAAAACATTTTTGTCTCCCTTGTCTCCGAGCATCATACAATTATTGAACACAAGACTTCCTTGTTCAAGCAGCATAAATATCCATTAAAGATATTACACCGTAGTATATTGCAATATGTAGTGTTTGGATTCAAACAACCATATTTCATATTTGCAATACTTTCCACCCTTGGTCTAATGACCACACTATATCAAAGCATATAAACAATATATTACAATATGTAGGCTATAAGTGTAATGATGTATAGTAGGTTTCTATGAAGACAGTGGCTAGATGACAGAGTCACAGACACAGGTATACGTGAAAGTAGTTAGTATTAAACAAGCAGCACAGAACAGCACAGGTGCTGGCGGAGCCAGACAATGACAGCAGTGGTAACAGCAGCAGAACTCAGTCCAGTAGATAGCAAATTGTACACCAGCACTATGTAGATGTAAGCAGACACAATCTTAAGAATGCAGGCAAGGACAGTCACTTAGCCCTCTCCCTTGCGGGAGGGGAATCTTCGGGCACAGTGCAGTGGCAGAGAAAGTCACTAGGTAATTGATACTGGATGTGTAAAGGTAGCAGGGATAAGTCTCTCAGGTGAAACGCACACAGCAGTCAAGATCTTCAGCGCATACTGTGAGTGCTGTAGTAGCGGAGAGCGGTGGAGGCAGAGCTGGAAGGAGCCTTCAGGCAGACACCGTCAGAGGGTCCAGGTGGCGGCAGTAGGCAGCAGGTAATCCAGGTGGATTCAGCAGGAAGGAAGGAGGTAGCACAGCGTGCAACTCCCAGCTATCAGATCAGGTACAGGACGAGATATACAAGCAAGGTAGTCACGTCCAGGAAAGCTATTTAAACCCGGCGGGCGGGACCAACAGGCGGTGATGTCACAGGAACCAGTATGGCCAAATGAAGCCAGGCTTAAGGGCAACAGTAAGGGCAAAGTCCGGAACACAGCAGAATAGGAACGATGCTTACATTATTCCCCCCTTAAAGAATGTCCTCCGGACAATCTTCGACCAGGCTTGTCCGGGTACCTTAGATGAAACTGCTCCAGCAGCCGCGGAGCACAGATATTCTCCACCGGTTCCCAGGAATTCTCCTCGACAGAGTATCCTTGCCACTTGACCAGGTATTGCAGCTTCCTTCTGAAGATCCGTGAATCCAGAATCTTCTCCACGACATATTGTTCATGTCCATCAACGAGCACTGGAGCTGGAGGAGAGGAAGTACGCCCTGGGAAGGAATTTGGTACAACTGGCTTTAGTAGGGAAACATGGAACACCGGGTGAACCTTCCAGGCAGGGGGTAATTTCAGACGCACCACTACCGAATTCACTAGAGCCACGATCTTGTATGGCCCTACAAACTTCTGCCCAAGCTTGACAGTCGGTGCCCTCACCCTCAGATTCTTGGTAGACAACCAGACCGTATCTCCCACCCTATACACCGGAGCCGGCCTCCTGGTACGATCTGCTGCTCTCTTATACCTCTCCTGCGCTGTCGTCAAGGTGGTCTTCAGAGCTTCCAAATTCTGCTGTAAGAAAGAAAGATGGTCAGACACAGCAGGCACTGCAGCCTCCTTGGGGAACTGCGGCAAGATGCTTGGGTGGTAACCCTGATTAGCAAAGAACGGTGACTGCTTAGTCGAGGAGTGCTGCGAGTTGTTATATGTGAATTCTGCCAGGGGAAGCAGATCTACCCAATCGTCCTGCAGATGACTTAAGTAGCAACGGAGGTACTGCTCCAGGGTCTGATTCGTACGTTCCGTCTGTCCATTGGTCTGTGGATGGTAAGCCGAAGACAGACTTACTCTAATATCCAGAGCCGCGCAGAAACACCTCCAGAACCTAGACGTGAACTGCACCCCACGATCAGAGATCACCTCATCCGGGACTCCGTGCAGATGGACCACCTCTTGAATCAACAAGTCTGCAGTCTGTTTTGCTGTGGGTAATCCAGCGCAAGGGATAAAGTGTGCTGCCTTAGTGAGGCGGTCCACGACCACTAGAATGGTGTTCTTACCCTTGGAGACCGGTAGTTCAACAATAAAGTCCATTGAGATGGATCTCCAGGGACGAGATGGTATAGGCAAGGGTTGTAACAACCCGGAAGGCGACGCACGAGGCGTCTTGAACCGAGCACATACCTCGCAGGATGACACGTATCCCTCCACGTCCTTCCGGTACGAAGGCCACCAGAAGTACCGAGCCAGGAACTCTTGGGTCTTCGTTATTCCACGATGTCCCCCAATCTTAGAATCATGGATCAGTCGGAGGACTTCAAGTCTTGTCACCTCTGGTACATACAGCCGATTCTCCTGTAACCACACTCCTCCACTGAAATTTAGGCTTACTTCGGGGGTAGGTTGCCTTAGCAACGGATCTGCTGCGTATGCTGCTTTGATCTCAGACAGAAGATCCTGATGATGGATTGCAGAGATGAAACGAGCGGGAGACACAACAGTACTAGGAGACGACTTAATCACTTCCTCAGGAGCAGCAATCCTAGATAGCGCATCTGCCTTACCATTCCGTGCCCCCGACCTGTAGGAGATGATGAAGTTGAATTGGTTTAGAAACAAGCTCCAACGTGCCTGACGTGGGTTCAAACATCTTACGGACTGCATGAATTCCAAGTTTCGGTGGTCGGTAAGAACTGTAATCGGAGTTGAGGACCCCAGCAGCAAGTGTCTCCACTCCTTGAACGCCGTCACAATCGCCAGTAACTCCTTGTTCCCTACGTCATAGTTCTTCTGCGCCGGGGATAGCTTCTGAGAAAGAAAGGCACAAGGATGAAGAACTGCCTTCTCACCTCCTCTCTGTGACAACACTGCGCCGATGGCGACATCCGATGCGTCCACCTCAAGAGTAAAGCTCAGGTCTGGGTCTGGATGTCTTAAGATGGGAGCCGACACAAATTTGTCCTTCAGCCGTGTGAACGCCTCCTGGGCTTGCGGAGTCCACCGGAACGGTACCCCCTTCTTAGTTGGGTGATGGGAGCCACAATCTCAGAGAAGTTACGGATGAAGCGCCTATAGAAGTTGGCGAATCCCACAAACCTCTGAACTTCTTTCACCGATCCTGGCGCTGGCCACTCCTGGATCACTCTGGTCTTTTGATCGTCCATCTGGAGACCCTGTGGAGAGATGACATAACCGAGGAACTGCACTGTTGCCCTGTGGAACTCGCATTTCTCCAATTTGATGTAAAGATGGTTATGCAGCAGGCGTTGCAGCACTGTCCTCACGTGGAGCCGATGTTCCTCGAGATCACTGGAAAAGATTAAAATGTCATCGAGATACACAACCATAAATACATCAAGCACATCTCGGAAAATGTCATTAACAAAATGCTGAAAGGTTGCAGGAGCATTTCGTAGTCTGAACGGCATGACCCGTGACTCGAAGTGTCCATAACGGCAGCGGAAGGCCGTCTTCCACTCATCTCCAGACCGAATTCTCACGAGATTGTAGGCTCCCCGAAGATCCAGTTTGGTGAATATCTTAGCCTGCTTCACCCTCTCCAGTAGTTCAGAGATTAAGGGTAGCGGGTGCCGATTCATGACCGTTACCTTGTTTAAATCACGGTAGTCCATGCAAGGACGCAGACCCCCGTCCTTTTTCTTCACGAAGAAGATTGGTGCACCCGCAGGAGAAGTAGACGGTCGGATGAAGCCCTTGGCGAGATTCTCGTCGATGAAGTCCTTCAAGGCCTTTAATTCAGGACCAGACAAAGGGTAAATACGCCCGAATGGGATCTCCGCCCCAGATACCAGTTCTATCGGGCAATCATAAGGCCGGTGGGGAGGTAACATATCTGCCCTCTTCTTGTCACATACCTCTGCCAGATCCTGATACTCCGGTGGTAATTGTCCCTCAGTCGTAGCTACTACCTTGGGGATAGCCGCGACCTTAGGAATAGCGGGGTTGCTGTTAGAACTTGGAGGGAACTGCACTTCCCTGGTCTCCCAGTTGATGCGAGGATTCTGAACCTGGAGCCAAGGTAACCCCAGGATAATAGGGAAGTGAGGAGAAGATATTAGTAAAAAGGACAAATGTTCCACATGTTCCTCTCCAATGCATACCTTCACCGACTCAGTCTCCATGGTTACCGGTCCAGATGTAAGTGGCGACCCGTCTACTGTCTCCATCAAGACTGACGACTCCCTCTTCACTGCCCTGATTCCATGCTTCCTTGCAAACGCGATATCCATGAAGTTCCCACTGGCCCCGGAGTCCAACATGGCGGCGCTCTCGACACACCGACCCTGGAAGCAGACCCTCAAGGATAGGTAATAGTGGGAATTCTTCTTAGTAGCGAAGTAGGAGGAAACGACGGATGTCATCGAGATCACCACTGCGTTCAATGGAAGAGATGCCAGCGAATTCATATCGGCAAAGTCCAGGTCTCTCTGATTGTCTCTGCCCCCCGAATTGTTCAGATCTAGGACGCAGGACTCCCCCGCCTCGGAGTTACAATCAATGATAGCTGCAGCCGTCTTACGTCTCCTGACTGGACACTCGGAGATGAAGTGACCGGTCCCCCCGCAGTAGAAGCACAGGTTTTCCTTAAAGCGATGCTCCTTGCGGGCATCAGGAGGATTTCTACGTACGGCATCCACCTGCATCGGTTCGGGCTCGGGCTCGGGATTCCTCCTGCTGGTGACATCTCTGGAGGGAGAAGAGAACGGAACAGTGTTATTAAACCGTAGATCAGACCAGCGCTCCTGTCTGCGCTCGGAGAGTCGATTGTCAATGCGGATGCAGTGATTGATGAAGTCCCCAAGAAGCACGGGCGAGTCCCCGCGTGCCAGTTCATCCTTAACTGCCGTAGACAATCCCCTGCGGAAGATGGCCTGCTTGGCTGCCCCGTTCCAGGTGGTGTCTAAAGCCCATCTACGGAAGTCCAATGCATACTCCAGCACCGAACACTTCCCCTGCCGAAGGGTCAGCAGCGTCGTCTCAGCAGTATTAGCTCGGTTCGGGTCATCAAACATCTGCGTCATTGCGGCAATAAAATTGTCCATAGAGTTAAGCAGAGGGTCGTCGGTCTCAATCAAAGGGTTGGCCCACGCGAGCGCCTTACCAGACAGCAGCATGACTATAGTCAGAACTTTGGAGCGTTCAGTAGTGAACTGTGGGGCATGAGCAGCAAAGAAGATCCGGCACTGGTTCAAAAATCCTCGGAATTTATCCCTCTCACCAGCGAACCGGAAGGGTGGAAGCTTCGGGAAGGTCGGTGTAGTATCCCGGGCAGCACCTGCTACCTGCGCGGCTGGGGCCTGTTCCAGAGCAGCAATCCGATCGAGCTGCATAGGAATCGCTTGCTCCAACGCCAGAACACGATCACCCTGAAGAGGAGCTGCTTGTTCCAGCGCCGTAATCCGATTTGCCAGTCGTTGCAACTGTGCCTCTGCTGCCCCGGCGTTGTGTTCGATACGTTGCTCCAGCGTGTCCAGCTGGGTCCTAATGCCTGCCACATCCTGCCGTATCAAAGCAAGCTGCTTGCTTACACGTTTCTCCAGGGACTCTACACCTGCGGTCTCCATATTGGGGGCTTGTATATCCTGTAATGATGTATAGTAGGTTTCTATGAAGACAGTGGCTAGATGACAGAGTCACAGACACAGGTATACGTGAAAGTAGTTAGTATTAAACAAGCAGCACAGAACAGCACAGGTGCTGGCGGAGCCAGACAATGACAGCAGTGGTAACAGCAGCAGAACTCAGTCCAGTAGATAGCAAATTGTACACCAGCACTATGTAGATGTAAGCAGACACAATCTTAAGAATGCAGGCAAGGACAGTCACTTAGCCCTCTCCCTTGCGGGAGGGGAATCTTCGGGCACAGTGCAGTGGCAGAGAAAGTCACTAGGTAATTGATACTGGATGTGTAAAGGTAGCAGGGATAAGTCTCTCAGGTGAAACGCACACAGCAGTCAAGATCTTCAGCGCATACCGTGAGTGCTGTAGTAGCGGAGAGCGGTGGAGGCAGAGCTGGAAGGAGCCTTCAGGCAGACACCGTCAGAGGGTCCAGGCGGCGGCAGTAGGCAGCAGGTAATCCAGGTGGATTCAGCAGGAAGGAAGGAGGTAGCACAGCGTGCAACTCCCAGCTAGCAGATCAGGTACAGGACGAGATATACAAGCAAGGTAGTCACGTCCAGGAAAGCTATTTAAACCCGGCGGGCGGGACCAACAGGCGGTGATGTCACAGGAACCAGTATGGCCGAATGAAGCCAGGCTTAAGGGCAACAGTAAGGGCAAAGTCCGGAACACAGCAGAATAGGAACGATGCTTACAATAAGATATCCATATTTTTATTAGCACCACAGAGGGCAATGTAGTGCTCTGGGTCAATGTACCAGCAGAATCATCTAGCAGTAGCTGTACATCAGTGCACTCCATGTCAGATTCATCTTGGACTGGGGAATTCAGCATTTGACTTGGTAACCCAGGCATAGTATGTGAAAAGAGCTCCATGGAGTAATCAGAAGTGTGGCCTGCCGCATCCTTCACTTTTGGTGGGGGTGAAGGACACAAGGAAAGGTGTTGTTCCTGACCGGAAGCCTGCACTGACAACTCAGTGCTTGCATTTTTGGACACTTCAGAAGAGGAGGCGATAGAGCTAGAGGCTGTTTCTGCAATGTAAGCCAAAGCCTGTTCCTGATGCTCCGGCTTTAAAAGTGGTTTACCTACTCCCAGAAAAGGGAACCTTCCAGGCCTTCTTGAGGCGGACGATGATGCAGGATGAATTTCACCTGCCTTAGCTGCTATTGTGCTTTTGGTGTAACCAGCAGTTGCACAACCACCACCATCAGTACCAGCTGCCCCCCCACACATGTTGGCGGCTTCTTCCACCAAACTTCCTCATGTTTGGGAAAATGTACCAAAAATACCAGCAAATATATGGTACTGTATGAGGAGCGTACAGCTGTATAAAGTGTAGGGGAAAATTTATATCTCATTTTATATATTCCCTTAGTCACACACAGACACTCTCCCAGTATGTATTTGACCATAATCCAAACAGCAGATATACAGTACTATATCAGAAACATACAGCTGTACAAAGTGTAGGGGAAAATTTAAATCTTGGTATTTATGTCCGTAGTCACACACAGACGCTCTCCGAGTATGTATTTGACCGTAATCCAAGCAGCAAATATACGGTACTGTATCAGAAACGTACAGCTGTATAAAGTGTAGGGGAAAATTTAAATCTCCTTTTATATATTCCCTTAGTCACACACAGACGCTCTCCCAGTATGTATTTGACCGTAATCCAAACAGCAGATATACGGTACTGTATCAGAAACGTACAGCTGTATAAAGTGTAGGGGAAAATTTAAATCTTGGTATTTATTTCCGTAGTCACACACAGACGCTCTCCCAGTATGTATTTGACCGTAATCCAAACAGCAGATATAAGAAACTGTATCAGAAATGTACAGCTGTATACAGTGTAGGGGAAAAATTAAATCTACGTATTTGTTTCCGGAGTCACACACAGACACTCTCCCAGTATGTATTTGGCCACCATCCAAACAGCAGATATACGGTACTGTATCAGAAATGTACAGCTGTATACAGTGTAGGGGAAAAATTACATCTCCGTATTTATTTCCAGAGTCACACAAAGATAGTCAGCATGTATTTGTCAGTGATACCAGCCGGTACACAATAGTGTGTGAGGAGCGTACAACTCTATACAGTGTGGGGAAAAAATGAATGGTCAGTAATTGTGCAGAAAAAAAATAAAAGTATTACTGCTGTGTAAAAAGCAGTCTGCACAGCAGTGTACACAGAGCAAAGCAGCTATCAGGCAGCCTAATAACCAGCGCAGCTGCACACAAGAAAATCCTCCCCTGTCACTGCACACTAACTGTACAGCACAATTTCTATCAGCACAAGCACAGAATAACTTTTCTTTTCTGCCTAACTCTCTCCCTACTGAGAAACAGCAGCAGCAACCTCTCCTTACGCTTAGATCGGCAGAAGTACGATGGCGGTCGGTGGTCAGGGCTTTTATAGCCACTGTGATGCCACACAGAGCAAGCCAATCACTGCAATGCCCTTCTCTAATATGGAGGTGGCCACTGCCCCATGTCATCTTGTTGCCCACAGTGTGCATCCTTGCTCATTGGCTGAAAAAATGCGCCTGCAAGCATTATGGGAAGCGCGACTTTGGCGCTCGGGTCGACGACCGCATGGCCGACCTCACGCTATGGTCGGGTTTCGGTCGGCGAAACCTAACTTTGGCAAAAGTCAGCGATTTTTGAATCTCACCGACCTGTTTCGCTCAATTCTAATGAAGATATATGCATATTTGTGATTTTTTTAACCAAATTGTATTAACCCCTTCATGACCCAGCCTATTTTGACCTTAATGACCTGGCCATTTTTTGCAATTCTGACCAGTGTCCCTTTATGAGGTAATAACTCTGGAACCCTTCAACGCATCTTAGCGATTCTGAGATTTTTTTTGTGACATATTGGGCTTCATGTTAGTGGTAAACTTAGGTCGATAATTTTTGCAAAAAACAAATTTGGCAAAAATTTTGAAAATTTCGCAATTTTCAAATTTTGAATTTTTATTCTGTTAAACCAGAGAGTGATGTGACACAAAATAGTTACTAAATAACATTTCCCACATGTCTACTTTACATCAGCACAATTTTGGAAACAATTTTTTTTTTGTTAGGAAGTTATAAGGGTTAAAAGTTGACCAGCGATTTCTTATTTTTACAACCATATTTACAAAACCATTTTTTTTAGGGACCACCTCACATTTGAAGTCACTTTGAGGGGTCTATATGGCAGAAAATACCCAAAAGTGACACCATTCTAAAAACTGCACCCCTCAAGGTGCTCAAAACCACATTCTAGGAGATTATTAACCCTTCAGGTGCTTCACAGGAACTAAAGCAACGTGGAAGGAAAAAATGGACATTTTATTTTTTGCACCACAAATTTTCTTTTATCATTAATTTTTTTCATTTTCACATGGGCTACAGGATAAAATGGATCCTAAAATTTGTTGGGCAATTTCTCCTGAGTACACCGAAACCTCATATGTGGTCATAAACCACTGTTTGGGCGCACGGCAGGGCTCGGAAGGGAAGGAGCACATTTGACTTTTTGAATGGAAAATATGCTGGAATATTTAGCGCTTGCCATGTCGCGTTTGGAGAGTCGCTGTGCGCCTAAGCACTGGAGCTTCCCCACAAGTGACCCCATTTTGGAAACTAGACCCCCCAAGAAACTTATCTAGATGCATAGTGATCACTTTGAACCCCCAGGTGCTTCACAAATTGATCCGTAAAAAAAAAAGTACTTTTTTTTCACAAAAATTATCTTTTAGCCTCAGTTTTTTCATTTTCACGTGGGCAACAGGATAAAATGGATCCTAAAATTTGTTGGACAATTTCTCCTGAGTACTTCAATACCTCATATGTGGTCATAAACCACTGTTTGGGCGCACGGCAGGGCCCGGAAGGGAAGGAGCACCAATTGACTTTTTGAATGGAAAATTCGCTCCAATCGTTATCGGACACCATGTCGCGTTTGGAGAGCCCCTGTGTACCTAAACATTGGAGCTCCCCCACAAGTGACACCATTTTGGA
Source organism: Dendrobates tinctorius (assembly GCF_039654945.1). NCBI lineage: Eukaryota > Metazoa > Chordata > Amphibia > Anura > Dendrobatidae > Dendrobates > Dendrobates tinctorius. The sequence continues at coordinate 56,921,459 of NW_027361675.1, forward strand.
AACTAGACCCCTTAAGGAACTTATCTAGATGTGTAGGGAGCACTTTGAACCCCCAAGTGCTTCACAAAAGTTTATAACGTAGAGCAGTGAAAATAAAAAATAATTTTTTTTCCTCAAAAATGATTTTTTATCACGCTATTTTTTATTTTCACAAGGGTAACAGGAGAAATTGGACCACAACAGTTGTTGTCCAGTTTGTCCTGAGTACGCTGGTACCTCATATGTGGGGGGAACCACTGTTTGGGCGCACGGCAGGGCTCCAATCGTTAGCGGACACCATGTCGTGTTTGGAGAGCCCCTGTGTGCCTAAACTTTGGAGCTCCCCCACAAATGACCCCATTATGGAAACTAGACCCCCTAAGAAACTTATCTAGATGCATAGTGAGCACTTTGAACCCCCAGGTGCTTCACAGACGTTTATAACGTAGAGCCGTGAAAATAAAAAATATTTTTTTTTCTTAAAAAAAATATTTTTAGTCCGCAATTTTTTATTTTCACAGGGGTACGAGGATAAATTGGACCCCAAAAGTTGTTGTACAGTTAGTCCTGAGTACACTGGTACCCCATATGTGGGGGGGACCACTGTTTGGGCACACGTCGGGGCTTAGCAGGGAGGTAGTGACATTTTGAAATGCTGACTTTGATGGCATGGTCTGAGGGTGTCATGTTACATTTGCAGAGCCCCTGTGTGCCTAAACAGTAGAAACCCCCCGCATGTGACCTCATTTTGGACACGAGACCCCCCAAGGAACTTATCTAGATGTGTGGTGAGCACCTTGAACCCCCAAGTGCTTCACAGAAGTTTATAACGCAGAGCCGTGAAAATAAAAAATCATTTTTTTTCCTCAAAAAAAAAGATTTTTAGCCCGCAATTTTTTTTCACAAGAGTAACAGGATGAATTGGACCCCAAAAGTTGTTGTACAGTTTGTCCTGAGTACGCTGGTACCCCATATGTGGGGGGGAACCACTGTTTGGGCACACGTCAGGGCTCGGAAGGGAAGTAGTGACATTTTGAAATGCTGACTTTGATGGCATGGTCTGCGGGCATCATGTTACATTTGCAGAGCCCTTGATGTACCTAAACTGTGGAAACCCACCACAAGTGACCCCATTTTGGAAACTAGACCCCATAAGGAAGTTGCCTAGATATGTGGTGAGCATACTGAACCCCCAAGTGCTTCACAGAAGATTATAACGCAGAGCCATGAAAATAAAAAATAATTTTTTTTTCCTCAAAAAATGATTTTTAAGCTCGCAATTTTTTATTTTCACAAGGGTAACAGGAGAAATTGGACCCAGAAAGTTGTTGTACAGTTTGTCCTGAGTACGCTGATACCCCATATGTGGGGGGGAAACCACTGTATGGGCACACGTCAGGGCTCGGAAGGGAAGTAGTGACATTTTGAAATGCTGACTTTGATGGCATGGTCTGCGGGCATCATGTTATATTTGCAGAGCCCTTGATGTACCTAAACTGTGGAAACTCCCCACAAGTGACCCCATTTTGGAAACTAGACCCCATAAGGAAGTTGCCTAGATGTGTAGTGAGCACACTGAACCCCCAAGTGCTTCACAGAAGATTATAACGCAGAGCCATGAAAATAAAAAATATTTTTTTTTCCTCAAAAAATGATTTTTTAGCTCGCAATTTTTTATTTTCACAAGGGTAACAGGAGAAATTGGACCCCGAAAGTTGTTGTACAGTTTGTCCTGAGTACGCTGGTACCCCATATGTGGGGGGAACCATTGTTTGGCACACGTCAGGGCTCGGAATGGAAGTAGTGATGTTTTGAAATGCAGACTTTGATGGAATCAATGGTTGCACAATGTCGCGTTTGGAGACCCCTGATGTGCCTAAACAGTGGAAACCCCTCAATTCTAACTCCAACCCTAACCCCAACACACCCCTAACCACAGCCCTAACCCTAACACATCCCTAACCACAAGCTTAACCCTAGTTCCAACGCTAACCCTAATTCCAACCCTAACCCTAATTCTAACCCTAATTCCAACCCTAATTCTAACCCTAATTCCAACACTAACCCTCTTTCCAACCCTAACCCTCTTTCCAACCCTAACCCTCTTTCCAATCCTAACCCTAACTCTCTTTCCAACCCTAACCCTAACCCTCTTTCCAACCCTAACTCTAACCCTCTTTCCAACCCTAACCCTAACCCTCTTTCCAACCCTAACCCTCTTTTCAACCCTAACCCTAACCCTCTTTTCAACCCTAACCCTAATTCTAATGGAAAAATAAAAATAAAAATATTTTCTTTACTTTATTAGTTGTGCCTACCTATGGGGGTGATAATCGGGGGGTTTATTTACTTTTTCTTTCATTTTGATCACTGTGAGAGTGATCAAAATGAAAGAATGGAATCTGCAGCTGGAAGATTCGGGCGGGCACACTGCGCATGCGCCCGCCATTTCACAAAATGGCGGCGCCCATGAACCGGACCCGCCGGACACCGGGAGTGACAGGGGGAATTAGAAGGTGCCGAGGGAGGTGAGAGGGGGTGAGGGGGTTATCAGAAGCTGGTGGGGAGCAGAGGGAATGGGAGGGGGGCAGATGATGACAGCGGCGGCAGATCGCCGCTGTCATTCAGTTGCGGGGGGGGGCGATCACCGGTGGGGGGGTGAAATCGGTGTCTCCAGCCATGTCCGATGCTACAGCAGCATCGGCCATGGCTGGATTGTAATATTTCATCAATTTTCATTGATGAAATATTACTATCGCTCTGATTGGCTGTTTCACTTTTAACAGCCAATCAGAGCGATCGTAGCCATGTGGGGGCGAAGCCACGCCCCCTGTGGTGAAGAACAAATCCCCCTGTATCTGCAGGTGGGGTGACCTTTCAGTGACCTAGGTCACCGGACCCGCAGGGGGGCTTTAAAGTCATGACGCCACATAGGCGTCATGGGTCATTCTGGCACGACTTTTCATGATGCCTACGTGGCGTCAAAGGTCGTGAAGGGGTTAAAAGCCAAATTTTATTCATTATTGTGAATACTTTGGTCCTGCCCTTTGGTCCTGCCCTTTGCACAGTATCAATTTTTGCATTGTGCTAGTGCTTTGGGACCTTCCACTTTGCTCTGGGTTTTGTTTTATTTTATTTTTTTTAGGTAGCAAAGAAGCAAAGAGGCAGAGGGTAACAAGGGAATGAAGTAAGGACAAGTGATGTGGAAAGGAAGAAAAAATGTATGGAAGGAAGGGATGAGAAGAAAAGAAGAAAAGAAAGAAAAACAAGCTATAGAGAGGAAAGAAAACCATTGATAAGGATTTTTAATTTGGTTTCATATTAGCGTTTGGAGGCGTAGCGGACACTCGTCGTGAAGCTCTGCCCCCTGCCGTGCCTCCTCCGGTCAGCTCTGCCTATGGGCGCATGCCTCTGCATGCGGCCTGCGTACCCTATCTTTAGCATTGGGTATGCAGGCCATATGCAGGTATGCTTTTGCTGCCGCATTCGTCCTTTTGATGGTGCGGTGACCTGAGCCAAACGCAATGTGTTGCATTTTGGTGCGATCGTCGCACCGTCAAAAGGACGCATGCGACGCAAAAGCATGCCTGCGTACCCAATGCTAAAGATGGGATACGCAGGCCGCATGCAGTGGCATGTGCCCATAGGCGGAGCTGACCGAAGGAGGCGTGGCAGAGGGACGAGCATCACGGCAAGCGTCCGCTGCACCTCCAAACGCTAATGTGAAGCTAGCCTAAGAAGGTATAAATTGGAGGAAAGAATTTAAGAAAAGAATAGAAAACATGAGACAGGAAAGAAAATTAGGTTACATTAAAAGTAAAAGGGAAAAAAGAAAGTAATAGAAAAAGAGGAAAATAAAAGAGAAAAGGATGGTAAGACAAAGGTAATAATGTGGTAAATAATGAAAGAAAGCCATTTGACAAAAGCTCCTTCTCAAAAACAGTGTATACTATTTGTGAAAAATAACTAAGCTATGTCTTATAGTTACTGTAAAGATGTCCTCAATATCTGTCAGTGAATATTGGAAACAAATAATGTATGATTCATTCTACAATCACAGAGCTAAGAAAATGATTGAGGTTATGTTTTTTTTCCAGGGATATCAAGTTTGTGTCGAATTTTATGAGATTCAAACAATTTGCAATTCATTTAAAGTAAATTGCCAAAAAAATGCCAATTTCCATTTTACATATTTCAATAGATTGCATCAGTCATAGAAGGCTTCCATGACAGAAGGCAGGGACAGACACAGGCAGAGGAGGGATCCAATGCAACAACAATATATAGCCCGTTTGCATTCTAATAGCCCATCATAATACCGACCCCTTTACCTTCTGGGTCACTGAACGACTGCACCGTTTGCACCAATGATATGTCTGTCCCCAACAGCAAATTGTGACAGCTTAACCACAATGCCATGCGCACATCACAGCCGAAGGTATGATGCAGCCAATCAGGAGGGACTATCATGGCATGTTAAAAAGCTTATGCAGGGAATTCAGCTGCCACTTTAGGGTTATTTAGTATATTTATAGGACATCAGATCTCATTGTTTAAAAATATAGGTAGGAGGAAAGCCCTACGAAGTTGGACAATTACGCTAGAAGCTAATGTGCTTTAAAACGATTACAGTGAAGATGAGTGTAGTAGTCTGAAAATAATGCCATGTTCTCACATTCAATATTTGCTCAGTGTTTTACATCAGTATTTGTAAGTCAAAATCAGGAGTGGAACTATCAGAGAAAGAATATAATCGAAGCACATCACCATTTCTATATTTATCACCCACTCCTGGCTTTTGCTTACAAATACTGATGTAAAATACTGACCAAATACTGAATGTGTGAACGTGACTTTATACATAGATTCAATTGATTGAAAGAGATATATAGTTGACCTGTATCCTGATGCATATGAATTTCAATTACACATTTTTTATCTTTATAATTGACTAGAAAGCATCAATAAGGTAGCACAATATGTTTCACAGAAAAGAAAATCTAAAATCAGTCAGGGAAGGCATGCTTTCTGAGTTTATGCATTTGTTGTGCAATGCTTTTCTGAGGGAAGGTAGCAATTGTTTTAAAAAAAGATGAAAGAAAATTTGGCAAAATTGAGATATTTAACTGCGACTGTCTATCTCACAGAGTGTGCATGTTGCAAGCAATATTATTTTGCATATCTGTTTTGCCAGCCAACTATTTTATCTGTACATGCCACACCAATACAGAAAACTATTGCAAGCAAAGTGTCAGGACTCTAATGTCAGGACCCTGTCAGCGTTGGCAAACTGCCATGCAGAGCAGGGTGACTTACCCACACTATGGGAGAGCACGGGGTCCAATACTGTAGTGATGGTTCAAGCAGACAGGACCTGCGGCACTGAAAATTGTAAGGAGTCCCAGGACCTACGATCATGTGACTGCAGGGGGCGGGGCTTAGCATCCTACTGCTGCAGATGATGTAATGTACCTACTGCAGGGCAACTGTAGTAGAGAAGAGGAAAATGCAGGTCAGACAAGCGAGGGTCGTACATGAAGAGGGCTGTGCGGTACCAGATGGACAAGCAGAGAATAGTCAAGTCACAGGCAGAGGGTCATACACAGAGAGGATAACACAGTACAAGAGGGACAGGCAGAACTAGTAACAGGAACAGAACCGGATCAAAACAAAACAAGCAACAAGTTATCAGGCACAAGGCACACGTACGCACGAGGTCAACTAACTCAGCCGAGGGCAGGAGTATAACTGACACCGGACCTAGGTCGAGTGAGCATTAAATGGCCACCCTCTGCCAGAGAGAGGCAGAAACAATTAACCCCTGTCTGACCAGGACAGGCCAAAGACAAACCCCATCCTGGATCATGACACAAAGGACTTTTTTATGTATACCTATTGTACCTAACATCTCTTACTGTGTAATTTTTAGGAAGGTTTTTCTTTTTTTTTTGTATAGGCTGTCTGCGCATTGTGCTAATAAATGGGCTGTTGGTCACTACTTTGTTACCATTTTTTTCAAAGGTTGAAGTAATTTTCACATTACTAAAGCGCTTGGAAGGCGTTGAATACGATCTAAGGAAACCTCAGATTTTTCCATATGTCTTTTTATGGCAATTAGATTATTAGAAGTAAATCAAATCAGTTTGCTGCAAATCAAATTGTTGGGCAAAATTTGTCAAATCTTGCAAATTCAAATTTGAAAAGTTTTGCTCATTTCTAGTTTCTTCGATGCTCAGCTGTGTTTGCACAACACAAAATCATAATAATCATAACATTTCTTTACAAATGTTCATTTTATATTTTTTGACCACTTCATAAATATTAAAATGTAATCATGTTTTTCCCGCTTGATCCAACAACAGTACTTGTCAGCTATTGCTTCAACACTGGTATCATAATCACACTGCATTAGTGCACAATGTGCCTTTACAAAATAAACACGCATAATAAAGACAGCAAAGAAGAACACCTTTTGAATCAAACTGCTCTTTTTTGTTCTCTTACAGTAAACTGCAAAAAAGCACAAATCACATTGAATATAAAAGGTTCCAAAATAATATGCTTTTTAGAGGAAAAGTGCCAAAAGCTCATATAAAAAACATCTTAAGGTACTCAGCATGTAATCATTTCAAGATGAGATGAAAACAGAGTGTTTGACAGAGGCATTTGAAAAAAGTTAAATGTGTAAATAAGTTGAACTGCTGTATAAATAAAATATTTGTTTTGAAAATCTAAAATAAATATATAACTGATTTTTTTTCAGATAATAAAAGAGCATAAATAGGATTGGATACATTTTTGTATCTTTCTATCCACTTGAAATCTTACACTTTACAGTAGTTTCATGTTACAGGCTATCAGCCTTTTAAAATTTATTTTGATTTTAGATTAGTGAGAATATGAGCATAAAATTACTAACAAATACTATACATTTTCTATAAAGAAATTACTAAATTTCACCTTAACATACAGTGATGGAAATAATTAGTTGATCCCATTCTGATTTAGTATATTTTCCCACTGACAAAGACATTAACATTATATAATTTTAAGGGTAGGTTAATTTTAACATCGAGAGATAGAATATCAAAGATAAAATCCAGAATGTCACATTGTATAAATTGTTTAAATTTCTTTGCATTTTGCAGTGAGAAATAAGTATTTGATCTCTCTGGCAAACAAGACTTAATACTTGGTGGCAAAACCCTTGTTGGCAAGTACAACAGTCAGACGTTTTTTGTAGTTGATGAGGTTTGGGGACAAGTCAGGAGGAATTTTGCTCCACTCCTCTTTGCAGATCAATTCTAAATCATTAAGATTTTGAGGCTGTCGCATGGCAACTCGGAGATTCAACTCCCTCCATAACTTTACTCTGGGATTAAGGTCTGGAGACTGGCTAGGCCACTCCATGACCTTAATGTGCTCCTTTTTTAGCCACTCCTTTTTGCCTTGGGTGTATGTTTTGGGTCATTGTCTTGCTAGAAGACCCAACCATGACCCATTTTTAATATCCTGGCAGAGGGAAGGAGGTTGTCACTCAAGATTTTACTGTACAGGGCTCCATCCATTCTCCCATTGATGGGGTAAAGTAGTTCTGTGCCCTTAGCAGTGAAACACCCCGAAAACATAATGTTTTCACCTTCATGGTTGACAGTGGGGATGGTGTTCTTTGGGTCATAGGCAGCATTTCTCTTCCTCCAAACACGGTGAGTTGAGTTAATGCTAAAAAGATCAATTTTTGTCTCATCTGACCACAGCACCTTCTCCCAATCACTCACAAAATCATCCAGATGTTCATTGGAAAACTTCAGATGGGCCTGCACATGTGTCTTCTTGAACACGGCGACCTTGCAGGCACTGCAGGATTTAAAATCTTTATGGCGTAATGTGTTACTAATGGTTTTCTTGGTGACTGTGATCCCAGCTGCCTTGAGAATCATTGACAAGTTCCCCCATGTAGTTTTAGGCTGATCTCTCACCTTCCTCATGATCAAGGATACCCCATGCGGTGAGATTTTGCATGGTGCCCCAGATCAATGTCGATTGACAGTCATTTTGTATTTCTTCCATTTTCTTACTATTGCACCAACAGTTTTCTCCTTCTCACCCAGCGTCTTACTTATGGTATTGTAGTCCATTCCAGCTTTGTACAGGTCTATGATCTTGTCCCTGACATCCTTAGAAAGCTCTTTGGTCTTACCCATGTTGTAGAGGTTAGAGTCTGACTAGTGATGGGCGAGCACTGAAATGCTCAGGTGGTCGTTGCTCGGGTCAAGCAAATTGGAATGCTTGGGTGCTCGACCCAAGCAACAAGTCCAATGTAAGTCTATGGGAAACACAAGCTTTTTTGCAGCAACCCCGGCGGTCTTTTTAGAGTCTAAAAATGTCAGAAATCAAAGGGAACAGTGCTCAAATGACATAGGAACATCATGTGGAAGACCCCTGGAAGCATTTCTGACTCCTATGAAGAATGTTGTCACAGTGTTGCGCCACTTTTACAGGCGCACACTAAAACATACAAAAACGAAACCAAAAAGGATTTTCCTGTGAAATATGTTATGGAACATCCTTTCCAGGGTAACGATTTGTATGTAAGGCAAAATGAAGAACCTCCCCAAAAAAATGTTCCTCCGCCACTTGGGTTATGTTCACACATAGCGTTTTTGATGCGTTTTTCAACTGTAGCATTGCTTTCAACCAATACAAATGCATTCACTGAGAAATGTCATTTTAACATTTAACAACCTTAGCTGGACATGTGGTGTGTGACACATCATCAGACACATCCTGTTTCACTTATGAAGGAGGGACTCTAAAGCCCCCGTTACATACTGCGATATCGCTAGCAATATCGCTGTAAAGTCACCGATTTTGTGACGTTACAGCGATATTGCTAGCAATATCGCTGCATGTGATACTTACCTCCAACCGGCTCCCCCGCTGGTTATCGTTGGTCGCGCGAGAAGCTCCTGGACCATTCCTCGTCGGTCACTTCCTGCGGCGCTTCCTGCTGTGACGACGAGCGACGCGTGGAGCTGGGCGGGAGGACGCAGGATCGCGGCGTCTGACAGGTAAGTAGCGATCCCCGACCACTGCTATGTCGCTGGTGAGATCTGCCTGTGTGGCAGCTCACTAGCGACCACCTAGCGATGCACCAGCGATCCTGACCGCGTCATATCGCTAGTCGGGATCGCTGGTGCATCGCTAGGTGTAACGGTACCCTAACAGTCAGAAAGCCTATTTTTATAGGGTCATCAGGCTGCATTAATATTCTTAAAAGGCCATCAGCCAGCTATGCTTTGTTGTTCCATTATTAAACAGTAGGTCTCCGGTACTGTTATTGCCAATGTAGTGAGTGGCTGGGCTGCCAAAAATTAGGACGCACCCCAATACCCTTTTGACAAGACATACATGAGGGCCTCATGAAAAAATGTTCCCATGATAACAATGTGGTTCTCCCACGGTGTTTACCTATGCATTTAATGCAAGGCCTGCCTTGCCCCAAAGTTTCATGCAGCCCAATAACACTTGTAACAGATGCCCTGGATTGCTATATGAAACCAAAGTTGCCATTTTCATTTTGTACTGCCATACTGTTAGAATATGCATTGAATGCAAGGCTTGTCTTGCCCCAAAATTACATGCACTCCAATAACACTTGTAACAGACATTCTGAATAGCCACATGAAAGCAATGTTCCCATTATTTTTCATTTGGTACTGCCATACTGTTAGCATATGCATTGAATGCAAGGCCCGCCCTGCCCCAAAGTTACACACTCCACAATAACACTTGTAATAGATATCCTGGATGGCCATATGAAAACAAAGTTCCCATTATTATGATTTGTGTACTCCCATAAATTTTGCCCATAAAGTGAATACAAGGCCTGCCCTGCCAAAAACTTACACGCACCCCAGTAACACTTGGAACAGATGTCCTGGTTGGCCACATGAAATCAAAGTTCCCATTATTTTTCATTTGGTACTGCCATATTGTTAGCCTATGCATTGAATGCAAGGCCTGCCTTTCCCCAAAGTTACACGCACGCCAATAACACTTGTAACAGACGTCCTGGATGGCCACATGAAAGCAAAGTTGCCATTTATTTTCATTTGGTGCTGCCATACTGTTAGCCTATGCATTGAATGCAAGGCCTGCCCTGCACCAAAGTAAAGTGCAACCCAATAACCCTTTCAATAGACATACTTGAGGGCATCATGACAAAAATGTTCCCATTACAAGAAAGTGTATTTCCCATAGTGTTTGCCTATGTATTTAATGCTTGGCCTGTCCTGCCACAAAGTTACACGCACCCCAATAACACTTGTAACAGCCGTACTGGATGGCCATATGAAAGCAAAGTTGCCATTTTTTTCATTTGGTACTGCCATACTGTTAGCCTATGCATTGAATGCAAGGCCTGCCCTGCACCAAAGTAGCACACACCCCCAATAACCCTTTCAACAGACGTACTTGATTGCATCATGACAAAAATGTTCCCATTAAAAGAAAGTGTGTCTCCCATAGTGTTTGCCTGTGCATTGAATGCAAGGCCTGCCTTGCCTCAAAGGTACACACAGCCCAATAACACTTGTAACAGACATCCTGCATAGCCACATGAAACCAAAGTTCCCATTATTTTTTTACTCCCATACAGTTTGCCTATGCGTTGAATGCAAGGACTTCCTTGCCCCAAAGTTACACGCATCCTAATAACCCTTCCAACCGACATACTGGATGGCCACATGAAACCAAATTTCCCATTATTTTTCATTTGGTACTGCCATACTGTTAGCCTATGTATTGAATGCAAGGCCTGTCCTGCCATAAAGTTACATGCACCCCAATAACCCTTTTTAACTGACGTACTGCCATACTCTTAGCGTGAATCCAAAGTTCCCATTATTATGATTTTTGTATTCCTATAAAGTTTGCCTATGAAGTGAATGCAAGGCATGCCATGCCACAAAATTACACGCACTTCAATAACACTTGTAATAGACCTCCTGGATGGCCACATTTAACCAAAGTTACCTTTTGATCCCTTTGTAAATGTAATATTCGGCTCCACATTTCTTCTGTCAATATTCTACTCATCTACAATTGATACAAAACTCTGGGTACATAGCAGTCCAGCGCTTGCGCATTTATTATACACACTATCACTATGCAACATTTGGCTTCCCTAACTACCATCGTGCATGCGCAGTGTGAACCCCACGGTAGCGCTACATCATTTCTGGACCGGACAATCAACTTCCAGTCCTGTGGGAGATACCACTAATAAAAGGCCCCCGGCTGCATACTAGAAGCACGCCAGACGCAAGCAGCAAGGCGCGGAAGCGCCGATGAGTAACCCCAGACCACCAGGTATTATTTTACTATTTGAATGCTAGCGTACCACCCATTCACAGGGGCCGATGCCTATTACTAATACCATACTGTAATTCATTATAGGTACCCCGACTTTCTTTGGCCATATACCCAAATGATTGATGTTCATTCAGATCCTAATAGGTACATTATTGTTATGAATGAGTCACCGTAGGAGGCAAAAGCAGAAATACAAACTAAGTCCAGAAAACCAGAGAAGTTGGCAACTATCAGATTGCAGACCCCTGAACCTATCAAGACAACTAGCAGTAGCCGTGGGGGGTTCTTACGATGCCCTAGACCCCTCGATCACAGCCGGAGAAATACATAGGCCTAAAGAAAGAAAGGGGAAATCTAAACTGCCCCAGAGCAGACCCCAAAGCAATAGGCAGCCCCCAACATATAATGACGGTGAAGCAAGATGAAAATACTAACACAGACAGAAAGATAGACTGAGCAAAGACGGGGCCCCAAAACTACCTAGATAGGAAAGTAAAGGAAGGCTGCTGTCTGCAATCTGCCAAAACCCTATCAAAGACAAAAGCCAACCAGCTGATATAAAAAAGGCCCTGAAGCAGCTAGGCTTCAAAAACTGAATCAGCACTCAGGTAATTTCAGAAGACAGAGCTAAATGAATTCAGCACACCCCAGCAGGGAATGGCAAAATCCATAAAAACAAAGCAAAAACAAAATCAAAGGACAAAAGCAAAAGGCCGAGCAGTAAACTTAGCTTTGGAGGAGCAGGAATTCAGACTGGTCTCCAATGATCCCACAGAGAAATCACCCGCAGGGCAGAAGGACGTCGGCAGCATTATATCCAGTCCGTAACTCCACTCAGCCAGTCACAATCATCAGCCTCAGGTGTTTGACAATCAGGCTCACTACTTTTCTTTACCAGAAGAGGGAGTTCCTCGGGCCTCAGTAATGAAGGGGAAAATGAACTCACAACAGTACCTCCCCCTTGAGGAGGCGTCACCGAACCCTCAACTATGCCACCAGGGCAATCAGGGTGAGCCCGATGAAAGGCACGCACCAATCGTTTGGCATGAATATCAGAGGCGGAGACCCAGAAATTATCCTCCTGACCATAACCCTTCCACTTAACCAAATACTGGAGTCTCCGTCTAGCCAGACGGGAATCCAGTACTTTCTCTACCTCATAATCCATGTTACCTTCAACCAATACAGGGTCTGGAGGTGCCACCTCCGGAACAACAGGTTCAACAAACCTCTTCAACAAAGATTTGTGGAACACATTATGGATTTTAAATGTGACAGGAAGAGCCAAACGAAAAGAGACCGGATTAATAATCTCCACAATCTTGTAAGGTCCAATAAATCTAGGCTTAAACTTAGGAGAAGCCACCTTCATAGCAATATTTTTTGATGATAACCACACCATATCACCAACCTTAAACTGGGGACCAATGGTCCTATGTCGGTTGGAAAACCACTGGGCCTTCTCCTGGGAGAGAGATAACTTATCCACCACTTGGTCCCAGATCTGGTGCATTCTCTCCACCACAGTGTCAACACCTGGGCAGGCAGAGGGCTCCACCTGCCCTGAAGAAAATCGAGGATGAAACACAAAGTTACAAAAAAAAGGTGACATCAAAGTGGCAGAACTAGCTCTATTATTCAAAGCAAATTCGGCCAAGGGCAAAAATGAAACCCAATCATCCTGATCAGCAGAAATAAAACATCTCAAATATGACTCCAAGGTCTGGTTTGTTCTCTCTGTCTGCCCATTGGTCTGAGGGTGAAAAGCAGAGGAGAAGGACAACTGAATTCCCAGCCTGGAACAGAAAGTTCTCCAAAATCTAGACACAAACTGCACTCCTCTGTCAGATACAATGTTCTCAGGAATCCCGTGCAAACGAACCACCTGTTGTAAAAACAGGGGCACCAACTCAGAGGAAGACGGCAACTTAGGGAGTGGTACAAGATGAACCATCTTAGAGAACCTATCACAAATCACCCAAATAACAGTCATCCTCTGAGAGACAGGCATATCAGAGATGAAATTCATTGAAATATGGGTCCATGGCCTCTTGGGGACAGGCAAAGGCATCAACAACCCACTAGAGCGAGAACACGATTTAGACCGGGAGCACGTCCCACAGGACTGCACAAAATTCCTGACATCACGAGACAAGGAGGTCCACCAAAAAAAACCGACTCACCAGATCTCTAGTACCAAAAATACCTGGATGACGAGCCAAAGCAGAGCAATGAACTTCAGACATCACTCTCTTCTTCCACTGGTCAGGAACATACAACTTTCCACTGGGACAACGCTCAGGTTTGTCCTCCTGGAACTCTTCCAGAGCACGTCTCAAATCGGGCGAGATGGCAGAGAGAACTACCCCTTCGCCTAAGATGGTAGCAGGCTTGGTCACCACAGGAGAATCAGCAAGGAAGCTCCTAGAGAGGGCGTCTGCCTTGACATTCTTTGTTCTAGGAAGAAAAGAAACCACAAAATCAAAACGTGTAAAAAACAAGGCCCATCTAGCCTGTCTAGGGTTCAAGCGCTTAGCCGACTCTAGGTAAATCAAATTCTTGTGGTCAGTGAGGACCACGACTTGATGCTTAGCTCCCTCCAACCAATGTCTCCACTCCTCAAATGCCCATTTCATGGCCAACAGTTCCCTATTCCCCACATCATAGTTACGTTCAGATGGAGAGAACTTTCGGGAAAAGAAAGCACAAGGATTCATTTTAGATGTTACAGGATCCTTTTGGGACAAAACAGCTCCTGCACCAATCTCAGAAGCATCCACCTCTACCTGGAATGGAAGTGAGACATCAGGTTGCCGCAAAACCGGGGCGGAGGTGAATTTTAGCTTCAACTCCTGAAAGGAAGAAACAGCCTCCGGAGACCAATTTAACACATCAGCACCATTTAGTCAAATCAGTCAATGGCTTGGCAATACTAGAAAATGTTGCTATAAATTTCCGATAAAAATTAGCAAAACCCAAAAACTTCTGGAGGGCCTTCAAAGAAGTGGGCTGAACCCAATCGTGAATGGCCTGTACCTCGGCTGGGTCCATTTCAATAGTTGACGGGGACAAAATAAATCCCAAAAAAGAAATCCTCTGTACTCCAAAAAGGCATTTAGATCCCTTGACATACAGGGAATTCTCCCTCAATATCCAGAACACAGTCCGAATATGTTCCACATGAGAATCCCAATCCTTGGAGAAGATCAAAATATCATCCAGATAGATAATCAAAAATTTATCGACAAAATCTCGGAAAATATTGTTCGTGAAGCACTGGAAGACAGAAGCGGCATTAGTGAGCCCAAAAGGCATCACCAGGTACTCAAAATGTCCCTCCGGAGTATTAAACGCCATCTTCCATTCATCCCCATGCTTAATGCGAATAAGATTATACGCCCCCCTGAGGTCAAGCTTGGTAAACCAGCAAGCACCTTTAACTCTGGAGAAAAGATCAGAAATCAGGGGTAACGGATACTGATATTTAACAGTAATTTTGTTGAGTGCACGATAATCAATACAAGGTCTTAATGATCCATCCTTTTTGGCTACAAAAAAAAACCGGCACCCAAGGGTGACGAGGATGGTCTAATATGACCCTTCTCCAACTCCTCCTTAATATAGGATCGCATAGCCTCGTGCTCAGGTACAGATAAATTGAAGAGCCGACCCTTGGGAAATTTACACCCCGGGCTCAGTTCAATTGCACAGTCATAACTCCTATGAGGAGGCAGAGACGCAGACTCATTCTCACTAAATACATCATAAAAGTCTGCCAAATAATCAGGAACATCATGCGACTGAGGAGAGGTGGAAAACACCGGAGCCTCACTAAAGGCACACCGACAACCCCAACTCACGACAGACACAGATTTCCAATCCAAAACTGGATTATGAATCTGTAACCAGGGAAACCCCAGAACAACAGTATCATGCAGATTATGCAACACCAGAAATCTGCAATTTTCTTGATGGTCTGGGGCGACCCGCATTTCCACCTGGGTCCAAAACTGGGGTTTATTTTTAGCCAAAGGAGTAGCATCAATTCCCCTCAAAGGGATAGGCGTCTGCAGAGGTGTCATCGGAAATCCACAAAGTTTAGCAAAATCCAAGTCCATTAGGTTTAGGGCTGCTCCCGAATCCACAAACGCCTTGGCGGAAAATGTGGACAGGGAGCAGATCAGAGTAATAGCCAGAAGAAACTTAGGTTGAACACCCCCAACAGAAAACGTGTGTGCAAAGCGTTTCTCTCGTTTGGGACAGACAGAAATAATATGCGAGGCATCTCCACAGAAAAAACACAACTTATTACGCCTTCTGAACTCCTGACGCTGCTCTCTGGAAAAAACTCTATCACATTGCATAGGTTCAGACATTTGTTCAACAGGTGGCATCACCTCTCGTGCAGCTTTGCGTTCGCGCAAACGCCGATCAATCTGAATGGCTAATGACATAGAATCGTCAAGACCAGAGGGAACAGGAAATCCCACCATAGTATCTTTTACGGCTTCTGACAACCCCTTCCGAAAGAGAGCAGCCAAGGCATTATCATTCCAGGTAGTAAGTACTGCCCACTTTCGGAATTTTTGACAGTACAATTCTGCAGAATCACGACCCTGGCTCAATGCCAGCAAGGTCTTTTCAGCCTGATCAATGGCATTAGGTTCGTCATACAACAACCCCAAAGCTTGAAAGAATGCATTCACATTAGTCAGAATAGGATCATCTGGTTTCAAAGAAAACGCCCAATCCTGGGGATCGCCACGCAGCAAAGAGATGACAATTTTAACCTGCTGCGCGGAGCTCCCTGACGAGTTAGGCTTCAAGGCAAAAAATAATTTACAGTTATTTTTGAAATTCAAAAATTTCGACCTATCCCCAAAAAATACATCAGGTGTGGGAATCTTTGGTTCAGCAGCATGTGAATGAGCAAGGTAGGCGGAAATTCCCCGCACTTCCACAGCGAGCTGCTCCACACGATCAGACAATTGCTTTATCTCCATTGAGAGAAAAAAAAATTCCCCCTACGGCCTCAGAGATATAGAGGAAAAAATATACACACTTTTTTTTTTTTTTTTTTACAATTCTTTCCTGCTATTGAGTACCCTAGAATCTGCGGTATGGCAGGTGATTCTGTTATGAATGAGTCACCGTAGGAGGCAAAAGCAGAAATACAAGCTAAGTCCAACAAACCAGAGAAGTTGGCAACTATCAGATTGCAGACCCCTGAACCTATCAACACAACTAGCAGTAGCCGTGGGGGGTTCCTACGATGCCCTAGACCCCTCGATCACAGCCGGAGAAATACATAGGCCTAAAGAAAGAAAGGGGAAATCTAAACTGCCCCAGAGCAGACCCCAAAGCAATAGGCAGCCCCCAACATATAATGACAGTGAAGCAAGATGAAAATACTAACACAGACAGAAAGATAGACTGAGCAAAGACGGGGCCCCAAAACTACCTAGATAGGAAAGGAAGGCTGCTGTCTGCAATCTGCCAAAACCCTATCAAAGACAAAAGCCAACCAGCTGATATGAAAAAGGCCCTGAAGCAGCTAGGCTTCAAAAACTGAATCAGCACTCAGGTAATTTCAGAAGACAGAGCTAAATGAATTCAGCACACCCCAGCAGGGAATGGCAAAATCCATAAAAACAAAGCAAGAACAAAATCAAAGCACTAAAGCAAAAGGCCGAGCAGTAAACTTAGCTTTGGAGGAGCAGGAATTCAGACTGGTCTCCAAGGATCCCACAGAGAAATCACCCGCAGGGCAGAAGGGCATCGGCAGCATTATATCCAGTCCCTAACTCCACTCAGCCAGTCACAATCATCAGCCTCAGGTGTTTGACAATCAGGCTCACTACCTTTCTTTACCAGAAGAGGGAGTTCCTCGGGCCTCAGTAATGAAGGGGAAAATGAACTCACAACACATTATAATCCTTCTTGGACCTATTCTGGCATTAGAATTTTCTTCTAACCCTATCACCATTTTTGCAGCCTCTGTGGATTCCCCAGGGATTCCTATATTCATTTATGTGCCCTCTCTACTTTCCGCACCATGGATAAAAGTAATTTACTCTGACCGGCTCATCCTAATTTCCTTCTCTGTTTTCAAATTACTATGACTTGTTGTCATTAATTAGTGTTTTCTTGTTTCCTTGTACTCTTATTTGATTCCATTTTTTCATTTTTACATTTATATATTGCTCAATATGTTGCTATTCCGTAATTTTCTTCCTGGGATACAATGTGCTAATTTTCTTGTAACATACTGTCTTTACTGCATATCTTCAATTTATTAGGTATTATTATGGTATATTAATATATCTTTCTTCTTGTCTTTTCAGTGATATTATTATTAAGACCCTGAACTGGTCAAAACATCATTATTTTTATCACTTTACCCAATTTCTGTTTTTGCAATAAATTGAACACTTTATCTAAAATGGATTAAGAGACAATGCAGTGAATTCTGAATTTTCTTGACTATAGGGCCTATATGGTCCATTACACCAGCACATTGCAACTAGAGAGAGTGCACGCCAACCTTACCCCTATATGTAATGCCATAAGCATCTTGGTTGTGGCATTACTGTGATTGGCTGAACATGTCGCATTATCTGGGGTTATAAAACAAATGGCACCACCCTCCTTGGCACATTAATGTCATTGGACAGCTCTGTGCCACTTCGTACTGGAGGGAGAGAAGGATTACCTAGGTCTGTATGTGCACAGTATAACGAATCAGAGGCCTATAGTGTTAATACTGGTGCTGAAGCTGGGATAATCGTTTGCTTTGCTGTTTGTATCACATGCATTCTGCATTTAGTGTAGGAGGGAGAGAAAGTCACAGGAGCAGGGACAGTGGAAGAATACAGTCTGTAGAAAGGGAATAAGGTTGTACAGTCCCTTGCAAAATATATAGCTGCCTTTTTTGTGTTGGTGGGGTGAAAAAGTTTAATATATTTTGATCCATCAAGTATTAAGTGCCTTGTGTCACTTTTTTGTGTTATATAACACTCAAAAATATCATTGACAAATTTTTTTTGTGTTATATAACACTCAAAAATATTGACAAATTTTTCTGGGTTAAATTTCTTACCCATACACTATTCTGTGTTCTGGGGTATATTATTTTTATATGACACTTCAAAAAAGCGCTTAACAATTTGGCAGGATTGAATTAGCTGGATTAAATTTCTCACCCTTGCACTATTCCATGGTCTGGGGTAAATTTCTGTGATATCTAACAAAAAAAGCATAAAAAAATTGGCTGTATTACATTTCTCACCCATATGATATTACGTGGTCTGGGGTACAATTCTGTGATCTATAACACTCCATAAAGTGTTAACATTTTTTCACTGTATTCAATTAGTCATCCATACAGTGTAATGTTTTTAGTGGGTAACAAAGATGGCAGAATGACACAAGATTCCCAAGGGAGTTACCAGATGAATCCTGGAGCCAAAGAAAGCTGGCACAACAGCAGAGGTGGCAGGATCCATGGGCCGGATCTGGACGATTTCCCTGAACCATCAAGACCCAAATTCAGGCTGCATCCTTTATCGCTGCAGACAAGAGAGCTAGTATCCAGGAACTGGTGAGCAAACTGCAGTACATAGGCTGGTCGGAAGAGACATGGAGGTAAGCCAGGACCAGGCCTGGAGAGACGTGAGAAAAAGGAGGAAAGTTGAGTCACAAAATGCTGCAAAGATTAAATACAATTTTATTTATAACAAAAGGGACATTTCATGGGACAAGACAAATTTCATAAAATATTCACATAGTGTACATAAGATGATAGGAACATAATGATCATGGCCTGGAGCAAAAAAGCCTGGTGTAGCCCTGTTGCAAAAAACACTGGGTACAAAATGTGCTGGGGCTAGTCAGACTGTGGAAAGGATGGCGATATGTGAACCACAATAGGAATTACCAACATATATTGGGGAAAAAATTTCCCTAATCATCAAGTATGTATACTCCACCAAAGCACAGAAACAGACCAAACCGAGCACAAAATAATGAACTGCTAGCCCAAAGACAGGGCACACCATGTACCATGTAAAATGGGGAGCAAAAACCTCAAAACAATAAACCAATATAGGAAAGTTCCTTAATAAAAAAGAGGCTACGCCACACCACCCACAAAGAAAATATCATCAAATGATCTTTGAAAAGTAGTGAATTACCCATTGTGATGATTGCATGTGTGCACCGGCCACCCCGACGTACGTTTTACATAAGTGGTATTAGCTTCCTCAGGGGGCATGGCTAATCAATTCCAAGGTGTCTCTTAAATAGAAAAGGACCTGCCATCACGTGACCTAGATCGCCATATCAATGGGAGGCATGGCGGCACTTGTGCAATGTGCCTCAGGCACAACATCATACCTACCAAAGTAAGTGGGCGGACACATACAGCCAGGTCGGCAAAAGATGGCAGCGCATGCACTGTGTGCCCCAGGCAACACGTCCCTGTCAACCATAAGCCGCAGTGGAGCGGACACACATGACTGGATGGCGTCATCACAGTCCACCCACATGGGGAGAGGGGAGGACAGGGAAAGAGCACAGGTAAACACTGCCATGTGAATGCACCATACATGGCCAATAGACAAAAAGCACACTAAAATAAAAAAGTGCGGTGCACAGACCCAATTAAAAAGTGTTGGATAAAACCCACATGTGCTGGATATCCTGGCAGGTGCAGATGCCATGGAGGTGGTGCATTTAAAAACAATCCAGCACCATTACAAGTTAGTCCATCAGTCCAATTCCAAGTCCTTCAAAGTTTGCAGGCAGGTCCTTTTGTATTTAAGAGACACCTTGGAATTGATTAGCCATGCCCCCTGACGAAGCTAATACCACTAATGTGAAACGTACATCGGGGTGGCTGGTGCACCCGTGCAATCATCACAATGGGTAATTCACTACTTTTCTAAGATCATTTGATGATATTTTCTTCATGGGTGGTGTGGCTTAGCCTCTTCCTTATTAAGGAACTTTCCTATATTTGCTTATTGTGTTGAGGTTTTTCCGCCCCATTTTACATGGTACATGGTGTGCTCTCTCTTTGGGCTAGCAGTTCATTATTTTGTGCTCGGTTTGGTCGGTGTCTGTGCTTTGGTGAAGTATACATACTGGATGAGTAAGAAAAATTTTTCCCCAACATATGTTGTTTATGTTGGTAATTCCTATTGTGGGTCACATATTGCCATCCTTTCCACAGTCTGACTAGCCCCAGCACATTTTGTACCCAGTATTTTTTGTAACAGGGCTACATTGGCCTTTTTTGCTCCAGGCAATGATCATTATGCTCCTATCATCTTATATTCACTATGTGACTATTTTATGAAATTTGTCTTCTCCCATGAAATGTCCCTTTTGTTATCAATAAAATTGTATTTAATCTTTGCAGCATTTTGTGACTCAGTTTTCCTCCTTTTTCTCACAGGGTTCATGCTTCATTTGCATCTATGTTTATGGGTATATTCAGCACACTGGTGCTTGATATTGAAGTATGTCTTTTTGGAGGAGTATTGCTGTACTGAAGAAATGTAAGTTGCAAGGTACCGAGAATTGGCATCCTGGGGTGTGGATGCTACTTTTGCACATCAGCAGAGAAGGGTTCCATTGAAGAGTTTGGGACCGGTTATCAGATCCCATTCAACTATCCAGCAGTAGAGCTGGAACACTTGCCTTCAAGCATGCATGAGCTGACTGCTGTAAGCAGGGTCATGTTCCTCACAATGGAGGGTCAACGACACTGGTATGCAGTGGGTGTCATCCCAGAAAGAAGTGAGCAGGATTTACCCTTTTTGAGTAATGAACAGGCCTTGGAAAGGCTCCTTGAGGCAGCTTAAGACAGGGCTACTACCATCCCAGAGAGAGCATACTGATCTTGGGGTTCCCTATCTCCTATGCGAGAATAATAAGGCTGTCTTAGCAATTTTAACACACGCGGAACGTGTGCTGCTTGTTTTTGTTCATTCTGTCTCCCAAAAATCGGAATAGAAAGCGATCAAAAAATGTCATGTACCTGAAAATGGTACCAATAAAAACGTCCCGGAAAAAGCAAGCACTCACATGACTCTGTCCTCCGAAATATGAAAAAATTATGGCTCTCAAAATATGGTGACACAAAAACTAGTTTTCGCAATAAAAAGCGTCTTTTAGTGTGTGACAGCAGCCAAACTTAAAAACCAGATATAAATCTGGTATCGCTGTAATCGCACCGACCTGAAGAATAAAGTCACCTAATCACTTATACTGCACAAGGAACGGCATAAAAAATAAATAAAACCAATTCTTAACATGCTGCTGATTTTTTAATTCTGCCTCCCAAAGATCTCATTAAAGCTCGGCGCACATTTATCCTGCTCTCTACGCTGAGTGCTTACACCGGGGTTCCATGTAAATCTCTGAAATACATGATTCAGACAGAACCCCAGCAGAAAATTCCCTATAATGAGGCAGATGGAGGCACTGTGGACACCATAGCACC
This sequence comes from Dendrobates tinctorius, assembly GCF_039654945.1. Lineage (NCBI taxonomy): Eukaryota > Metazoa > Chordata > Amphibia > Anura > Dendrobatidae > Dendrobates > Dendrobates tinctorius. The sequence continues at coordinate 56,943,321 of NW_027361675.1, forward strand.
TGTGATCCGGGGATTTTTGTAAAAAGAAAGCATATATTAGCATAAGGTGTAAAGTGCCAATGTCAAGTGTACCAATTTGGTGTGTGCATTGTCTGGGACCCAGCGGACCTTAAAGGTATACAGCCCCCTTTTTTTCTTGACATTGGCACTTTGCACCTTATGCTAATATATAGTGGGGAAAAAAAGTAATTAGTCAGCCACCAATTGTGCAAGTTCTCCCACTTAAAAAGATGAGAGAGGCCTGTAATTGACATCATAGGTAGACCACAACTATGAGAGTCAAAATGAGAAAACAAATCCAGAAAATCACCTTGTCTGATTTGGCAAGATTTATTTAATACTATATTAAATACATTAGTATTGTCATTTCTAAATGATTATGAACTTGTTTTCTTTGCATTATTTGAGGTCTTAAAGCACTGTTTTGTTGTTTTTTAATTTTGACTATTTTTGTTTGCCAGAAAAAAAGTACAATTTTTTTGCTTGTAAATTCTGAGACATGTTGTCAGAAGTTTATTGTCACGGTCACGCGTGGCTGGACACAGCGCCCCCAGCAGGGCGGATTTAGATGACACGCGTGACCCTGGATACACAGCCTCCAGTGGGGCGAATTTAAATAATAAGACGTGCAGCTGGATATGCCGCCTCCAACAGGCGAATTTTGGGTAATACACGTAACACGTAATCCAGGAAGCCCCGCCTCCAGTAAGCCGAATTTAAACAATAAGGGAAATCTGGGTAACAATAACAATGGTGGCCCAGCGATAGGGAAACGGGGACGTGGAGACCTCCTGCACTCCCCTGAGTCAGTGTCTCTACACTCCTAACGTTCCTTTGGCCGGTTCCGCACCGGACGCCGATCTGGATACCTGATATCCCTAGCTCGCCCTCCACCTAAACCCTCACTAGGGAATTGGTTGGTGCGGAAACTAATCCCACCACTGCACTAAACACACATAAGGAAAAATGACAATACAGGGGAACACCACTTAGCTTTGCTCTGTTGCTTACACTCCTAGCAACAGAGCCCACCACCTGCGTGCATCTTTTCCTCCAACCGGGTCCAACACCATAGTGCAGCCTTGGAGCAACCAGAGTCCACCACCTCCATGCAGCTGTCCAGAAATGGAGTCCCGCAAATGAGTCCAGCTTTTCTGCCAAAAAGTCCAGCATGCTTGAGTCCAGCTCTCAGCAACCAAGTCCAGCACCATAAGTGCAGTTTTACACTGCAACTGCCACTCCACCAAGCCATGCAGGCACTCCTTGCTGACACCATCACTGCGACTCCACTTCGCCATGCCAGCACTCCTTGCAGACACCATCGCTGACTCCACCAATTCACTCTAGGACTCTCTCTGAGCTGCCCGTGACTCTCCTCTACCTCCATCCTCCACCCAGGCTTGCTTGCAAATGAAAACCTATCACCAACAGTGATTGCCACACCTGATACTCTTTTATAGAGCTATCACACCTGTTACCTAAACTCGTGCACAAACTAAAGTAACCAAAGTGCAATGACCCTATTGGCCACCAGGGGGAAACTACAACTGAAATCACCACAGTGCAATGACCCTAATTGCCACTGGGGGCAAAACCACACTTTGGCACACAGTCAAAGGAAAAAAGTTGCTTTGTGCATTTAAAACTGTCAGATCCCACCTGGATCATGACATTTATAGACTAAAAGAATAATTTACATTTTACTCCAAATTATACCTATAAAGAGACAAATCAGGCAAACTGAACATTTGAAAGTGGTCTCTTAATTTTTGCCAGAGCTGTATATGGACAATACGTAAAATTCGAAAAGACCAGCAGCATAGCCTATTTTAAATTCAAAACACTTTTTTCTCAATTCTAGATGTGCTGCCTCATTTTTTTGATAGCTATATAAGGAATTGGACACTTCTGTAACAGAGCTGAAATACAACTGTGCATGAGCCCCTACAACTATTTACAGGGTACATGTAACAAAAATAAAGAAAAAAAATAATTCTCATTTTCTCAGCATCAATATAATGATTTTATCAATAAACCAAAGTGAAATGAACAACTGCGCTTCGTGACGTGCATATTTTATACCATAATTCTGTGTTGATTTAGTGTTAAATCAAAATGTGCTGGAAGATCTGTTGACAGCTTCCATTCGGTTATTACCGAAAACAATATGGCACAAATTCTGTCTGTTTCTATTGCTGCTAAATATGAACTACACATGACCTGAGAATAATAAACTTCTCACGTAAAAGCTTCCATACTGTTTCTGACAAATGTCAATAGCACATTCTTCATATTTTGCCACAACCATGGAAATTTTGTTAAAGCTGGTAGTAAAGAAATTGTGCTGATACTGATATAAGCCATTGCTCCTCTTATTTCCAACAGGGTTGTCGTATTTCTTGTGGTAGGTCTATGCATTGGTAACTAGAACAGATGTTTACTGATTAATGGTCGGTAAAATCAGGACTACACTAAGGTAAGACATATGCTTTTCATCAAGACACAGATGTTTGCAGTAATTGATATCTTTACATTATCAACTATGCAGTCTTAGACAAAGCTAGCAAAAATCCTACAGAAGAAGTTAAGTGGAGAAAACAGAAAGCAAAAAACACAAATATCCTGAACTAAAAAGTAAAAAATAATCTGCAAATAATGCATAAAGGTACTAATAATAATAATAAGGGTATTTAGTAAACTTGATTTTGATCAAAATAATGTACAAGCCATCCCGCCACGTCATGGCAACCCTTGTGGGACAGTCCCTACTCTAGTATTTAAAACCTTATCACTTGCCAACTGACGTGAATGTGAACAAGGATCGAACGGCTGAACCACCAATAAAAGCATAGGCCAGGCAGGATGGTTTTCCCAGCTCAGAAAGAGGGCGGTCACACCCATATATGCACTGAATGCACAATGAAATGAATAAAAAACGAATCTGAACTGAGAAAAGTAAGTTAATGTGTATGCACAATGTAAGTGCATATTAGCACATGACCATTAACTAGAAAAAACAGAAAGCAAAAAACACAAATATCGTGAACTAAAAAGTAAAAAATAAACTGCAAATAATGCATAAAGGTAATAATAATAATAAGGGTATTTAGTAAACATAATTTTGATAAAAATAATGTACAAGCCATCCCGCCACGTCACGGCAACCCTTGTGGGACAGTCCCTACTCTAGTATTTAAAACCTTTTCACTTGCCAAGTGACGTGAATGTGAACAAGGATCGAGCGGCTGAACCACCAGTAAAAGCATAGGCCAGACAGGATGGTTTTCCCAGCTCAGAATGAGGGCGGTCACACCCATATATGCACTGAATGCACAATGAAATGAATAAAAAACTAATCTGAACTGAGAAAAGTAAGTTAATGTGTATGCACAATGTAAGTGCATATTAACACATGACCATTAACTAGAGAAAACAGAAAGCAAAAAACACAAATATCCTGAACTAAAAAGTAAAAAAATTAACTGCAAATAATGCATAAAGGTAATAATAATAATAAGGGTATTTAGTAAACATAATTTTGATAAAAATAATGTACAAGCCATCCCGCCACATCACGGCAACCCTTGTGGGGCAGTCCCTACTCTAGTATTTAAAACCTTTTCACTTGCCAAGTGACGTGAATGTGAACAAGGATCGAGCGGCTGAACCACCAGTAAAAGCATAGGCCAGACAGGATGGTTTTCCCAGCTCAGAAAGAGGGCGGTCACACCCATATATGCACTGAATGCACAATGAAATGAATAAAAAACTAATCTGAACTGAGAAAAGTAAGTTAATGTGTATGCACAATGTAAGTGCATATTAACACATGACCATTAACTAGAGAAAACAGAAAGCAAAAAACACAAATATCCTGAACTAAAAAGTAAAAAATTAACTGCAAATAATGCATAAAGGTAATAATAATAATAAGGGTATTTAGTAGAAGAAGTTAAGTGTTGCCTTTTAAATCGAGGAATCTGGTAAGTTACCATCTCTTTATTTTAGTTTGCCTACAAATAGTGATGAGCAAGTACCGTAATATTTGTAATCACTATACTCGTAACGAGTAGTTTGTAAAAATCGCATATTCGTTCCGAACAGCGAGTACAATGCAAGTCAGTGAGAAATGTGAGTAATTTTACTTATTCTCTACAGACGTGTGATAGCAGTCATATTCTTTATTAGGTTATCACCAATTGATACATTTTTTTCTCTCTGCTTTGTAGGTCCTCATTCAGGATCACTGAATTATGCACTTTTGCACTTTTTGACTATTGAGAGGAATATGCACTTTTTTCTATACATTGGTAATTTTGCTATACATTGGTAATTTTGCATTATGCACTTTATATGATTAAAAAGAGATATTTGTGCTTCTCTATACATGGTAGTCACTTTTGCATTTTTTGCACATTTTTGTCCCATTCCTTTGGTGGGCAATCTAATAATTTTTTTTGATTATTTTCGTGCATCATACCAGGTCTATTCATTTATTTATATATGCAATTATGTTTACATTGCCAATCGTTCAGCTTTCCTTGCTCATGTGGTGATACTAAGTGTCGCTGACTCCCTTTTGTATTTAAACTCTTGATTGATTTATTATACTTGAATTTTATCAATTTTTGGGATATACAATAAACTTATATATTTTACTTGTTGCTCTTGGCTCCATCTTTTGTTTGGATTTATGCTATAAACGGACAGCACATGCATGCAATAACACATAGCTGCATGGTGGGCTTCTTTCTTCTGTTGAGCCCTAGGTATATAAGTCCTCCACTTTCTATGTTATTGCAATGCTTCCTTACTATGTGTGATTAGATGTGCTTTTTTAGCTATGATAATAATATCATGCATTTTTATGTATTTTAAATGTTCTTTTTTCCCTTTAATAAACTGTAGATTACTTGTATTTCCTTCCAAAATCATCAGTTTCTAAACATTACTATTATTATTATTATGCATTTATATAGCGCCATTTATTCCATGGCGCTTTACATGTGAAAAGGGGAAATATAGGCAAGTATAATAAACATGCGCAAGACAAGGGACACACAAGTACATAAGGAGAGGCGACCCTGCCCGCGAGGGCTCACAGTCTACAGGGATGGGTGAGGATACAGTACATTACTGACGCTCAGCTAGGTGCACAAGATGTACCCTTTTGTTATTTGTTTTAAGATAAAACTCTGAAGCTTTAGATGACTTTAGATACAGTACATGCATTCAGCTTTTATCCTTTGCTATCGCTAAAGAATACCTGACGGGAAATTTTTAATGCAGCAGAGGTCTAGACAATGACTAGGCAGATCTGCAATAACAGCAACCAATTTCAAAGCATTCTCCCCTAGTATACTTATGTCTAACGCTGGTTTACATAGTCTAATTAACACTAGGACTACTGGACTCGTGACCCCGCCTAGAACTACTGAAAGGAGTCATTTTGACTCCTTGCTTGTTTTCGTTTATTTTTAGAGTTTCATTTGTGGTTATTTATTAATAATTATATTTTTTGTAATGTATTATTATTGTGAGATCCAACAGTAATCCTTTTGATTGTTTTTTTTCTGCTTTTCTTATTTTTCTACAGAAAATAACAATAATTATAATAGACGTTTTTCAAACATTTTTTTTTATTCAAGTGCACACATATAAACAACAACTGAAGAACAAAAAGCAGAGAAAATGTAGGTGGAGGAGCATAAAAATGAAAATATGGCGCAGAATTCACGTTCTAAACATTTGGTGTTTCGCATTTTAGGCATTGCCTTTGATTTATGGCAGTACATTGCCCACACAAAGACTTACCACAAGTCTTACAATTGCCAACAGATCTATTTTTCTTGCACTTTTCTTTGATCTGGCAAAATTTTGTTTGAACCATCACTTCTGAGCATGTAGAAACTTGGGGCGTGGAACCCTTTTCCCTATCTGTGACATAAGGACCACTCAACTCTCTCACAAGTGTTTGCAAAAATGCCTTGCGTGACATTTTTTGGTGGGTAATCTCCTTGAATATTATCCATGCATTTATACCCGCAAAGTCTAAGGCATTTTCAAATGCATGAACAGGCCATCTCCTTGTGCATGTTCGTGTGGTATATTTTCGTGCCATCTGATCCACTACATCTACTCCATATTTTGTTTCATTGTAAAACTTTACCGTTTCTGGAGTTTTTTTAGCGGAATCAGACGCAACAACAACATCTGGATGGACGGAATTCAAAATGACAACATTTTTGTTGGGCTTTCCTTGATATACTGTAAGTGTAAAATTGTCTTCATTTCTAAACACTTTAGTGTTGTACAATTCCTCTTTCATGGATTTTATTTCTTTAGGCACTTCTCGCCTTATCTTGTTCAGTGTTCCCATGATGGTTGTTCCTTTGCTTTTTAGCTGTTTAGCTAATTTTACTGAAGTAAAATAATTATCGGTTGTAACATTGCGACCTTTTTTCAAAAACGGGTCCAATAACTTCATTACCACATGGTCAGCTAAACGGTCCTCAGCACGGAGTGTGTCATCTTTTGCCTAGATAAGGGAAGCCATTTGCCAGATATTTGCTCTCCTTATCAACAGCTAGCCAATATTTGTGGCCATATTTATCTGGTTTGGAAGGCATGTACTGCGTGAATGGACACCTAGTTTTGCTTGGGAAAAGTTGCTCATCCACCGTTATGTATGGGCCAGGTTTGTAACACGCAATACAATTTTCAATAAACCTGTCCCACACAGTAGAAAATAGAGCAAACTTGTCCGTTTGCAGTCTCTCCGATCGAGTAGATTTCTCATCAAATCTGATAAGATAAGAGCCTAGAGTAAACAAGCTATTTTGTTCAGTATTACACAGTAATACAAGCAGGTAAAACACAAGGAAAATGTGAAAAGTTGACATGTAAATTGAACTACATCTATATGAACATCAGGGTAAATAAGACAGAGTGAAAAAATTATGCACAAAACTTTATAGCAACATTTAGTGACAAAAGGACCTCAAAATATAGTAGGGAGTCAAAATGACTCCCTTCAGTAGTTCTTGGTAAATTTTGAAAAAAACGCGCAAATTTTTCACCAAAATTATTTATTCTCACAAAATCTTTTTTCACATCATATTTGAGGAAAAGTCACCGAGTTTCAAGCCGGAATTCTGAAAAATGTAGTCACAGAAGAGAAATAAAAAACGAAAGGAGTCAAAATGACTCCATCAGTAGTTCTAGTGTTAATCCTTATTTGACCTGAATTAACTTCTAATCTGTGTGAAATGAAACAGCTTTGCTTAGATACAGCATATTATGAAAAGACTAAAAATCCTGTCACATTTTGACATGTGGTTGACATCTGGTTTATGTTTTTTACATGCGTACCATTAAGGATGGGGTTTGTTCTGTGGTTCACTGTTCAATGATGATGCATAACAGTAAATGTATTTTATATTGTAGTACAAAAACTTGGCACTCAAAAAGAAAAATTGATTTGACAGTTCCTTTATTGTAAAAGGCATCCAGTTGAGTACATTCCTTTAAACGTTTTCGGTCATTCAATTGACCTTCATCAGAAACAGAATTTTTTCACAGTTGGTTTTAACTGAGAGGAGCTGTAATGGAAAATTCCATATATTATTATTAAAGAACCGCTGTCGTGAGTAGGCACTATTCAGTACTGGGTATATTTATGAATAATGTGGAGAAACAGACGTCTGATAGGCAGCAGCTACTGAGGATGAAAGGACACCATTCATGTAGGAAATCACTAGATCCACAGGAATTGACACCTTAAGTTATACAGGGACCGGTATATCCAATAAATGGAATGGGTGTCCAGAGATTTGCACTGTAATATGTTCAGGAAACTATCCTGTATTGTTTGAGACAGGCTTAAATGTCCACAAGTGGGTGCTGTGATTAACCAAATGGTCTATCCTGGCAGGGAGACACATGTGTCACAGGGAAGGTGAACGCACTTTTTAGGATGGGCACCTGTGGTGCAGAGGAATAGCACTTGAACTGTGGCTGGACGCGTTGTGCTGCTGGGGTGAGAGACGCTGTTGGATATACCGGTCCCTGTATAACTTAAGTTGTCAATTCCTGTGGATCTAGTGATTTCCTACATGAATGGTGTCCTTTCATCCTCAGTAGCTGCTGCCTCTCTCAACATTAAAGGGAACTTGTCACCACTTTTCTGTCCTACCAGCTAAAAATATCATTTTATTCAGTGCCAGCTATGCATTCCCTAAATAGTTATGTAACCCCCTGACTCCTCATGTATCACCCATAAAAATCTTTTGTATTTCTCCTGCGATGTATGCTAATAGGGTCCATCCAGTCCAATGGGCGTGGCTTCGGTTCACTCACTCTCATCATCTGCTGTACACAGTCCTTGACGTGAATAACACAGATCACGCCTGTGTAGTCAAACGGTTTCTTGCGCGTGCATACTATGCTCTGCCCAGGCGCGGGAAAACCCAGAAAAGCAGAAGTGCGCATGCGTATTCCTCTTTGATAAAGCTAAGAAACACGAAACTGGACTGTCCCGGGGAGCAGCTGTGGTCTGGATTCACTATGGGCAAGTTACTGCTTGGGGGCTAAAGGCTGCTGTGATATGGATACTGTGTACTGATATTTATTCTGATTATTACTTTGTGTCATCCATGTGCTCCCTCGATATGTATTTGCTCAGCTTTTCTAGATCCTATCCCATTTAATCTTTTTTGACCATTCATCCACCTCCCCTTTTGCCTTCCTGTCTCCTCTGTCTATAAATGTGATTAATATTTGTCTTATCAGTTTTTATTGTGATTTTGATAATAAATATTATTTTTTATTTATATCTTTGGCTTGTTCCTTTTTTCTATCTTTTCAATATTATAAACATGGTAATCTTTTCCATTTGTCAAATTACAAAAAGGAAAATTGCTCTTTTCTCTGCTAAAAATGTACCATATATACTCGTGTATAAGCCGAGATTTTCAGCCCATTTTTTTGGGCTGAAAGTCCCCTCCTCTCAGCTTATACACGGGTCATATACCTGGGGGTCGGTGGGGGAGGGAGAGCGGGGGTGTCAGAGATCATACTTACCTGTCCTGCCGCGGTCTCAGCAGCCTCGCTCGCTTCTCTACTGTCTCCCTTCCTGTCTTCAGCTGTCATGTGGTGCCGCTCATTACCACTCATGAATATGCGCATTCATGAGTGGTAATGAGTGGTACCACGTGACCATTGAAGACAGGAAGGGAAGGGAGACAGTGGAGAAGCGAGGCTGCAGAGACCGCAGCAGGATGGGTGAGTATAGCGATATTCACCTGTCCCCCGGTCCATCGCTTCTCACCGCTGTTTCTGCTGCATCCTGTGTCAGTGACGTTTAGGCAGCAGGGGGCCCGGTGATGTGATTAGTGCGCGCCGCTCCTCTGCTGGCTGAACAGTCACTGACACAAGAAGTGGCAGACAGCGGCGATGGACCCAGGAGAGGTGAGTATGGATTTTTTTTTGCAGCATATGGGGGCATATTCTATGGAGCAGCATATGGGGGCATAGTCTATGGGGCAGCATATGGGGGGCATATTCTATGGACCAGCATATGGGGCATGTTCTATGGGGCAGCATATAGGGGCACAGTCTATGGAGCAGCATATGGGGACATAGTCAATGGAGCAGTATATGGGGCATATTTTATGGAGAAGAATATGGGGCATATTCTATGGGGCAACATATGGGTCATAGTCTATGGAGCAGTATATGGGGCATAGTCTATGGGGCAGCATATAGGGGGCATAAACTATGGAGCAGCATATGGGGGCATAAACTATGGAGCAGCATATGGGGGCATAGTCTATGCATTACACCCTTGGCTTATACACGAGTCAATAAGTTTTCCCAGTTTTTTGTGGCAAAATTAGGGGGGTCGGCTTATACACAGGTCAGCTTATACACGAGTATATATGGTAATTAAAAAATGGCAGTTAACAGGAACAGTGGAGGTCAAGGGTATTTGGTTTTGTCTAGGCCTCTAAGAAATATAATTGAATGATCTATCAATAAAATAAAAAAAAGGAGCTAGCTCTCCAAAAAGTGGACTCTTTATTAGATCATGGGGCACTGTTTAAGCTCCATATCAAATCTTTTCTCAAGCTTCTGTCATATCCAAAACAACACCACATGGGTTAATTTTTTGTATGAACTTTTAAAGTGTTCCCTATTTTCTTTTTTTTCATAGATAGATGGATAGATGGAAATATGGATAAATAGATAAATACATAGATATCTTTTTCATCTGAAATGATATTGAAGGTGACTAAAATGAAGTCCCATTTTATTTGGTCTATTAATAAGCCTTTTACTTCTCATTTCTTCTGTAAAAATGGATTCAGTTCAGTGATGTTTAGAGTAAGAGGGAATGAATGATGAGCTTTTCCTCCTCTGAGACTTTCATATCACAGCTGTCTACAGCAATTACAAACAAACGTCGACCTCTCTATCGGAAATGACACTAATATATTGTTTGCACATTTTGCTTAATTACACGCTGCTATCAAATGTAACTCAACATAAGGTCAATAATTTTATTTAAGCATGCTTTTTCTGTCTCCATAATGTGATACATTTAGGCTGAAAAATAAGTATAATTCTGTAGTACTTACAGCATAATATTGCTGAGGCTAAAATGCTAAAATATTGTGTATTATTCCGCAGACACAAACTATTATAGCATGGCTGAAAAGAATTTATGTTTGCAATTCACAATCTTTTTTAGCCTAATTTTATTAGAAATTATTCATGAAAGATAAAACCTAAGCTAAAATCAAAATGAGCAAACACCTTGCAGTAAATTAATTAACTTAACCCCTTCACAACCTTGGAGTTTTCAGTTTTTGGATTTCCATTTTTTGCTCTCCTTCCCAGAGGAATAGCTTTTTTTTATTTTTCATTCAAAGTGGCCATGTGAGGGTTTTTTTTGCAGAACAAGTGGTCCTTTTGAGCAACACCATTGGTTTTACCATATTATGTATTGGAAAATGGGGACAAAAATTCAAAATGTTGTGAAGTTGCAAAACTAACTAGCGACTATGAGTCTCCTTTTTATTACGTGTTTGCAGATACCAAACATGTATAGATTCTTTTTTTTTCAAGTAGTGAAACAAAAATCCAAAGTTTGCAAAAACAAAAGGCGCCATTTTCTTTTTTTTCCTAACTCCAACCCTAACCCTATTGGGAAAATGGAAATAAATACATTTTTTTAATTTATAATTTTTCCCTAAGGGGGTGATAAAGGGGGGTTTGATTTACTATTTATAGCGGGTTTTTATAGCTGATTTTTATGTTTTTATGTTTGGCAGCTGTCACACACTAAAAGACACTTTTTATTGCAAAAAATAGTTTTTACATCACCACATTTTGAGAGCTATAATTTTTCCATATTTTGGCCCAGAGTCAAGTGAGGTCTTATTTTTTGCGGGACGAGTTGACCTTTTTATTGGTACCATTTTCGGGCACATGACATTCTATGATCGCTTTTTATTTTGATTTTTGGAAGGCAGAATGAACAAAAACCAGAAATTCAGGAATTTCTTTTGGGGGGGTCGTTTATACCGTTCCACGTGTGGTAAAATTGATAAAGCAGTTTTATTCTTCAGGTCAGTATGATTACAGTGGTACTTCATTTATTTTTTTATGTTTTGGCGCTTTTATACAATAAAAACAATTTTATAGTAAAAATAATTATTTTTGCATCGCTTTATTCTGAGTTATAACCTTTTTATTTTTCTGGTGATGGAGCTACATGGCGGCTTGTTTTTTGCAGGACAAGATGATGTTTTCAGTGGTACCACAATTATTTATATCAGTCTTTTTGATCGCATGTTATTCCACTTTTTGTTTGGCAGTATGATGATATAGTATTGTTTTTTTGCCCTTTTTTTTGTTAATTGTGTTCACTAAAGGGGTTAACTAGTGGGAAAGTTTTATAGGTCAGGTCATTCGGATGTGGCAATACCAAATATGTGTACTTTTATTTTTTTTTTAATTTACAAAAATAAATATATTTATTGGTAAAATATTTACTTTATTTTTTTCATTATTTGGGGATTTTTTTATATTTTTACACATTATAATTTTTTTTACTTTATTCCATTGTCCTAGTATGGGACATTACTACAGTTTGGTCCATATACATTTGGACAGAGACAACATTTTTCTAATTTTGGATCTAGACATTACCACAATGAATTTTAAACAAAACAATTCAGATGCAGTTGAAGTTCAGACTTTCAGCTTTCATTTGAGGGTATCCACATTAAAATTGGATGAAGGGTTTAGGAGTTTCAGCTCCTTAACATGTGCCACCCTTTAAAGGGACCAAAAGTAATTGAACAATTGACTCCAAGGCTATTTCATGGACAGATGTGGGCAATCCCTTCATTATGTCATTCTCAATTAAGCAGATAAAAGGCCTGGAGTTGATTTGAGGTGTGGTGCTTGCATTTGGAAGGTTTTGCTGTGAAGGAAACATGTGGTCAAAGGAGCTCTCCATGCAGGTGAAACAAGCCATCCTTAAGCTGCAAAAACAGAAAAAACTCATCCGAGAAATTGCTACAACATTAGGAGTGGCAAAATCTACAGTTTCGTACATCCTGAGAAAGAAGGAAAGCACTGGTGAACTCATCAATGCAAAAAGACCTGGGCACCCACGTAAGACAACAGTGGTGGATGATCGCAGAATAATCTCCATGGTGAAGAGAACCCCCTTCACAACAGCCAACCAAGTGAACAACACTCTCCAGGAGGTAGGCATATCAATATCCAAATCTACCATAAAGAGAAGACTGCATGAAAGTAAATACAGAGGGTTCACTGCACGGTGCAAGCCACTCATAAGCATCAAGAATCAAAAGACTAGACTGGACTTTTCTAAAAAACATCTAAAAATGCCAACACAGTTCTGGAAGAACATTCTTTGGACAGATGAAACCAAGATCAACCTCTACCAGAATGATGGAAAGAGAAAAGTATGGCGAAGGCGTGGTACAGCTCATGATCCAAAGCATACCACATCATCTGTAAAACACGTCAGAGGCAGTGTGATGGCTTGGGCATGCATGGCTGCCTGTGGCACTGGGTCACTAGTGTTTATTGATGATGTGACACAGGACAGAAGCAGCCACATTAATTCTGAGGTATTCAGAGCCATACTGTGTGCTCAGATCCAGCCAAATGTAGCCAAACTGATTGGTCGCCGTTTCATACTACAGATGGACAAGACCCGAAAGCCAAAGCAACCCAGGAGTTTATTAAAGCAAAGAAGTGGAATATTCTTGAATGGCCAAGTCAGTCACCTGATCTCTGTCAGGGTCCTGACAGCGACGGCGTACAGCCTCTGCTAAGCAGGGACTCACCCGCACCGTAGGGACTCCTGGGGACAAGAACAGCCAGAAAATAAAGATGCATGGGACCTGAATGTAGAAGTTTAGAAAGCAGGCACAGGACCTACGGTCATGTGACTACAAGGGGGCAGGGCTTAGTGTCCTGCTTTCAAAGAAGGTAGAAAACTCAAAGTCGGGCAAAGCGGGGGTCATGCACAATACAGGCAAGCGAGGTACAGGAAGGATAAACAGACGGGAGGTCAGACAAAGCCAAAGGTCATACACAAGATCTCAGTAAAGTACCAGGGATGAGACAGAACGGATAGTCAGAGCCAAGCAGAGATCAAAACCAAACAGACATAGAAGGTACCAGGCAGAATCCAAAGCAGAATCCAGAGATCAGACCGAGTCATACACAGAGAATCATGCAACCAGAACACAGCACTAACACACTCAGGCGTCACCACACAATGCCAAGGGCAAGAGTATAACTGACGAGGGATGGGAGCTTCCTGAGGCTATAAGAAGCCTCCCCAGAACCAATGAAAGGCCAACATAATAGGTCCCAGGTGTGCAGGTGAGAGTCTGCACTGAGGTCAGAACATTAACCCCAGCAGTGCCGGTCACCCAGCACTGGTATCATGACAGTACCCCCCTCTCAACGGGGGGTCTCTGGACCCCCAGGCTTGCCCGGGTATCTAGCATGGAAAGCCCGAACCAGACGATCCGCATGCATCAACCGGGCTGGCACCCAGGACCTGTCCTCCGGCCCATACCTCTTCCAATGAACTAGGTAGTGTACTGACCGCCGTACCAACCTAGAATCTACGATGTGACCAATCTCATATTCCACATGTCCCTCAACCGAAACTGGAGGAGCAGCGGACTCGGATTCTCCCCGGACTGCTTCAAACGGTTTCAGTAGAGATCTATGGAAGACGTTAGGGATCTTGAAAGAGGGTGGAAGGCACAGCCTGTACGCTACTGGGTTGATTTTTTCCACAATCTTGTACGGGCCAATGAATTTGGGGCCCAACTTGGCTGACGGAATCTTTAACTTAATGTTTCGCGTGGAGGGCCAAACTTTCTCAACAACCTGAAACATGGGACCAGGTGTTCGTTTCCTATCCGCGAAAAACTTATACCTGCCTTGAGACCTAGATATACGCCGCTGGACTTCTGCCCATGTATTTTTTAACCGCTGAACAGAGTCCTCAGCCCCGGGACACCCCGAATCCAGACGAGAAAACTCACCAAAATGAGGACTGAACCCATAGTTGATCAAGAAAGGGGACAGACCAGTGGATTGACTCACCCGACTATTGAAGGCAAATTCAGCCAACGGCAGTATATCACACCACCAGTCATTCTGTCTAGCAGAAGTCAGACATCTGAGGATCTGTTCCAGAGACTGATTAGTGCGTTCCGTCTTACCATTACTCTCAGGATGGTATGCAGACGAAAAGGACAGAGATATCCCTAGTTTTTTGCAGAAAACACGCCAAAACTAAGCCACAAACTGCACACCATGATCAGACACCACATTCAGGGGTACCCCATGCAAGCGGACCACATGCTGCACAAACAATCTGGATAAGGTCTCAGCAGAAGGTAATGTGGACGGGGTACAAAATGAGCCTGCTTTGAAAATCTGTCCACCACCACCCATACCACCGTATTACCCCTGGAAGAGGGAAGATTGGTAATAAAATCCATGGACAGATGGGTCCACGGTCTTTCGGGAACTTCCAACGGCATCAGCTCCCCCGCGGGCCGGCTATGGGAGCTTTTAGAACGAGCGCAGATCCCACAACCAGAAATGAATTTCTTTATATCAGAACCAAGAGTAGGCCACCAGAAGATCCTAGCCACCACCAGTTGTGTGGCTGATATACCAGGGTGAGAACACAACTTGGATTTGTGGAACTCTTGCAAGAGTTAAAGGCGAAGTTGCTCTGGGACAAATAACTTGCCCCCTGGCTTGACCGCAGAAGCCAGCGACTGGGCCCCCTCAATTTCCCATTCCAATTCAGACGAGATCCCTGCTAACACCACCCCAGGGTGCAGAATGGAGGACGGTGGCTCAGGGGCAGACACAGGGTGAAAACTACGAGATAAGGCGTCAGCCTTGACATTCTTTGACCCTGGACGGAAAGTAATAGTAAACTGGAAACGAGAAAAAAAAAGTGACTAATCTTTTAGCAGACTCAATGTATGACAAATTTTTGTGATCAGTGATCACAGTAACCGGGTGACTCGCCACCTCCAAAAAGTGCCTCCATTCCTCAAACGCCAACTTGACCACAAGAAGCTCTCTATTGCCTACATCATAATTTCTTTCAGCAGCAGAGAACTTCCTGGAAAAGAAAGCACATGGCCTGAGGTTGGTAAGAGTGGCAGACCCTTGAGATAACACTGCCCCCACCCCCACCTCGGAGGCATCCACCTCCACCACAAATGGTTTGGAAGGATCTGGCTGTACCAAGACAGGAGCAGACATAAAACATTTTTTCAGCGTCGCAAAGGCCTCTTTTGCGAGCGAGGACCAATTTCTCACATCCGCACCTTTGCATGTTAGATCCATGAGAGGTTTGACCACTTGTGAAAACCCCCGGATAAATTTGCGGTAATAATTGGCGAACCCCAAGAAGCGCTGAAGACCCTTAAGATCTCGGGGTTGCACCCAATCCGCAATGGCCTGCACCTTCTTGGGGTCCATGTGAAAACCCTCACTGGATACAATTAATCCCAAAAATGACAATTCTTGCACACAGAATACACATTTCTCCAATTTGGCATACAGATGATTTTCTCTCAGTCTTTGGAGAACAGTTTGTACATGTTCCAAATCAGAATGCTTGTCGGAGGAGTATATCAAAATATCATCTAAGTAGATAACGACAAAACGACCAATGAGATCTGAGAATACCACGTGTTATGAATGAGTCACCGTAGGAGGCAAAAACAGAAATACTAGCTTAAAGTCCAGAAAACCAGAGAAGTTGGCAGCTATCGGATGGCAGACCCCTGAACCTAACAACAACAACTAGCAGTAGCCGTGGGGGGTTCCTACGGTGCCCTAGACCCCTCGATCACAGCCAGAGAACTACATAGCCTAAAGACAGAAAGGGAAATCTAAACTGCCCCAGAGCAGACCCCAAAGCAATAGGCAGCCCCCAACATATAATGACGGTGAAGCAAGATGAAAAAACACTCACACAGATAGAAAGATAGGCTGAGCAAATGATGGGGCCCAAGCTAACTATATAGGACAGGATAGAAAAGCTGCTGTCTGCAATCCGCCAAAACCCTCTCAAAAACAAGAGCCAACAGACTGATAGGGAAAAAAGCCCTGAAGACGCTAGGCTTCAAAAAGACTATATCATTACTCAGGTATTTTCTGAAGACAGAGCAAAAAGGAATTCAGCTCACCCAGCAGAGAAAGGCAGAAATCCAGAAAAACAAGGCAAAACAAAACCAAAACACAAATGCAAAAAGCAGAGCAGAAAAACTTAGCTTTTGAGGAGCAGGAATCTGACTGGTCTCCAAGAATCCCTCAGAGAAATCACCCGCAAGGCAGAAGGGCGTCAGCTGCCTTATATCCAGTCTGCAATTCCAGTCACCCAGTCATCATCATTCTGCTCAGGTGCTTTGTAATCAGCCTCACTACCTTCCTTCACCAGAAGAGGGAGTTCATCAGATCTCAATGGTGAAGGGGAAAATGAACTCACAACAGTACCTCCCCCTTGAAGAGGGGTTACCGAACCCTCATCCACGCCACCAGGGCGATTAGGGTGAGCCCGATGAAAGGCACGCACCAATCTTTTGGCATGAATATCAGAGGTAGAGACCCAGGAATTATCCTACTGACCATAACCCTTCCACTTAACCAAATACTGGAGTCTCCGTCTAGCCAGACGGGAATCCAGTATCTTCTCTACCTCATATTCCATGTTACCTTCAACTAATACAGGGTCCGGAGGTGCCACCCCAGGAACAACTGGTTCAACAAACCTCTTCAACAAGGACTTATGAAACACATTATGAATTTTAAATGTGACAGGAAGAGCCAAACGAAAAGAGACCGGATTAATAATCTCCAAAATCTTGTAAGGTCCAATAAATCTAGGCTTAAAATTAGGAGACGCCACCTTCATAGCGATATTTTTTGATGATAACCTAACCACATCACCAACCTTAAACTGGGGACCAATGGTCCTATGTCGGTTGGAAAACCGCTGGGCCTTTTCCTGGGAGAGAGATAACTTATCCACCACTTGGTCCCAGATCTGGTGCATTCTCTCCACCACAGTGTCAACACCTGGGCAGGCAGAAGGCTCCACCTGCCCTGAAGAATATCGAGGATGAAACCCAAACTTACAAAAAAAAGGAGACATCAAAGTGGCAGAACTAGCTCTATTATTTAAAGCAAATTCGGCCAAGGGCAAAAATGAAACCCAATTATCCTGATCAGCGGAAATAAAACATCTCAAATACGACTCCAAGGTCTGGTTTGTTCTCTCCGTCTGCCCATTGGTCTGAGGGTGAAAAGCAGAGGAGAAGGACAACTGAATTCCCAGCTTGGAACAGAAAGTCCTCCAAAATCTAGACACAAACTGAACTCCTCTGTCAGATATAATGTTCTCAGGAATCCCGTGCAAGCGAACCACCTGTTGCAAAAACAGGGGCACCAACTCAGAGGAAGATGGCAACTTAGGGAGTGGTACAGGATGAACCATCTTAGAGAACCTATCACAAATCACCCAAATAACAGTCATTTTCTGAGAGACAGGCATATCAGAGATGAAATCCATTGAAGTATGGGTCCATGGCCTCCTGGGGACTGGCAAAGGCATCAACAACCCACTAGAGCGAGAACAAGGTTTAGACCGGGAGCAAGTCCCACAGGACTGCACAAAATTCCTGACATCACGAGACAAGGCAGGCCACCAAAAAGACCGACTCACCAGATCTCTAGTACCAAAAATACTTGGATGACCAGCCAATGCAGAGCAATGAACTTCAGACATCACTCTCTTCTTCCACTGGTCAGGAACATACAACTTTCCACTGGGACAACGCTCAGGTTTGTTCTTCTGGAACTCTTCCAGAGCACGTCTCAAATCGGGCGAGATGGCAGAAAGAACTACCCCTTCACCTAAGATGGTAGCAGGCTTGGTCACCACAGGAGAATCAGCAAAGAAGCTCCTAGAGAGGGCGTCTGCCTTGACATTTTTAGTGCCAGGAAGAAAAGAGACCACAAAATCAAAACGTATAAAAAACAAGGACCACCTAGCCTGTCTAGGGTTCAAGCGTTTGGCCGACTCCAGGTAAATCAAATTCTTGTGGTCAGTGAGGACCACGACTTGGTGTTTAGCTCCCTCCAATCAATGTCTCCACTCCTCAAATGCTAATTTCATGGCTAACAGTTCCCGATTCCCCACATCATAGTTACGTTCAGATGGAGAGAACTTTCGGGAAAAGAAAGCACAGGGATTCATTTTAGATGTTACAGGATCCTTTTGGGACAAAACAGCTCCTGCACCAATCTCAGAAGCGTCCACCTCTACCTGGAACAGGAGTGAGACATCAGGTTGCAGCAAAACCGGGGCAGAAGTGAATCTTCGCTTCAGCTCCTGAAAGGAAGAAACAGCCTCCGGAGACCAATTCAACACATCAGCACCCTTCTTAGTCAGATCAGTCAATGGCTTGGCAATACTAGAAAATTTTGCTATAAATTTCCGATAAAAATTAACAAAACCCAAAAAGTTCTGGAGGGCCTTCAAAGAAGTGGGCTGAACCCAATCATAAATGGCCTGTACCTTGGCCGGGTCCATTTCAATAGTTGAAGGAGACAAAATAAATCCCAAAAATGAAATCCTCTGTACCCCAAAAAGGCATTTCGATCCTTTGACATACAGGGAATTCTCCCTCAAGATCCGGAACACAGTCCGAACGTGTTCCACATGAGAATCCCAATCCTTGGAGAAGATCAAAATATCATCCAGATAGATAATCAAAAATTTATCCACAAAGTCTCGGAAAATGTCGTTCATGAAGCACTGGAAGACAGAAGGGGCATTAGTGAGCCCAAAAGGCATCACCAGGTACTCAAAATGTCCCTCCGGAGTATTAAACGCCGTCTTCCATTCATCCCCATGCTTAATGCGGATAAGATTATACGACCACCTGAGGTCAAGCTTGGTAAACCAGCAAGCACCTTTAACTCTGGGAATAGATCCGAAATCAGGGGTAACGGATACTGATATTTAACAGTAATTTTGTTGAGGGCACGATAGTCAATACAAGGCCTTAATGAACCATCCTTTTCAGCCACGAAAAAAAAAACGGCACCTAAGGGTGAAGAGGATGGTCTAATGTGACCCTTCTCCAACGCCTCCTTAATATAGGATCGCATAGCCTCGTGCTCGGGTACAGTTAAATTTAAGAGCCGACCCTTGGGAAATTTACACCCCGGGCTCAGTTCAATTGCACAGTCATAACTCCTATGAGGAGGCAAAGACGCAGACTCATTCTCCCTAAATACATCATAAAAGTCTGCCAAATAGTCAGGAACATCATGCGACTGAGGAGAGGTGGAAAAAACCGGAGCCTCACTAAGGGCACACCGACAACCCCAACTCACCACAGACACAGATTTCCAATCCAAAACTGGATTATGAATTTGCAACCAGGGAAACCCCAGAACAATGGCATCATGCAAATTATGCAACACCAAAAATCTGCAATTTTCTTGATGGTCTGGGGCGACCCGAATTACCACCTGGGTCCAAAACTGAGGTTTATTTTTCGCCAAAGGAGTAGCATCAATCACCTTCAAAGGGATAGACGTCCGCAGAGGTGTCATCGGAAATCCACAACGTTTAGCAAAATCCAAGTCCATTAGGTTCACGGCTGCTCCCGAATCCACAAAAGCCTTGGCGGAAAATGTGGACAGGGAGCAGATCAGAGTAATTGCCAGAAGAAACTTAGGTTGAACACCACCTACAGAAAACGTGTGTGCAAAACGTTTCTCTCGTTTAGGACAGACAGAAATAATATGCGAGGCATCTCCACAAAAAAAAAAACACAGCTTATTACGCCTTCTGAACTCCTGACATTGCTCCCTGGACAAAACTCTATCACATTGCATAGGTTCAGACACTTGTTCAACAGGTGGCAACACCTCTCGCACAGTCCTGCGTTCACGTAAACGCCGATCAACCTGAATGGCTAATGACATAGAATCGTCAAGACCAGAGGGAGCAGGAAATCCCACCATAGTATCTTTTACGGCTTCTGACAAACCCTTCTGAAAGAGAGCTGCCAAGGCATTATCATTCCAGGTAGTAAGGACCGCCCACTTTCGGAATTTTTGACAGTACAATTCTGCAGAATCTCGACCCTGGCTCAATGCCAACAGGGTCTTTTCAGCCTGATCAATAGCATTAGGTTCGTCATACAACAACCCCAAGGCTTGAAAAAATGCGTTTACATTAGACAGAATAGGATCATCTGGTTTCAAAGGAAACGCCCAATCCTGGGGATCGCCACGCAGCAAAGAGAAGACAATTTTAACCTGCTGCGCAGAGCTCCCAGACGAGTTAGGCTTCAAGGCAAAAAATAATTTACAATTATTTTTGAAATTCAAAAATTTAGACCGATCTCCAAAAAACACATCAGGAGTAGGGATCTTTGGTTCAGCAGCATGTGAATGAGCAAGGTAGGTGGACATTCCTCGCACTTCCGCAGCGAGCTGCTCCACACGATCAGACAATTGCTTTATCTCCATTGAGAAAAAAAAAATTCCCCCTACAGCCTCAGAGATATAGAGGACAAAATATACACACTTTTTTTTTTTACAATTCTTTCCTGCTATTAAGTACCCTAGGATCTGCGGTATGGCGGGTGATTCTGTTATGAATGAGCCACCGTAGGAGGCAAAAACAGAAATACTAGCTAAGTCCAGAAAAGCAGAGAAGTTGGCAGAAATCGGATTGCAGACCCCTGAACCTAACAACAACTAGCAGTAGCCGTGGGGGGTTCCTACGGTGCCCTAGACCCCTCGATCACAGCCAGAGAACTACATAGCCTAAAGACAGAAAGGGAAATCTAAACTGCCCCAGAGCAGACCCCAGAGCAATAGGCAGCCCCCAACATATAATGACAGTGAAGCAAGATGAAAAAACACTCACACAGATAGAAAGATAGGCTGAGCAAATGATGAGGCCCAAGCTAACTATATAGGACAAGATAGAAAAGCTGCTGTCTGCAATCCGCCAAAACCCTTTCAAAAACAAGAGCTAACAGACTGATAGGGAAAAAAGCCCTGAAGACGCTAGGCTTCAAAAAGACTATATCATTACTCAGGTATTTTCTGAAGACAGAGCAAAAAGGAATTCAGCTCACCCAGCAGGGAAAGGCAGAAATCAGAAAAACAAGGCAAAACAAAACCAAAACACAAATGCAAAAAGCAGAGCAGAAAAACTTAGCTTTTGAGGAGCAGGAATCAGACTGGTCTCCAAGAATCCCTCAGAGAAATCACCCGCAAGGCAGAAGGGCGTCAGCTGCCTTATATCCAGTCAGCAATTCCAGTCACCCAGTCATCATCATTCTGCTCAGGTGCTTTGTAATCAGCCTCACTACCTTCCTTCACCAGAATAGGGAGTTCATCAGACCTCAATGGTGAAGGGGAAAATGACCTCACAACAACCACATTGATGAAATTCTGAAATATGGCGGGGGCGTTGGTAAGACCAAATGGCATGACTAAATTTTCAAACAGTCCCTCAGTCGTGAGGAACACGGTTTTCCATTCATCTACCTCTCGGACCCTTATCAAATTATATGCCCCCTGAAGATCCAGTTTAGAAAACCACTTTGCCCCTGATAATTGGTTACACAAATCGGGAATCAACGGAAGGGGGTACGTATTCTGTACCGTAATCTGATTAAGCTCCCGAAAATCGAGACAGGGACGTAACCCACCATCTTTTTTCTTTACATAAAAGAAACCTGCCGCCACAGGTGAGACTGAAGGACGTATGTGTCCTTTGCGCAGACTTTCAGCAATGTACTCCTTCATAGCCAAGCGCTCAGGAGCGGACAAATTAAACAGACGGGCTTTAGGTAATTTAGCCCCCGGGACCAGCTCAATAGCGCAGTCAAAGGGTCTATGTGGCGGTAACGTCTCGGCCTCGCTTTCGGAGAATACATCTTCGAAGTCCTTCAGGCATTCTGGAATACCTTCCAGCTCGACAGATGATACAGACACAGATTTAACAGGTTCAACCAGCAGTGCGGATTTATCACATAACTTAAAATCATTAAACCCCATTGAACAATCTCCCCTGTTTTCCAGTTAATAATTGGGTTATGACATTGTAACCAGGGCATGCCTAGCAGCAACCCTGCAGGTAGATTGTCCAGAACAAAACAACTTAGGCTTTCCACATGAGTAGCACCCACTCTGAGTGAAAACAAGTCAGACATAAAGAGAATTCCCTCTTTAATGAGGGGAGAGGAGTCAATGGCCATCACCTTGATCGGAACCTTAAGCCTAACTGTCCCTGTCTTACAGTGTGTGACCAATTGGGAGTCAACGAGGTTAATCGATGATCCGCAGTCCACGAAGGCTGTAGAGGAAAAAGAACTACCATCCACAAACAGTTCCACATGCAGTAAGACTTTAGAAAATGAGGAAAAGGGTACCTGAGGGTCTGAGTAGTCTCCCCGTTGACTACCCAGACCTAGTCATTTCCCGCCGACCGGGTTGAAGACGGGCAATCAGGACACTCCCTTTTCCAATGTCCCGTTTTACCGCAGTAAAAGCATAACTGCTGTCCTTCCGGCGTTTCCTCTCCGTATCCTTCAGGGAGAGGGCGCCTACATCCATGAGCTCAGGGGCAGTCTCTTTTCCACTGGGGATCAATGGAGTTTCCACCTGCATCACCCCTCTGACCTGCGGTCCATCCGGACGGCCTGGATCATGGCGTCCTCGAGAGAGTTAGGTGGGGGATGTAACGCCAAGGCATCCTGCAGCCGCTCGGACAAGCCTCTGCGAAAGAGTCCTCGGAGTGTGGCATCGTTCCAAGAGATCTCTGTGGCCCAGCGGCGGAATTCAGTACAAAACCACTCAGCTGAGTGTTTTTCTCCTAACAGGCGCTCATCACCATGTCCTCTGCCAATCGCACTCGGTCAGGCTCATCATAAATGTGCCCGAGGGCCTCAAAAAACACTCTCTCAGGGGCAGTGGGAGGTAGGGAGAAAGCCCAAGCTTGTGGGGACCCTCTTAACAGAGACATAATGACCCCAACCTTCTGACTTTCGTCCCCAGAGGAACATGGTCTCAAACTAAAAAAAGTTTGCACCCCTCCATGAAGACCCTGAACTCCTTTTTGTTCCCAGAAACGAAGTCAGGCAGTTTAACAGGTGGTTCTGGGGACACCAAAACAACATCACTTGCCCCAGCCCCCAGAGACCCAGCAGCTAGAGCTCCCCGCACTGTCTCAGAAACCTGCTGCTGAGAACGAGCCAGAGCTTGCTGCTCCAGAGATAAACCCTGAAACATCTGACTCAGACTTTTCATCTGGTCAGCCAGAGTCTGTATGGGATCCATAACTCTCTGCATAAAAATCCCCCGAAAAACTAAATGGTCAGTTATAATGTCAGGGTCCTGACAGCGCCGGCGTACAGCCTCCGCTAAGCAGGGACTCACCCGCACCGTAGGGACTCCTGGGGACAAGAACAGCCAGAAAATAAAGATGCACGAGACCTGAATGTAGAAGTTTAGAAAGCAGGCACAGGATCTCCGGTCATGTGACTACAAGGGGGCGGGGCTTAGCGTCCTGCTTTCAAAGAAGGTAGAAAACTCAAAGTCGGGCAAAGCAGGGGTCATGCACAATACAGGCAAGTGAGGTACAGGAGGGATAAACAGACGGGAGGTCAGACAAAGCCAAAGGTGATACACAAGATCTCAGTAAAGTACCAGGGATGAGACAGAACGGATAGTCAGAGCCAAGCAGAGATCAAAACCAAACAGACATAGAAGGTACCAGGCAGAATCCAAAGCAGAATCCAGAGAACAGACCGAGTCATACACAGAGAATCATGCAACCAGAACACAGCACTAACACACTCAGGGGTCACCACACAATGCCAAGGGCAAGAGAAGAGTATAACTGACGGGGGATGGGGGCTTCCTGAGGCTATAAGAAGCCTCCCCAGAGCCAATGAGAGGCCACCATAATAGGTCCCAGGTGTGCAGGTGAGAGTCTCCACTGAGGTCAGAACATTAACCCCAGCAGTGCCGGTCACCCAGCACTGGTATCATGACAATCTCAACCCAATTGAGCATGCATTTCACTTGTTGAAGACTAAACTTCAGACAGAAAGTGAACAGCAACTGAAAACCACCGCAGTGAAGGCCTGGCAGAGCATCAAAAAGGAGGAAACACAGCGTCTGGTGATGTCCATGAGTTCAAGACTTCAGGCAGTCATTGTCAACAAAGGGTTTTCAACCAAGTACTAGAAATGAACATTTTATTTACAATTATTTAATCTGTCCAATTACTTTTGGTCCCTTTAAAAACAGGGTGGCACATGTTAAGGATCTGAAACTCCTAAACCCTTCATCCAATTTTAATGTGGATACCCTCAAATGAAAGCTGAAAGTCTGAACTTCAACTACATCTGAATTGTTTTGTTTAAAATTCATTGTGGTAATGTCTAGAACCAAAATTAGAAAAATGTTGTCTCTGTCCAAATATATATGGACCTAACTGTAAATAAAGTCAGATCGCTGATCTGACACTTTGCACAGGGTAGTGTCAGATCAGCAATATGACAGGAAGTGTAGGAGGCTTGCTGACAAGCCACCTCAATGAAGGAACTGGAAGGCCCCTGTGACCATCTTGGAGCCAGGAGTCTCCATGGAGACCACCGGAACAAAGCGATGCGCGATTGTTTTCTATGCCGCTGTCAGTACTGAAAGCGGCATCAGAGGGGTTAAATGCCCATGATTGGTGCTAGCACTGATTGTAGGCATTGCTGTGGGGTGTTAGCTGTCACATACAACTGACACCCGCACCCGAACACCGCGGTGCTCAGCGTGAGACCATGGTGATCGCGCCACCGTACTAGTACTGCTGCAGGTGGAAATGCAGTTCCCGTAGAACAGTACTAGTGTGGCGAAGGTTGGGAAGGAGTTAATGAGAAAAAAGTGAACTTTTTTGAATTTACCAAATGGCTGCAATGAAACAAAGGGTGAAAAATTTAATGGCGTCTGAATACTTTCCGTACCCACTGTAGTTCTATTGGTGTAACAGTCATCAGTTCTTACAATTCACTGCTTCCTGGTTACATTATCAGATATAGTGAAAATACATTTTATCACATCACTATTATCATTGAATTTATAGAATGTAGTATAAAATTTCCATGATACTTGAAAATGTCTGACCTGCAATTTGAATATGGAGGATTCATGGATAATCTGCTCTGCTGGTATCCCATATAATAAATCGGAATCCAGACAGAGTACATGCGGGTTTTTTTTATTTCTTAATGTGTTTCGAAGTACTACAGACTTCTTCATCAGGACTTAAAAAAAGCCTTTTCTTGTCCTGATAAAGTCTGTAGTACTTGGAAACACATTGACCGCAAAATCCTCCTTATCTGTGTTTTCCCAGTCTGATGACCAGTTGGACCTGCAGGAGATGGATGTATAACTGATTGAAATGTTGTGTATACTCAACTAAATCAGGTTAGTATGTCCTCAATTTCGATAAACTTTTTCATATGGGTAGATATTATTTTTTAATGGGCAAGCTATTTCTTTTGCAGTTATTTTGTCTAAAAGCCCTGTAGTCTCACATTACTACTAGAGATGTGGGAAGCCGAACGATAAAGTTCAAGGTCAGTATCAGACACCTAGTGTAATAGTTGTGGGGTTAATGTCAGCTGTATGATGTCTGCTGACATCAATAGCAGGGGTAGCAATGGTGACGCTTCTATAAGACACCTCCATTACTAAATTAATAAAGACTCACACAGAATAAAGTCCTTTCTTGAGCAACACACACAGAAAAAGGTTTTTTATTTGAAATAAACAATCAATGACCCTTTTTTTACCCATTTATTAATGTTAAAATAAAAATAAAAAAATTACATTTATACTCACCTCTCTGTTGATAATTCATATGTTCCATGACAATCACCAACTCTGCTAAAGCCTGGCAACCGAATTACACTAAGGTGAGAACGTGGCTGCGTGTGAACGGCATTAACCTCAATGACATCTGTCACAATCCATTTTTGGATCTGTGTCAGTTTGAGCTGCTCACATAAACTTTTTTCCTTTCAGGTCATCGGGGGTTAATATTTGTTTTTCCCCCGGTGGCTGTTGGTGTTACTACATGTTTAGTTAGTCTGCTGGTGGTGACCACTCCCACCTTCCTATATAAGGTCACCTGGTGCATCAGCTGACTGTTGGTTATGACAGGTCCTTTCTGGATGATACCAACTGTGGCGGTTCAGCTTATCGGGAGCAGTGGTGGTTCTGCTGAAAGCTGAGTTCAGGAGCCTTACCTGCTGCACGGTGCATTGGCAGTAGAGAAAGCTAAGTGTTGTTTTGTTTAACCCTGTCTGTTGTATCTCCCCTTGGTGTTTTATTAGTGCAGCGGTGGGACCAGTGTCCGCACTTACCAATTCCCTAGTGAGGGATAGGTGCAGGGTAAGTGAGGGCTAAGGTATCCTGCAAGGCGACAGGTTGAAAGAACCTGTATAGGGATGTCAGATTGTCCAGGACTCAGCCGCAGTAGAGTGCAGGAGGTGTCCCTTTTCCTGTTCCCTATAGCAGGGCCCACCGTTGTAATTGATTCACCGGTGTCCCTTTGTTTGTCTTGTTGTTTGGTAACCGAACAGTCGTCGGGTCGTGCCACGCAGGGCCAGTCACATATCGTGACAACATCACTGGTGGTCACATGCAGCCACATTTGGCTCAGTGTGTTTTGGCTGGAGTGGTGAGAGGTCACATCACTGATGTGACTATTCACTAAACCATCCAGATCTTCATGAGACATGGGTATTAATGTATTATCGGTGAAAATGAATGTATAATTTTGCTTTTTCTAATTATTTTTGGTGAATAAACTGGTAAAAAAGTGTCAGGGAATTTTTATTTTAAATAAAGGACTTTGTGTGTTTATTTTTGTGTTTGATTATTAAGTTTCACTATAAGGTTAGTAATTGGGGTGTCTGACAAACACCTCTCCATTACTAACCCCTGGACTTGATATCAGCTGACATCAATCCCAAAATTATTATCCACTTGCCTTCGCACCATGGCAAGGGAGAAGAGCTGGGCTAAGCACCATAACTGGCTCATTTAATGGATGCCTCGTTTCTGGGGCTGCTGTGGGCTCCTATTTATAGGCTGGGGAGAGACAATATCCATGGCCCCTTCCAAGTCTGAGAATACCAGCCCCCAGCTGTCTGCTTTAGCTTGGCTGGTTATCAAAAATGGGGGAGAACCCACTAAATTTTTACAATGATTTATTTAAATATTTAAAAAAAACAACATGGGGACCCCTATATTTTTGATAATCGGCCAAGATAAACCTGACAGCTGAGGGTTGCAGCTCGCAGCTGTCAGCTTTACCTACACTCACTATCAAGAATAGAGGAGACCCCATGCCATTTTTTCTTTTATTTATTAGCTAAATGGACAGGGGCTGGCTGGTTAATACTTGTCGTATGCCTGCTCCCACTGCTACCAGCAAGACCAGGCATACGATGGCGATAGTAGTATTCTCATCAGCTGAAGCAACCCTTTCACCACTGGTCACTGCTGCTGACTCACACACTGTCATCTGTGTTACTGCGGGGTTACTGCAGCACTGTGACTGGCGGTAACATGTAAAGTTACTACTGATCAGAACCGGTGTTTCTTGTGCTGTCATACAAATGGCAGAGTGAAAAACATTGTATGCTGGGGTCCCACATTCATTTGAATGGGGTCGGGGTTCAGATTTGAGTTCGCGTACCGTTCTGCCAATTTGTAAAGTTCAGCAGAACCCGACGACCCAAACATTCATCGGTCCATCAAACACTAATAACTGCATTTTAGAGATTTTAACTTCAGTGTTATATGTTTTATTTTATATCATAGAAATTATCTAAATTGCTCTGACTTATTCAATTCTGATTTATTAAATTCCCTCCTATGGTCCCAAATGAGTTGTCACAGCAGAAATGAAACAGCTTCTAAAATGTTTCACAGCATGAACCCTGCAGAGGGACTTACAAAGCTGTGAGGAACTTGATGAGGCTCAACATTTAAAGTTTTGAAAATATAATTTGCAAAGTTTCATGTATATTTGCTTTAAACAAATGCAAGTTATCAGAAATACAGAAACAAAATTATTTCAACTTGAGCATTTTGATAGACATAGGGGGAAAAAAGTACAATTTCTTATAGTGTTGACTGTTGACAACCAAAGTAGCAAATAATTTGACAAAAACAATGGGACAGGTCACACAATAATCAATGTAGCACCCTATACATGAATTATATAACACAGTTGAACCACATTTTAATGTGTCATAAAATCTAATATGATAAAGTCATGTGCACAATGAAATTGAAACAACAATAAGGCGTAGTTGAGTAATTGCAAAAATCACTAAAAACATTACAATTATATGGAAATTATGAAAAAATGGAAACCAGATTTTGAAAACATCTTTATTTATGCAGTAATCAAATATGAGTGCCACACCTATAAATACACACATTTAAAGGCCGTAGAATGCTATCAATTATGCTATTAATCATTCTCTGAGGAATGTCCATCAAGATATGATGCTGGCAGCTCCCTTTGCTATTTCTGACCAATGACATTCCAATTGTGGTTGATGGGAGAAAAGTCTTGGAGATGATTTAAGCTATGGTAGATCATTTAGACAATACCGCATGCTCAAAATGGCACTGGAAAAAAACCACCAGGTGTTGTTGTACTGAGAAATGATTGCTGGGATGGAAGAAATGGCGACCACTGGTTCCATTCTGTACAGCATGTGATGTAAGATACAAAGACACGTAAAACAGTGTCTTCACAAAAGATCAGAAAGCATTTGCATGGCATAGATGGCCAGATGTCCAGCTATAGGTAATCCATTATCGTCGTGCCACCACTATGATAGTACAAGTAAAGATGGCAACTGAGGCTGGAGTGAAGGTTTAGTTCCATGATAAGTCCTGCTTTTGTCTTGCAAAGATAGCCAGAGATTGTTCTGCAGACCATGTGGGCAATGCCATAAGAGGTCTTCATAAGGGAACATCAAACTGGTCTTGTTCCCAGAAGTAAGATGTGGGGTGTGCAAAGGAAATCTTCAGTATTTAAATATATGTGTGGATATGCATATTTAAATTTGATATGTAAGTATAGGTAATACTTGTGTGAGGCAAATATATGAAGAGATCTTATACAAAGAAAAATTAACATCAAATAAATGGATATGAATTATGTTGATATAGGTATGCATGTATTTGTATGGATATGTGTATTTGTGTATGTAAACATAATTATAGTATGTGTATAAATATACATTTGTTCACATTTGTAGAAATTTTATGGATGAAGTGACCGCAGCTATGTATGTATCTGTGTTTTCCAGAGTGGTGGTGAAACTGTCAAGCAGTCAGTATCAGACTGTGGTGCCAAGAGCCCACCAGTAACCAATTCCAGGGCCTGCTTTTTCAGCTTCGTGCTAATATGTCATTATCCTCCATTAGTGATGGTCGAGCACAAAAATGCTCGGGTGCTCATTGCTCGGGTCAAGCAAATTGGAATACTCGAGTACTCAGACAGAACAACAAGCCCAATATAAGTCTATGGGAGACAAGCATTTTTACCTTGATCTCCCGGGGGTCCTTTTAAGGTTTAAGGTCTAAAAACATCTGGAAATGATGGAAACACTGCTCAAATGACACGGGGGCATTATGGGGATCGCCCCTGGAAACATTCCTGACTCCTAGTCCACAGCTTTAAACAATGTTGTCAGAGTTTCATGCCATTTTTAATTCTGCACAGGCACAGTGAATCATTCGGCTGACCGTGTACAGATCATATCACATCTCCTGGGCAGGGGAGGAATCAAAAGACAATACTGACATACTTAGAGCATGGCTGAATAGATCAGGACCTTCAATGCCATTCGCTGTCCCAATAATATGGAGAGAGCAGAGAGATCATGTAAAAGATTGCTACTTCTGCCTTACAAATGTAACAGGATATTCAGCAAAGAACAAGAAATCAATAGAATATCCTAATCTTCTTTCAACCATGAGACCAGTGCCACACAATGAAAGTCTTCGTGTTCCAAAGCCGCCCAAAGTATGGACAATGGAGGATGACAAAGATGAACTAACAATGTCAGTGGAAAATGAAGCTGCTGCAGACCTAGAATTTGATCCTTCTACATCTAATCCACATCTGTTCAATCAAGCTGATCTGAGTGACTTGGTCAGAGATTTGAAATTGTGAAAGAGACAGGCAGAATTATTGGGATCAAGGCTACAAGAATGGAATCTCTTGTTACCAGGAACAAGGAGCAAGAGTTTCTGCTTTTTGCAATAGTCAAGAAGACCATAATCAATTTTTCAACCATGTCGACAGTTTATCCTTTTGCAACGATGTCTTGGGGTTGTTTGGTGCTCTTGGATGCGAACATGACCCGAAGGAATGGCAACTGTTCATTAGCTCATCAATTTTAAGTCTGAAGGCTGTTTTACTACACAACGGAAATATCTATTCCTCTATACCTACTGGACATGTCGTACACATGAAAGAAACATATGAGAATATGGAGTTACAGTTGAGCCACATTAGTTATATAAATTATAGCTGGAACATATGTGGTGATCTAAAAGTTTTTGCACTTCTTCTTGGACTGCAGCTTGGATATACCAAGTATTGTTGTTTTATTTGTGAGTGGGACAATCGTGCATGAGAAATGCACTATTTCAGAAAGGACTGGCCACTCCGCGAAAACCTGGCTGCTGGACAGAGGAATGTTAAACATAAGCCTCTCGTTGCTCCAGCAAAGATATTTCTCCCTCCTTTGGCTCATACCCATTACTGAATAAACGAAGATGTTGTGGACATTTTGATTCTATTTTTTCTCATATGCGTATATTCAAACTGTCTATCGATCACGTGATTTCCTAATTTCTATGATTTTGCTTTCTCAAAGTTTTAATTTTGATGATGATAAGCATATTTATAAAAAAAACTGGAAATATATTGTTAAGGGTTGTGCATTGCACTACATATAAATAATAATAAGGTGAGATCGCAACCCGGGGTCCACGTGCAGATATGTAAACTGCTGCTAATATATATAATGGCAGAATTAAACAGAGCGTACACTAGTATGGCTGCGTTCACTCCATGCAGTATGAATTTGTATGTAATATACTCCCCTTTGTTAGCTTCACAGAGAATAGAGCTAAAAGGTTGTGCTCACTCTGTGAGTGACCCGTGCCAATCGCACATGTGGCCAAAACAAAAGCAGAGCCAAAGGAAAACTAAACTGATGCTAGATAACTAAAACAAAACCCTGTAGAATAGCAGGGGAGCAAAAAGGCTCTATGTTTGGATTTGCTCTGTAACTCAGCTGTGCTAAGAACACACACGACTGGATACAGATGCTGCTAGCCAAGCGGCAAGCAAACACCCTACGTGTCTCAAAGCTGATAGAGAGCACCAACACATACCCACATGCAGTCAGAGTTGTAGCGTATCCACTCGTACACACCAAACACTAATGATACTAGCGCGCCCGTGGGCGTCGCTGTGAGCCTTTTATACCCAGTGCTCCACCCCAAACACTCAGGCTGACATCGCCCGAGGGCCAATCCAAAGCTGCCACATTACCAGAGCAGATGACGTATGAGCACCAATAGAAAGATGCCACTTCATGGACATGCTCAGTACAGCGATCTCTGGACTTTGACTCCAGAGCCAGGCTGCACCTGAATATTACTGGTTACTAAAGACTTGGATAGAGAGCAAGCAGTAACCAACCACAAAGTGTGGGCCTGAGCAAGACCCTGAGACCAATGTCTATGCTGAGCAGCACCCACAGTGGCCGGACCAGAATGGGAGACCAGAGAGGCAGAAAAGGCTCTATTTTGTGCAGCTGAAGAATCCTGATGCCGAATGTATATATTATCATCCAGAGCGTATTTTACAATGTCACAAATTTATTTTATTGAATTAATGAACTTTATTTTACAGATACATTTTTGTATTTATCTCCAAATGATAAAATCTCCAACTTTTTATAGGATTCAAGAATATGCAATACAGGAATTTATCTTCAAATATATCAATGAAACACTAACCAGAATGACTGCTGCTTTTTGATCAAATGTGGCAAGTGAAAGATACCAACTGTAACAGGTCAGCACAGCATTAAAGTAAAAATATACAGGTGCTTCATCAAAAAGTTAATTTATTTCAGTTCTTCAACACAAAAAGTGAAGCTCATATATTATGTACAGTAGAATCATTACAAATAGAGTAATCTGTTTGAAGTGTTTATTTCTGTTAATGTTGATGATTTTGGCTTACAGCCAATGAAAGCCCAAAAGTTATTTTCTCAGTAAACTAGAATAATTAACAAAAAACACCTGCAAAGGATTCCTAAGCGTTTTAAAAGATCCTTTAGTCTATTTCAGTAGGCTCCACAATTATGGGGAAAACTGCTGACTTGACAAATAGAATCATAGAATCATAGAATCGTAGAGTTGGAAGGGACCTCCTGGGCCATCTGGTCCAACCCCCTGCTCAAAGCAGGATTCGCTAAATCATCCCAGTCAGATGTCTGTCCAGCCTCTGTTTGAAGACTTCCATTGAAGGAGAACTCACCACTTCTCGTGGCAGCCTGTTCCACTCATTGATCACTCTAACTGTCAAAAAGTTTTTTCTAATATCTAATCTGTGTCTCCTCCCATTCAGTTTCATCCCATTGCTTCTAGTCTTTCCTTGTGCAAATGAGAATAAAGTTGATCCTTCTACAATGTGACAGCCCTTTAGATATTTGTAGACAGCTATTAAGTCTCCTCTCAGTCTTCTCTTTTGCAAACTAAACATTCCCAAATCCTGCAACCTTTCCTCATAAGACAGGGTTTGCAGACCGGTCACCATTCTGGTCGCTCTTTTCTGAACTTGCTCCAGTTTGTTGATGTCTTTTTTAAAATGTGGTGCCCAAAACTGGACACAATATTCCAGATGAGGTCTGACCAAAGAGGAGTAGAGGGAAATAATGACTTCACGTGATCTAGACTGTATGCTTCTGTTAATACATCCTAGAATTACATTTGCCTTT
Organism: Dendrobates tinctorius; assembly: GCF_039654945.1. Taxonomy (NCBI): domain Eukaryota; kingdom Metazoa; phylum Chordata; class Amphibia; order Anura; family Dendrobatidae; genus Dendrobates; species Dendrobates tinctorius. The sequence goes on from NW_027361675.1 coordinate 56,977,070, forward strand.
TTTGCTGCTGCATCACACTGTTGACTCATATTCAGTCTGTGATCTATTAGTATACCCAAGTCTTTTTCACATGTGCTGTCACTTAGCCCTATTCCTCCCATTCTATATATGCTTTTTCCATTTTTATTGCCCAGATGTAGTACTTTGCATTTCTCCCTGTTAAAAACCATTCTGTTAGTTGCTGCCCACTTCTCCAGTTTATTTAAATCTTTTTGAATCCTCTCTCTCTCTTCTCTAGTATTAGCTATCCCTCCTAGCTTTGTGTCATCAGCAAATTTAATCAGTTTACCCTCAATTCCTTCATCTAAATCGTTGATAAAGATGTTGAACAATACAGGGCCCAGGACAGAGCCCTGTGGTACCCCACTTGAGACATTCTTCCAACTGGATGTGCAGCCATTTACGACCACTCTTTGGGTCCGATCACTAAGCCAGTTATGAATCCACCTAACAGTTGCCTTGTCCATTCCATACTTAATCATTTTTTCAATAAGGATTGTATGAGAGACTTTGTCAAATGCTTTGCTGAAGTCAAGATATACTATATCTACAGCATTTCCTTGATCCACCCAATCAGTGATACCGTCATAGAAGGAAATTAAGTTAGTCTGACATGACTTATTAGTTACAAACCCATGCTGACTCTGTTTAATCACTTCATTCTTATCCAGGTATTGACATACATGTTGTTTAATAATTTGCCAAAGATCTTTCCTGGTATAGAAGTCAGACTCACCGGCCTATAGTTACCTGGGTCCACCTTCTTCCCCTTTTTGAAGATAGGAACAACATTTGCTCTTCTCCAGTCTTCTGGCACTTCTCCTGTTCTCCAAGAATTTTCAAAGATTATAGAGAGGGGTTCAAAAATTTCTTCTGCTATCTCCTTCAGTACTCTGGGGTGTAATTCATCTGGACCTGGAGACTTGAATTCATTTAGGCTAGCTAAGTGTTTCCTCACTATCTTTCTGTTTATAGATATCCTGGATTCTTCTATTCCCTTAATAGGACAGTGAATAACAGTTGATGTTACATTTCCTTTCTGAGAGAAAACAGATGCAAAATAGGAATTTAAAAGTTCAGCCTTCTCAACATCCTGTCTTACCATTTCATCATTTTCATCCTGTAAAAATCCTATAGCATCTTTGACTTTTCTTTTACTTTTGACATATCCCCAAAATCCTTTATTATTGCTTTTGACATCTCTTGCAAGCCTCAATTCATTTTCAGCTTTAGATAATCTGATTTGTGCCCTGCAGGTTCTGCAGACAGCATTATATTCTTCTTTAGATATGCCTCCCTCTTTCCATTTTATAAACATTTTTTTCTTCCTTTTTAGCATGTGCTTAAGTTCTGTGTTCATCCATCCTGGTTTCCTTAACTGCTTCCTATTCTTCCCTCTTTTTGGAATTGTTAACAACTGTGCTTTGAGAATTTCATTTTTCAAGATTTCCCATCCTTCCTGGACATTTTTGTCTTTAAGGATATCCAGCCATTGGATCCCTCCAATTCTCTTTCTGAATCCCTTAAAATCTGCCTTTCTGAAATCTAACCTTGACGTCTGAGTCTTCACAGGTCTTCCGCCTCTAGTTATCCAAAATTCTAAAATAGCATGGTCGCTACCTCCTAGGGTCCCAGCCACTTTTACCTCCTCAACCATTTCCTCCCTGTTTATAAGGATTAGATCCAAGGTAGCAGTTCCCCTTGTTTTCTCCCTTACCTTTTGGAAGATAAAGTTGTCAGCAAGAGAGGATAAGAATTTCCTTGACCTGTTAGTTTTGCCTGAGAGAGATTCCCAACAAATGTCTGGATAGTTGAAATCTCCCATGACAACTATGTCATATTTTTTGGAGAACTTGGCCATTTGATGCATAAAGAGTTCATCCATAGCTTCAGCTTGCACAGGCGGCCTGTAGTAAATGCCTACAATGGTGTCCTTTCCATTGTTCTGTCCTTGTATTCTTACCCAAACAGTTTCCACAGAACTCCCAGTCTCTGAAGCTTCAATCTCTGTGCAGATATACGCGTTTCTAACATACAATGGGACCCCCCTCCTCGTTTATCAAGTCTGTTTCTTGCAAATAAGTTGTATCCTTCTAGTCTTGTATTCCAATCATGTGTATTGTCCCACCAAGTTTCAGTGATTCCAATGACATCATATTTCTTTCCCTGTGTTAGTAGTTCCAATTCTCCTTGTTTGTTGCCCATGCTTTGTGCATTAGTATAGAAACATTTTAGTTTGTGATTGGTTTCTCTTTCTCCAATATTTTTATTAATTAGATTCTTTCGTCTTTGTTCTTCCTTTCCACTTCTAATAGCAGAGTTCTCAATAGCATTTGTCAGGTGTATGGCTTTTTCTGGTCTTTTGCTTCCCTTCCCATGTTGTTCTAGTTTAATGTTGAGAAGGCAATCATTGACACGCTCCACAAGGAGGGTAAGCCACAAAAAGTAATTGCTAAAGAAGCTGGCTGTTTACAGAGTGCTATATACAAGTATATTAATGGAAAAGTTGAGTGGAAGGAAAAACTGTAGTAGAAAAGGGGCACAAGCAACCGGGATAACCACAGCATTGAAATGATTGTTAAGAAAAGGCCATTCAAAAATTTGGGGCAGATTCACAAGAAGTAGACTGCTGCTGAACTCATTGCTTCAAGAGCCACCACACACAGATGTATCCAGGACATGGGCTACAAGTGTTCCATTCCTTGTGTCAAGCCACTCATGACCAATAGACAATGCTGAAGCATTTTACCTGGGCCACGGAGAGAAAGAACCGGACTGTTGCTTAGTGGTCCAAGGTGTTGTTTTCAGATGAAAGAAAATGTTGCATTTCATTTGGAAGTCAAGGTCCCAGAGTATGCAGGAAGTGTGGAGAGACACACAATCCAAGCTGCTTGAGGTCTAGTGTGAAGTCTTCACAATCAGTGTTGGTTTGGGGAGCCATGTAATTTGCTGGTGAAGGTCCACTGTGTTTTATCAAGACCAAAGTCAGCACAGTCATCTACCAGGAAATTTTAGAGCACTTCATGCTTCCTTCTGCTGACATGCTTTTTCGAGATGGAAGTTTCATTCTCCAGCAGGACTTGGCACCTGTTCACACTGCCAAAAGTACTGTAAGAAGATGAGCCGAGACAGAGTCAGTGGTTTCGGTGCACTTTGGGGCCGGAACTATTGGGACTGTCACCACTGTTGCACTGGACAGCATAGGGCATGGGGGGGATAAAAGGGACTGAGCGTGGGATCAGGAGAGACATAACGGGAAGGCAACAGGAGAACAAGGAGAAGTTTGACTCCCTCCCCACTTCTCCGACTGCTAACTCCATGTCATCCATCCTCCAGCGTTCTGACTTGCAAACTGACTGTGTCCCTACTGAGCTGTCTTTGGACTCTTCCTTGCTGGATGGCTCCTTATTGCCCTCAGTGGCAAACAATCTGTCTTACTCCGTTCCTATAGACTACTTCACAAATCGCACGCTGCTGCGCCCCGTTGTTGCCGTTACTGATCTCGGCTCCCTGCGTGGAGTATTCCTTGTATGTTAAAAACCTGTTCAAGTAAATCCTGTTAACCCCTTCTCTGCCTCCGGCTCTTCACTGCATCCAACGAATCTTATCCTCTTACAGTACCAATACCAGGTTTAAAAGCAAAAGTATCACTGTGCTTGATTGGGCAGCAAACTCGACTGACTTTAACCCCATAGAGAATCTATAGACAATCTATGGGGTATTGTTAAGAGGAAGATGAGAGACACCAGACCCAACAATGCAGACAAGTTAAAGGCTGCTATCAAAGCAACCTGGGCTTCCATAACACCTCAGCAGTGACACAGGCTGTTCACCTCCATGCCATGCCACATTGATGCAGTAATTGAAGCAAAAGTAGCCCTGACCAAGTATTGAGTGCATTTACTGAACATACAGTGGATACGGAAAGTATTCAGATCCCTTAACATTTTTCACTCTTTGTTTCTTTGCAGCCATTTGGTAAATTCAAAAAAGTTAATTTATTTCTCATTAATGTACACTCTGCACCCCATCTTGACTGAAAAAATAGAAATGTAGACATTTTTGCAAATTTTTTATAAAAGAAAAAACAAAATATCACATGGTCATAAGTACTCAGACCCTTTTCTCTGACACTCATATTTAAGTCACATGCTGTCCATTTCCTTGTGATCCTCCTTGAAATGGTTCTACTCCTTCATTGGAGTCCAGCTGTGTTTAATTGAACTGATAGGATTTGATTTGGAAAGACACACACCTGTCTATATAAGACCTCAGAGCTCACAGTGCATGTCAGACCAAATGAGAATCACAAGGTCAAAGGAACTGGCCAAGGAGCTCAGAGACAGAATTATGGCAAGGCACAGATCTGGCCAATGTTTCAAAAGAATTTCTGCAATACTCAAGGAACCTAAAAGCACAGTGGCCTCCATAATCCTTAAATGGAAGAAGTTTGGGACCACCAGAAGTCTTCCTATACCTGGCTGTCCAGCCAAACTGAACAATCGTGGGAGAAAAGCCTTGGTGAGAGCGGTAGAGAAGAACCCCAAGATCACTGTGGCTGAGCTCCAAAGATGCACTAGGGAGATGGGAGAATGTTCCTCAGTGCAAGACACATGAAAGTCCGCATAGAGTTTACTAAAAAATACATGAAGGACTCTCGGACTATGAGAAATAAGATTCTCTGGTCTGATGAGACAAAAGAAATAACTTTTTAGTGATAATTCTAAGTGATATGTGTGGAGAAAACCAGGCACTGCTCATTACCTGCCCAATACAATCCCAACAGTGAAACATGATGGTGGCAGCATCATGCTATGGGGGTGTTTTTCAGCTGCAGGGACAGGATGACTGGTTGCCATTGAAAGAAACATGAATGCAGCCAAGTACAGAGATATCCAGGATGAAAACCTCTTCCAGAGTGCTCTGGACTTCAGACTTGGTCGAAGGTTCACCTTCCAACAAGACAATAACCCTAAACACACAGCTAAAATAACAAAGGAGTGGCTTCGGAACAACCCTGTGACCATTCTTGACTGGCACAGCCAAAGAGCCTTGACCTAAATTCAATTGAGCATCTCTGGAGAGACCTGAAAATGGCTGTCCACCAACATTCACCATCCAACCCAACTGAACTGGAGAGGATCTGCATGGAAAAATGGCAGAGGATACCGAAATCCCGGTGTGAAAAACATGTTTCTTAATTCCCAAGAAGACTCATAGCTGTACTTGCTCAAAAGGGTGCTTCTACTCAATACTGAGCAAAGGGTCTGAATACTTATGACCATGTGATATTTCAGTTTTTCTTTTTTAAGAAACTTCCAAAAATTTCTTCATTTCTGGGTTTTTTTTCAATCTAGATGGGGTGCAGAGTGTACACTGATGAGAAAAAAATTGAACTTTTTTGAATTTACCCAATGGCTGCAATGAAACAAAGAGTGAAAAATGTAAAGGGGTCTGAATACTTTCCGTACCCACTGTACATTTCAGTAGGCCAACATTTCGGATTTTAAAATCATTTTTTCACGCTGGTGTTATGAAGTATTCTAATTTACTGAGATAATGACTTTTGAATTTTCATTGGTTGTAAGCCATAATCATCAACATTAACAGAAATAAACGCTTGAAATATTGAAATCGATCACTCTGTTTGTAATGACTCTATATAATATATGAGTTTCACATTTTGTATTGAAGAACTGAAATAAATTAACTTTTTGATGATATGCTAATCTTGTGAGAAGCACCTGTAGATTCTGAACTGGCAAAGCTTTACAGTAGTAGAAAAGTAGCTTTATTGATGTAGTGTGTAATAAAAAGATATTGCCATTGATTCTGAATACGGCAGACCTCTGTTTGTACTGTTTGCAGTTTCACTGGATACTAAGTTTCGTAGATTTTTATTTTCTCAGACTATCTGTCTCAACAAGAGCCCCTTACAGCTGGTAAAACAAGTCTATAGAGATCACATGGCCATATAATAAAGTAAAACCCTGTAACATAATATATGACTTGAGGGGGCAAGAAGAAAATGGGTAATAGAGAATTATTATGTACATTCTGTTTGCTACTACAATAAATCCAAACAATAAAAAGTTTTCCTATACCCTTTATAAAAAGATAAACTGCAATGTTTAATACTGTAACAAAAGTGAAATCAAGAAAACAGCTGTTTTAGTTGTCCAAAAGTTAACAAGATGCAACATGTGCATTTTATCTGAAAGAGATTAATACAGTACAGTTCAAAAGTTCTAGGCAGGTGTGGAAAAAAATGGTGAAGAGTAAAGGTACTGTCACACTTAGAGATGTACCAGCGATCCCGACCAACGATATGACGCGGTCAGGATCGCTGGTACATTGCTAAATGGTCGCTAGTGAGCTGCCACACAGGCAGATCTCACCAGCGACATCGCTGGAGATGGGGGTCGCTACTTACCTGTCACACTAGGCGATCCTGCGTCCTCCCGCCCGGCTCCACGCTCGTCGCTCGTCTCTCCACAGGAAGCGCCGCAGGAAGCTGACGACGAGAAGCGGTCCTGGACGTTCTCGCGCGATCAGCGATAAGCAGCGGGGGAGGGGTCGTAGGTAAGTATCAGACACAGCGATGTCACTAGCAATATCGCTATAACGTCACAAGTTATAGCGATATTGCTAGCGATATCGCTTAGTGTGACAGTACCTTAAGGCTATGTTCACACATTGCATTTTTGTTGTTTTTTCAATGCAATTTTTAAGCTGTATTTTACAGTACCAGCAAAAGCTATGAGATTTCAGAAATTTCATGCACACATATCTTTTTTTTTATCTGACTGAATTGGAAAACTGCTGCATTTTTGAAAATTGCAGCATGTCATTTCCTTCAACGTTTTTTTTTTTTTGCAGTGTTTTTCCAGTGTTTATTCAACTATATAAAGCAATGAGTAGGTGCAAAAATGCAGCAAAAAAATGCAGGTATCAGGTTTTGTTGTGTTTTTGGTGAAAAAAAATCAGGTGCAGCAGTATATGACACCCATCTGAATGCTTTGAAAAAAAAGAAGTGATAATAATTTATTTTTATCAATTAAGAAAAAACAAAGTGAATGAATTAAAAAAAACAAAATCATGTTTATATTTGGGGTGACCATATTTTGTCTTCAAAACAGCATAAAAACATCAATTCTTCTAGGTACATTTGCAAACAGATTTTGAGAAAGCTCAGCAAGGAGGTTGTTTCAAACAATTTTAAGAACTAACCAGAGATCTTCTGTGTATGTAGCCTTGTGCAAATCCTTCTGTCTCTACATGTATTTCCAGACAGACTTGAAGATGTTGAAATCAGGGGTTTGTGTGGGTCAAATTATGACTTTCTGGATTTCTTGTTCTTCTTTACACTGAAAATAGTGATTAATATAATTGGCTGTATGTTTGGGATTGTCGTCTTTAACAGAATATATTTGGAGCCAATCAGATGCCTCCTTCATGCTATAAATATATAAATATATACCTGCATTTCTCTGCATTGAGAACACTAGGAAATAGGCAATCTTGGAGACTAGAGATGGGCAGATGGGTGGATGTTCAGGTCTGTCTGGTTCAGCCAAACTTTTTTCTAAAGTTTGGTTTTGTGTACCAGAACAGTACCCGAACTGGATCCCTATCCCGAACTGTCGAACCACATTTAAATTAATAGAATATCCGGCAGTTCCCAAGCTGTCATTCGTGTGACAGTGTGGGAAACATCACAAAAGTGACTATCTAGCAAAACCCTTTTGGTGTCGAGAAATCATACTAACAGATTACCATCAGGGTAAATGTAACCAACTTAAGGGATAATGTTATTAAAACTAGACTTTTATTGTAATTAATTAATATGGTCAAACAAATAAGGATTAATATAACTCAGGTGGCATTGTTGTGTAGCATTTTTTTGGGACTCCTCTATGGGATATCACTCCACATTTTCAAATGTATTTTTAATATATTCAAAATTTCAACTTCTATTGTTCGCCAAACAGTACGACAAACGTACCCGAACCTCATTAAATTAAATGGGAGGCAAAATCAAATGTAGGCACAACACGTTAGACGTAAAACTTCCCAAACAGCTAAAATTAGAGGCAGACATCATGTACAGTGGCATCAATTGACTCACAGTACAGGGTGGGCCATTTATATGGATACACCTAAATAAAATGGGAATGGTTGGTGATATCAACTTCCTATTTGTGGCACATTAGTATATGGGAGGGGGGAAACTTTTCAAGATGGGTGGTGACTATGGTGGTCATTTTGAAATTGGCAATTTTGGATCCAACTTTATTTTTTCCAATGGGAAGAGGGTCATTTGGCGCATCAAACTTATTGAGAATTTCACAAGAAAAACAATGGTGTGCTTGGTTTTAACATAACTTTATTCTTTCATTAGTTATTTACAACTTTATGACCACTTATAAAATGTGTTCAAAGTACTGCCATTGTGTTGCATTGTCAATGTAACCCTCTTCTCCCACTCTTGACACACTGATAGCAAAAGATGAGTTAAAGGGAACATGTAATGTAAAATAAAGCTATTAACCTGCAGATATGGGTTAATAGCATTATTTACATGCCTGGTGCTGGGAGGAAATTAACTATATACCCCTCAGCAGCATTCAACTTCCAGTCTTTGGGGTGGCTCCAGCCCAGCTTCAGTCCCCGTTCAGTACCTAGAGTGGTGGGTGTAACCATGCTCCCTGCACTGGCTGGCAGCAGTTTCCACAATAGAGCCATCTGTCAGTCAGTGTCGGGGGCATGGTTACATCCGCTGCTCTCTATGCACAGTAGGTGACTGAAACTATGCCGACGACAACCATATGACTGAACGCCGAACCCTGCCAGGGGTATATACAGTAGTTAATTTCCACTCAGCAGCAAGGTTCTCAATGCAGGGCTTGTAAATATCCCTAAGATCCCTTGATTCTATTTTCCATTTTTCACTGCATTCAGTTGCAGAGATATTAACATTTGGTGCTTCTGAAGCACAGTATGTGAAATCTTTCCTTGAAGTTCAACTTGGCGTTTCTACAGAAATTTATCTTGGTGCCTGCACTTTCTCTCCTCCCTCCAAGACAATGCCATACAATGCTTAGCAACCTCTGAGACTTCTAGACTATTAAATAAACTGCTAACTTATGATTGGCAGCGTCTGGAATTGAGGGGTGAAAGCGCACTCCCAAAAAATCTCTGAAGAAATGACTATTTGCAGAAAAAGCAGAGATTTCACATAGTGACCAAGTAACGGTAGAAATATGCAATCGGTAACTGGTGCTCAGCATGAAACAGCCATCGTTGAAATCCAGGAAGGAAAGAGAAGAAATGCGGCACTCACCAGATTGCTGTGTTACCAAAGTCCTTTATTTTACCATGTACGGTGAGGACAACAGTTTTTCGGGCAGGTGAACAGAGGCATGCCTGGAACAAGGATGGACAATGGCCATTTTGAGTCAAAGACTCTTCTATTGGACCCGGGGAAGAGTCTTTGACTTGAAAAGGCAGTCGGCTGTCCTTGTTCCCAGCATGCCTCTGTTCACCTGCCTGAAAAACTGCTGTCCTCCCAGTACATGGTAAAATAAAGGACTTTGGTAACACAGCAATCTGGTGAGTACCCAGGGGTGGATTAAGGGTAGCCAGAGCCCCGGGCTGTTCAGACTCTGTGGGCCCCCCGGTCATGTGACGGGGTCGGGAAGTCACTAGTTTTCATGATGCATACGGTGCGTCAAGGGGCGGGAAGGGGTTAAATACTGAGGTAAAAAACTCTGCAAATATGCAACGTGTGCACGAGGTCTCACAAATACTGAGGTAAAAAACACCAAATGCTCAGCGTGTCCATGAGGCCTTATAAATAGTGAGGTAAAAACTCACCAAATACTCAGCGTGTGCATGAGACTTTACAAATACTGGAAGGCTTCCACCCAACATCTAGTCCTGATTCACCTGTACCTAACATCGAAACCAGCTAATAGTCTGCAATCACCTGCTGGCCTCGACCCATGACCTGTCAGACAAATTACTTCACATGAGTCACACAGAGGCTTCTGCTTCATGAACTTCCCCAGATAGAAGAAGCAGCCTCCGATGTGCAGCCTGTGGCCGCATACACAGGAAGAGATGCTCCTCATAACAGGCTGTGCACAACATGTCAGCAGAGGGGTTAACGCCACAGACAAGTCGCCGTCTCCTCATACACTGGACACGACGCTGCATCTGGCGACAAACAGGCGCACATTGCGCAATATTAGTCCTGTCCCAGATGTTCAGCATTTGGTGGACCAAGGGGGACCAAAAAAGACCCCAGGATTGGATCAGGAGCATGGGAAAGTGGATGGCAGTCAGAGGGGCAGGGTTTATATAGGGGTCGGAGTAAGTAAATATATATATATATGCAGGCAGCGCACACATACACAATCCTCAGGTTGTATAACTTTCAACTGGTCAAAACATTTCTCTCAGTAGGCCAAGAAGGAAATGTGGCAGGAATAAAGTACACCTCATAGTAACTTATGTGTGAGGCAGAGGTGACAAGACCTGCCATGTCGTGCCCACCTTAATAGAGGTGCCCACTGCCCACATATAACAAAGTTGATGGAAACAGATGACTTCCACTATGATGATTGGTTACCGGCTGCCCAACCACACCCATTTCACAACTAGTCACACCCATGTCCATGCCCCAACTACACCCATTTAGCACTGCTGATCACACTGACTGGTACTGAGGGCACAGTGGCTGGTACTGTGGGCACACTGACTGGTACTGAGGAAAAGAAAGAAAGAACAGAGAGAGAGAAAAAAAAGAAAAAAGAGAGAGAAAGAAAGGAGAGAGAAAGAAAGAAAGAAAGAAAGAAAGAAAGAAAGAAAGAAGAGAGAAACAGAGAGAGAAAGGAAGAAAGAACAGAGAGAAAGAAAGGGGACAGAAAAAAGAACAGAGAGAGAAAAAAGAAAGAGGGGAAAGAAAGAAAGAACAGAGAGGGAGAGAGAAAGAAAGAGGAAAAGAAAGAATAGAGAGAAAGAAAGAAAGAACAGAGAGAGAAAAAAGAAAGAAAGGGGAAAGGAAGAAAGAAAGAACAGAGAGGGAGACAGAAAGAGAGAGGGAGAAGAAGGAACAAAGAGAGAAGGAAAGAAAGAGAAAGAAAGAGGTGAAAGAAAGAACAAAAAGAGAAAAAAGGAAAGAAAGGGGAAAGAAAGAAAGAACAGAGAGGGAGAGAGAAAGAAAGAGGGGAAAGAAAGAACAGAAAAAGAAAGAAAGAAAGAACAGAGAGAGAAAGAAAGAATGAAAGAAAGAAAGATAAGGAAAGAGTTGAAAGAAAGATTCTATAAAGATACTATACCAGCCCGGCTCACATTGAAGTGCCCACCTGAGCCTCGTGGTGCAGGACATATCATGATCCACTCACATGGCCGACATCCTGAGTCCAATGCGATCCCGCTGTCCGTGCTGTTGGAGGAGGACATGGTGATGATCTGAAGCATTCCCTGAAGTGCCTCCATGGTTCCGTCACAATCTCCTCCTGTCAGCTTCCAGCACGTCACTTCCAATGGAATGTCATGTGCAAGTTTTTAAGTGCTCCTCGGGGCTCCGCCGTATACTCCTGTGTCCGCAGGAAAAGTAAGCTCCCGGTCGGGGCAGTGGGGCAGACACTCAAAATCTGGGACGGTTGGGAGGTATGAATGCTCCCCATCATACACCTTGTACACGCATGGCTCTGCACACCTCATACACACATGGTTCCGCTTTGTATGCCTCGTACACATGGCTTCGCTCCGTAAACCTCACACACACACGGCTCCACTCAGTACACACATGGATCCACTCCGTAAACCTCGTACCCATGCGGCTCTGCTCCGTACACCTTATACACATGCGGCCACGCTCTGTACACCTTGTACACACATGGCTCTGCTCCATAAACCTTGTACACATGCGACTTTGCTCCATACACCTCGTACACACGCGGCTCTGCTCCGTAAACACACGGCTCAGCTCTGTACACCTTGTACACACAGGGCTCCGTTCCGTACACCTCGTTCACACGCGGCTCCACTCCATACACCACGTACACACACGCGACTTTGCTCCGTACATACACGCGGCTTCGCTCCATACACCTCATACACACACGCAGCTTCGCTCCGTACACCTCGTACACACACGTGGCTCTACTCCGTACATGCATGGCTTTCTCCGTACACCTCGCACGCGCACGGCTCCGCTCTATGCACCTTGCACGCGCACGGCTCGGCTCCGTACACCTTGCACACGCGCAGCTCTGCTCCGTACACCTCGTACACACGTGGCTCTGCTCCGTAAACACACGGCCCAGCTCAGTACACTTTGTGCACACAGGGCTCCGTTCCGTACATCTCGTACATGTGCGGCTACGCTCCGTACACCTAGTACACACACGCTGCTTCGCTCCGTACATACACGCGGCTTCGCTCCGTACACCTCGTACACACTCGTGGCTCCGCTCCGTACACGCGTGGCTCCTCTCCGTACACCTCGCACGTGCGCGGCTCTGCTCTGTATACCTCACATGCGCGCAGCTCCTCTCCATACACATCGCACATGCGCAGCTCCGCTCGCACACCTCGCACATTCACGGCTCTGCTCCATACACTTCGCACACGTGCAGCACTGCTTCATACACCTCGCACATTCGTGGCTCTGCTCCATACACCTCGCACACACGTAGTTCGGCTCTGTACACCTCGCACAATCACGGCTCTGCTCCGTACACCTCGCACACACACGCAGCTACATCCACCCTGTAAACCCCTCCTGACCTTGTACACACTCGTGGCTCCGCTCCGTACACGCGTGGCTCCGCTCCGTACACCTCGCACGTGCGCGGCTCTGCTCTGTATACCTCACATGCGCGCAGCTCCGCTCCGTACACATCGCACGTGTGCAGCTCCGCTCGTACACCTCGCACATTCACAGCTCTGCTCCATACACCTCGCACACGTGCAGCACTGCTTCATACACCTCGCACATTCGTGGCTCTGCTCCATACACCTCGCACACGCGCAGTTCCGCTCTGTACACCTCGCACAATCACGGCGCTGCTCCATACACCTCGCACACACACGCAGCTACATCCACCCTGTAAACCCCTCCTGACCCCACACATAATTCCCTCATCCAGCACCATGACAACCAGCACAGCAGAGTCCCGTATACAATACATTGAGGGCTGTGTGCACAGGACCTGTGATGAGGTCACAGTAGGGGAGGAGTCAGGTGTCCCATGATCAGGGGCCTCCAACTGAAGCCCCTGATCATGGAACCCCTGACTCCTCCCCTCCTGTGACCTCATCAAAGGTCCTGTGCGCACAGAGCAGGGATTTATCAATGAGCGGCTGGCGCTGCGGTGGCCGGCGGGTCTGGGAGGGGGAGGAAGGGGTCGGTACATGGTGGAGCATTGCGCTATGGTGGTGGATTATAATTGGGCAATTTTCCTTGGGCTGGTGGGCCCCCACACACCACTGGGCCCTGGGCTACCCCCCAGATTGACCTCATTATAATCCGCCACTGTGAGTACCACATTTCTTTTCTTTCCTTGCTGCACCTCATTTTAGTGCATGTTCCAATGATAAAATAACATGAATAGTGAGGGGGATGAGGGTGACCACAAGGACCCCCACTACTAATAATATATATTGACTACTAATAATATATATTGCTAAGAAAAGCAGTTTAAGAAAGCTTAGTGGATTCTTATTTTCAATAGTTAGTTTGGGTAAAAGCAATTCATTAGATTTTTATTCATATATTTTTACATACTTCTTAGGATTCAAGACGTCATCGTCTCTCCAATATATTGTCCAATAATTAGTATTTATTATTTCTTAGACAAATAAAAAAGTGCGTCTGACTGTTCAAATTAAGCACATTACCTGTAGGGAACAGAGTCCTAATAAGATCCAGATCTGTTGCTGTGTTTTGCAGAAATCATTCTTTAATGAAACATGCCAATGAGATGACAGGTAATCAAATCAGATCGCATACTTTGTACTGAAGAGGGGCAATACCCTGAAACACCGTGTCTGCAAATTGAGATTTTGATTTAGCTTTTATCCTAATTCACATTACAAAGCTCATTAAAGGGTCGATAATGACTTGTAAGATTGCTACTTCCAATAGGTGACACTATAGTTCAAGTCCTCTTTCTCTCTGAAGAGACAGTTTGCACCTAGTGCACCCCAAACACAACAAAATGTCAATATCTCTGCTATAGAGTGATGCAGCAAAAAAAAAAGAAAAAATATACAACAGAGTCAGGGGAGTTCAAGGATTTTTACAAGTTATTTAACTCAATTGTTTTGAGAGCAAAGAAGGACCAAGGACCAAGAGAAAAGTGTCCTGAAAAGAAAAAATCCTGAAAGTGATTAGTGCCCTGATCTCAACATCATTGAGTCTGTTTGGGATTACATGAAGAAACAGTAGGATTTGTGCAAGCATACATCCACAGAAGATCTCTGAATAGCTCTCCTAGATATCTAGATTAACATCTGTCTTGAGTTTCTTCAAAACTTTGATGCTGATGCTTGATGCTGTTTTGAAGGCAAAGGATGGTCACACCAAATGTTTTAGTTTAGATTTCCCTTTTGCTAATTCACTTTGCACTTTTCTAAATGACAGAAATAAACTATAAGGGTATGTTCACACTGGGCATTTTTGCTGCATTTTTTGGTGCTTTTTATCTAAATGTTCAGCTTCTTTTTAAAGTACCAGCAAAGTATATGATATTTCAGAAATCTCATGCACACATATTGTTTTTTTTGGCATCAGGATTGTGTGCTTTGTTGGGTTTTTTTGACATAGAGCTTATCTGTTCTTTCAGCATTTTTTCAGTATTTTATCAGCGTTTTTCACCCATTGACTTGAATGGATGGTGAAACAATGCTGCAAATATGCAGGCTCTTTTTTGCAGTGTATTGGCTGCAGAAAAGTCAAGGACAGCAGGATGTGACATCCGTCAGCTCTGCTACATCTAGATTGAAGACTGCATGGTTGCCTGATGTGACCATAGCCTCTCATCCAGCAGAGACACTGAGCAGCGGACTCGAACCACACTTATTTGAATGGGAGGCCCGAACATACAGTATTTGCTTCACTGTCATGCACATGCCAGCGTGGCAAACACCGCTTCTGATTGGTGCGGAAATCATCACTGTCGGTCAGACAGCCATGGTTCCCACGCTGTGAGCGAGCTGTGAGCGAAGGTATAAAGTTTACCTCTGGTCACTGGTGTCAGCTGATGGGACTACTGCTCCCATTAACTGCCGCCTGCTGCCTCTAATAACAGTAAGAGCAGGAGCAGCTGATGGGAGTATTCATCAGCCTGCTCCAGCGCTGTAAATAAATAAATAATTTTTAAAAAAAACATGGTTCCCCTGTATTTTTGATAGCCAGCCATGCAAAACTCACAACTAGGTCCTGCAACCCTCAGCTTTCAGCGTTAGCAAGGCTGGTAATCAAGAATAAAGGAGTACCCATGCCATTTTTGTAAACTATTTATGTGACGCCTCTGGCTATTACGTCCAAGAGTGGACCCTCTGGATCGCGGATCCGGAGCCCCTGGGCCGAGCACACCTGGTGAAGACCGACCCCTATACAGGGATCGTTAGGGGCAAGACCGCAGGGGGCGGAACCGCGACAGCCGGAGCCAGCAGGGACGACTCGGAGGACTGGCAGACAGAGCAGGAGTAGCGAAGTGGAGGCCAGTAGAAAGAGGCTGGAAGCCCACAGGAAGGGTACAGCGAGGACCACAGGAAGGAGGCAGGCAGACAGACACGGACCAGGAACAGGGCAGACAAAGGAACAGCAAGGGTAGGCAGGGTACACAGAAGAAGGTAGGGCCGATGGGTGCTGCGAGTCACAACAATCATCAGGCGCCCTCAGAATAGAGCGGACGCCTGATATATGCGGAGACCGGAAGTGCGCCCTACAGACCCTCCCCTAGCGACGCCCCCTGACAACGGAAGAAGCCGGGGGAACGCGCGTGCGCGGCCTAAGGCCGCCGCGGTCACCCGCAGCAGAGCGGCAAGCAGCGCGGAGGAACGCGCGAACCGGAGGGCGCAGGTGAGAGGGAGCTGCGGCGGGCGCCGTCGCTAAAGGGGCATCGGCGGGCACGGCCGCCGATGTCACAGTACCCCCTCCCATATGCCCTCTCCTTCTGAGGTTGGTTAGAAATCTTTTCATGATAAGGGGGGCATCGACATTCTCTCGGGGCTCCCAGGACCTCTCCTCTGGGCCAAAACCCTTCCAGTCGATAAGAAAAAGAGTCTTACCTTTGACCCTTTTCATAGCCAGGATGTCCTTTACTTCAAAGACATTGTCAGAACAAATTGGCGAGGGAGGGGACATGGAGGTTGGTTGGAACCGATTCAAGACCACAGGTTTAAGGAGCGAGATATGGAAGGCGTTAGGGACCCGGAGTGACGCCGGCAACCTCAATTTGTAGGCTACCTTGTTAATGCGCCCAAGTACTTCAAAAGGCCCGATGTACCGAGGACTTAATTTGTAAGCAGGGACCTTCAGGCGGATATGTTTGGTAGAAAGCCAGACTTTGTCCCCGGGCTGGTACGGGGGTAGATCCCTTCGTCTTTTGTCCGCGTGTTTCTTAATTCGGACGTTGGCTAGCTCGAGCGCCTCTCTGGTCTCCTTCCAAATTTGCGAAAACTCCTTGGCGAGAGTGTCTGCTGCAGGAACTCCAGACGATGCGGAAAAGGGCAATGGAACCCCAGGATTTAGCCCAGTTACCACAAAGAACGGTGTCTTGGACGTTGATTCGCTGGAATGATTATTATGAGCGAATTCTGCCCAAGGTAGAAGAGAGACCCAATTATCCTGATGGGCGTTAGAAAAGTGGCGTAGGTAGGTGGTCAGAATTTGGTTAATCCGTTCCACTTGGCCGTTGGTTTGAGGATGATACGCTGAAGAGAAGTCGAGAGACGTGCCCAGGAGCCGACAGAGGGCCCTCCAGAATCGGGAAGTAAACTGGACCCCTCGATCGGTCACGATTCGCAGAGGGAGGCCATGTAGCCTGAACACGTGGTGGATAAAGATTTCGGCCAACTTTGGGGCAGATGGCAGTCCGACCAAGGGAATAAAGTGGGCCATCTTGGAAAAGCGGTCAGCGACGACTAAGATGGTAGTACACCCAGCCGAGCGAGGGAGATCAGTCACGAAATCCATGGCGATTTGCTGCCAAGGAGCCTCTGGGACAGGCAACGGATGAAGGAGGCCGGAGGGGAGAGTCCTTGGAACCTTGTTCTGAGCACAAGACCTGCAGGAGGCTACAAAGTCCTTAGCATCCTGGTGGAGAGAGGGCCACCAGTAATACCGGGAAAGAAGCAAAAGAGTTTTCTTAATCCCAACGTGCCCAGCAACCTTGGAAGAATGTCCCCAGCGCAGTACTTCCAGGCGTTTGTTTGGAGGGACGAAGGTCTTGCCAGGCGGAGGGTTAGAGAAACTCACGGGGGCCACGGAGATAACTTTAGCCGGCTCGATGACATACGATGGATCCTCCTCCCTCTCCGGAGGCTGCAAAGACCTGGAAAGCGCATCGGCTTTGATGTTCTTACTGCCGGGCCGGAAGTGGAGCTTGAACTCAAAACGGGAAAAGTACAGAGCCCACCTGGCTTGTCTGGAGTTGAGTCTCTGGGCAGATTGCAGGTAGGCCAGGTTCTTGTGGTCCGTGAAGATAGTAAAGGGGTGCACTGCCCCCTCGAGCAGATATCGCCATTCCTCCAGCGCCATTTTAATGGCCAATAATTCCCGGTCCCCAATGGAGTAGTTGCACTCCGCCGGAGAAAAGGTTTTGGAGAAGAACCCGCAGGGGACAAGACGTCCAGATGGAGCCTGTTGGGAGAGAACCGCCCCAGCTCCAGTGGAGGAGGCATCAACTTCCAGAATGAAGGGCCTACTGGCCACAGGACGGTGTAAAATCGGAGCAGAAGCAAACGAGCGTTTCAGGGCAAGAAAGGCGTCCTCGGCTTCAGAGGGCCAGACGTTAGGCTTCGTCCCCTTACGGGTCAGGACCGTAATGGGCTTGGTGACTGTAGAGAAGTGGGGTATAAACTGCCGGTAATAATTAGCGAAGCCGAGGAAACGCTGGATGGCCTTTGTGCCAACCGGACGAGGCCACTGGAGTACCGCGGACAGCTTGTCCGGATCCATCTTAAGACCGGAATCCGTGATGATGTACCCCAAGAAGGGTAACGCTGTTTGCTCGAAGAGGCACTTCTCGATCTTGGCGTAAAGACGATTTTCTCGAAGGCGCTGCAGGACCATGCGTACACTTCTCCGGTGGGAGGAGAGGTCGGTCGAGAAAACGAGGATATCGTCCAAATATACCACTACGCAGGAATAGAGTAGGTCTCGGAACACCTCATTTACGAATTCCTGAAACACCGCTGGAGCGTTGCAGAGACCGAACGGCATGACCAAGTATTCATAATGGCCGTCCCGGGTATTGAAGGCCGTCTTCCACTCGTCCCCCGCTCGGATTCGGATTAAGTTGTAAGCTCCCCGCAGATCCAACTTCGTGAAGATTCTGGCCCCCCTCAGGCGGTCGAAGAGTTCAGGAATCAGCGGGAGCGGGTACCGGTTTTTGACCGTGATGTTGTTCAGACCCCGGTAGTCAATACAGGGTCGCAGGGACCCATCTTTCTTCCGGACGAAGAAGAAACCTGCGCCCGCAGGGGACGAGGACTTTCGGATGAACCCCTTGGCCAGATTTTCCTGTATATATTCCGACATAGCCGAGGTCTCTGCTGGGGACAAAGGATATGTTCTCCCTCTGGGAGGAGTGGCACCAGGAACTAGGTCGATGGGGCAGTCATAGGAGCGATGAGGGGGTAAGGAATCCGCCTCCTTCTTGCTGAACACGTCGGCAAACGTGTGATAGGGTGCGGGTAAGCCCGGGAGGTCGGCGGGCTTCGAGCATGGACGAGGACGCGTGAGGGCCCGTAGGCAGTGCTCCTGGCAGGAGTGCCCCCAACGGAGAACTTCCCCAGAGCGCCAGTCAATCACAGGTTCGTGCCGTCTGAGCCAGGGCAGTCCTAGGAGAACCGCATGGGCTAATTGTGGCAGGACATAAAAGGCTATCTTTTCGAGGTGGAGAGCTCCGATTTGAAGATCTACTTCGACGGTAATCATGGTGATGAGTCCGGGTAAAGGTTTACCATCAACGGAGGAAATAGCGCGAGGGTTCTTCAATACCAACACCGGAATCTGGAGTTTGTCAACCTCCTCCTGGCGGATGAAATTACCGGCAGCACCCGAGTCCACATACGCCTCCACAGACCCGCGCCCCCGACCTGTAATTAGCAAAGCTGAAAGAGTAAGGGGAAGAGAGGAATTTTGATCACCTAGGGGGTCCTCTCTTACCTGACCTAGGTGGAGGCATTTCCCGACCTCTCTGGCTTCTCTGGACAGGAACGCACGAAATGGTTGGCCCCTCCACAGTACAGGCAGAGGCCCTTGGTCATCCTCTCCCTGCGGCGTTGCTCGGACAGTCTGACCCGATCAACCTGCATAGGTTCAGGAGCGGCGCTAACAGGAGATACAGGGAAACGGGGGACAGGAGCCTGATACAACCTAAAGGACCTTCTCTCTCCGACTGCCTCTCTAGCGCGCTCCTGAAAGCGTAGGTCTATGCGAGTGGCCAGCGAAATAAGGTCCTCCAGAGTGGTGGGGGTGTCTCGCCCGGCAAGCTCATCCTTGATCTTGCTGGAGAGGCCTCTCCAAAAGGCTCCCACTAGAGCCTCATTGTTCCACCCTAACTCAGAAGAGAGGGTCCGGAAGCGGATGGCGTATTGCCCCACTGTGAGGGAACCCTGGCGGAGGTTAAAAAGGGCCTCAGTGGAGGATGCTAAGCGACCCGGTTCATCGAATACCTTACGAAAGGTTTCTAAGAAGGTCTGTAAATTTAGCACTACGGGGTCATCTCTCTCCCACAAGGGGTTCACCCAGGACAGAGCCTCACCCTCAAGATGGGACACCACGAATGCCACCTTGGCGCGGTCAGTAGGATACTGAAGGGGGGCAAGCTCAAAATGTAGCCTGCATTGATTTAAAAAACCCCGGCATAACTTGGGATCTCCGCCGTACCTGGGGGGTTTACCCAGACGGGGAGCCGGAGTAGGGGCTACATCCGGGGAGGAAGTTGCAGCGGCAGCAGAGGATTGCAGGGCCAGCAATCGGTCATCCACGGATGCCATGTAACCCAAGATGTGGGATTGGGCGTCGCGCTGCTGCGCGAGCTCCTGTTGAAGGCTGACTAAGAGAGGAGCGTGCCCGGGGTCAGAGGTCTGCAGGGCGGACAACCGGGTGTCCATAGACTTCATAAAGGACATTATCCGGTTCTGATTTTCACGAAGGAACAGCAATTCCTTTTGTGTGGCGGCTGCGGCACCGGCGGGATCCATGGCCTGATGATACTGTGACGCCTCTGGCTATTACGTCCAAGAGTGGACCCTCTGGATCGCGGATCCGGAGCCCCTGGGCCGAGCACACCTGGTGAAGACCGACCCCTATACAGGGATCGTTAGGGGCAAGACCGCAGGGGGCGGAACCGCGACAGCCGGAGCCAGCAGGGACGACTCGGAGGACTGGCAGACAGAGCAGGAGTAGCGAAGTGGAGGCCAGTAGAAAGAGGCTGGAAGCCCACAGGAAGGGTACAGCGAGGACCACAGGAAGGAGGCAGGCAGACAGACATGGACCAGGAACAGGGCAGACAAAGGAACAGCAAGGGTAGGCAGGGTACACAGAAGAAGGTAGGGCCGATGGGTGCTGCGAGTCACAACAATCATCAGGCACCCTCAGAATAGAGCGGACGCCTGATATATGCGGAGACCGGAAGTGCGCCCTACAGACCCTCCCCTAGCGACGCCCCCTGCCAACGGAAGAAGCCAGGGGAACGCGTGTGCGCGGCCTAAGGCCGCCGCGGTCACCCGCAGCAGAGCGGCAAGCAGCGCGGAGGAACGCGCGAACCGGAGGGCGCAGGTGAGAGGGAGCTGCGGCGGGCGCCGTCGCTAAAGGGGCATCGGCGGGCACGGCCGCCGATGTCACAATTTAAATACATAATTTAAAAAAAATGGCATGGGGGTCCCTCCATTTTTGACAATCAGCCTTGCTAAAGCAGACAGCTGGGAGCTGGTATTCTCAGACATATAAGGGGCCATGGATATCACCCCTCAGCCTAAAAATAGCAGCCTGCGGATGCCGAGAAAAGGTGCATCTCTTCCCACTTGCCCTGTAGCGGTGGCAAGTGGCGTTGATATCTGTGGGGTTGATGTCACCTTTGTATTGTCCGGTGACATCAACACACGGATTACTGATGGAGAGACGTCTATAAGACATCTAACTACATGATAAAGACACAGCCAGAATAAAGTCCTTTATTTGAAATAAAACAACACAGTTATACTCACCTAATGCCTATTTCCACTGAATCCCCGTCTTCCGCAATAAAACAAAGAAAAACAATATCCCTCTCCTCTCGCTCTGTCCCACGCTGTAAGCCATGTCTGGAGGATAAATAGTTTTCAAGCTGGACAGTGCCAATATGCGACTGTCCAGAGTGAGAACCACTGATAAATGAGCTGTTTCGAGCGCAGCCTCAGTGACTAGCGGTGATGTAACTGAGGCTGTGCTCCCAGCCAGGCTGAACTGCAGTGACCTCTTCGCAGACATCTTTAAATCTATCCATTCTATGTGTATATACAGATGCTTCTCACAAAATTAGAATATCATCAAAATGTTAATTTATTTCAGTTCTTCAATACAAAAAGTGAAAATCATATATTATATAGAGTCATTACAAACAGAGTGATCTATTTTAAGTGTTTATTTCTCTTAGGCTACTTTCACACATCAGGTTTTCGGCGTCAGGCGCGATCCGGCGTCGTGCCGGAACGCCGGATCCGGCAAATGTTTCGTAAAACCGGATGTGACGGATCCGGTTTTCTGCCGGATCCGTCTTTTTCTTGACAGACAAAACCGGATCCGTCTCATCCGGTTCATCTGTTTTTCTATCCGTCTTTCGACGGATTACGCCGGATCCGGTTTTTAAAATTGACCCTTGTGGCCTTCCGAACGGGATTGGCTACTGGAAAACTATATATAGCATGTTCCTACAGCCCTTCTTTGACAGGTTGTAGAGGAGAAAGTGCAGGTTGGAGAGAAGAGCAAGTTACTGGCGAAGATGGATGTTGTCATTGGAAATATTTTGAAGAATTTGGCGGATTTTACAGCGGAGGCAAATCGTTTGAGGGTGATTGTTCTGGAGAAGGAGAGAGCGAGACAGTAGCGCATCAGGCATCGTAGACGACGTTTGTGGATCCACCCCATCACAGCCAAGAGAATGACGCGTGGGGTCTATTCTACACTCTGCATGGACCTTCGACGAAACCCGGATACATTTTTTGGATATGTTAGGATGAAAATGGAGAATTTTGATTACTTGGTGGAGCGCATTGCACACCTCATAAGAAAAGCGGACACCTATTGCCGCTTCTCTGTTTCACCCGCAGAGCGTCTGATGGTGACTTTAAGGTAAGCCACATTTATTGGATATGCTCGCATCAGAGCACACTTTCACTGCAATCTTGTTGGTGGTAGTTTGTATCTCCAAGTGTTATAGGTCAGTTTTGGTATGTAATGCTGTGATTTAAAACTAATTTATTGTTTTTTAATTCCCCACAGATTTCTTGCAACTGGAGAATCCCTTTCGTCACTGCATTTCCAGTACAGACTCGGGATTTCCACCATATCTGGAATTGTGAAGTACACATGCCGTGCACTGTGGGACTCCTTAGCTGAAGAGTTTTTACCAGAGCCCACAACAGAGAGGTGGATTGAAATTGCTGACAAGTTTCAACAGATATGTCAGTTTCCAAACTGCTTGGGCGCTGTGGACGGGAAACATATCTGCATTGTAAAGCCAGCTGGATCGGGATTGGAATATTTCAATTACAAGAAATATTTTTCAATTGTCCTCATGGCCATCGCTGACGCGGAATACAAATTTATTGCGGTTGATATTGGGGCCTATGGCCGCTCCAATGACTCTCAAGTTTTCAAACTGTCTGCCATGGGGCGTAAACTGTATGGAAACACCTTCCAGTTCCCACCACCTAGACCGCTGCCGCAAACATCTGGTCCACCTATGCCATTTGTCTGTGTAGGGGATGAAGCCTTCCAGCTGTCAGAACACCTTTTGAAACCGTACTCTAGCAGAGGATTGACAAGACCAAAACGCATTTTTAATTACTGCCTCACAAGAGCAAGAAGAATGGTTGAATATACCTTTGGTATTCTGACAGCCAAATGGCGGGTCCTATTGACTGCGATCAACCTCAAGACAGAAACTGTGGACGAGGTGATCAAAGCGTGCGTGGTACTCCACAATTTTGTTATCTGCAAGGAACCCATTTCCATTGAGGACACCTCTGAAGAAACCACCTTGCAAGATTACCATGACATTACCACTAGAAGTTCTGTGACGGTTTCAGTAATGAGGGACAATTTTGCACTATACTTTATGTCACCTCAAGGCAGAGTACACTGGCAGGATGACAGAGTGTGAAAGATTTGTGCCCTAACCAAACTTGTGTACCTTCTGTACCAACAGTATATACCTTTGCCAACCAAAGTTGGCTATCTTGTCATGGTCTCTATTTTTAGCTTTAGGCCACAGGTGTGTACCTGGTTGTGTTTTATGCAAAGTATTTCACCTTTTAACAAAAGTTGTGTACATTGTTAGGAAATCACCAACAATAAACACAACTTTTTAGGTGAAATACTTTGCTTCAAACACAACCAGGAACACAACTGTGGCAAAAAGCTAAAATTTACCCACAGTTATATACCTAGTTTTGAATACCATTTCACCTTTTAAATACCCTGTATTTAACCTTTTTCGCCGCAGAAAGAAATGACAGACAACCAGTGTAAAATAATTTAACTTTTATTGAAAAATGTTTTTTTTAGTAAACTTTTTTAAAATTTTAATAAACTTGTTTAATAAAGCTTTGAAACCATAAAACTGGTCATTTTTATTTAAATACACACATTATAAATCTGTGTAGTGTGTGGTGGAAATACTGCTGGAGGGGCTGCGGGACACTTCGACACTGGGAGTGTGGAGAGAGGACTGGGATCGTGGTGGGGAAGGAACAGTTAGAGGTGAAGGTGTGGAAAAAACTACAGAATGGGTGGACATGTGGGAAGCAGAAGAGGTGGTGGGTGGTGGAGTGGAGGGTTGGGCAGGGACTGTAGGAGCAGATGATGTTGATGGCAAGTTGTATGGGGAAGGAGTTTGGTACAGGGCAGGTTGCTGGAAGTGGGGAAATGTCTGGTACGGGGCAGGTTGCTGGAAGTGGGGAGATGTCTGGTACGGGGCAGGTTGCTGGAAGTGGGGAGATGTCTGGTACGGGTCAGGTTGCTGGAAGTGGGGAGATGTCTGGTACTGGGGAAGTTGCTGGTACTGGGGAGTTTGCAGGTACTGGGGAGGTTGCTGGTACTGGGGAGGTTGCTGGTACTGGGGAGGTTGCTGGTACTGAGGAGGTTGCTGGTACTGGGGAGGTTGCTGGTGCTGTGGAGGTTGATGGTGCTGGGGAGGTGGATGGTCCTGGGGAGGTGGATGGTGCTGGGGAGGTGGATGGTATGTAATAGGAGGGGGAGGATGGAAAGTGGCTGGAGGGGGTGTAGATGTAATAGGAGGGGGAGGATGGAAAGTGGCTGGAGGGGGTGTAGATGTAATAGGAGGGGGAGGATGTAAAGTGGCTGGAGGGGGTGCAGGTGGAGGAACTACTGTGGTGGGAGGAGGAGGTTGGGAGGTAACTTGCTGGAGAGCAGCGTGGCATGAATGCATTACATGCATCTGCTGGGCAGGAGAGAGCGTTTCCATGCGCTCCACAACAGACCTGAAAAAGGTGTGGTTTGGCGAAGATCTTGCTTCTGAATGCATGGTTTGCAGAAGTGTCTTCACCTCCAGAATGCTGGAGTTGATCTGCTGATAGCCTGCGGAGATTTGCTCTGACAAGACTTTTAGACAGTTCTGGAAAGATGCATTCAGATGCAAGAACTCTGGCGCATAAGTCTTTTCCAGACCCCTCTGCCGCTGCCGCCCAGTACCCGCAGGTGTACTAGAGGTGGCAGGGGCAGAAGGGTGGGGTAAAGGGAAAGCGATCTCCTCACCAGCAGCTTCATGTAATGTAGGCGGCCACGATGCTCCTGTGCTGGTGGATGGGACAGATGGGTCGAATGTGTGGGAAGGCTGGGAAGGTGCAGATGTACCGGGACGGTCAAAGTGTCCCTCGGTGCCGGTCTCCTCATGGATCGCCTCAGAAGGGTCCAATCGTGCAGGCTCCCGAGTGCTGCTCACCGTGCTGTGGAATAAAGAGAAAAAAAAACAATTAAAATACTGACATGGTATGGCCCTGGCTGAAAAAAAAATTTACATCTAACATTTTTTTTCACATGTGGTGTGTAATATTTACCTTCTGGTGACCATTGTTTCCCGGAGGAACGACAGGGCTTCTGCGTACTTGTACTTGCTCCTGCGTCCTCCAGATCCACTCGGGGCCCGCATCTCTTTATTGAACTCCTTCTTGAAACGATCCCTCACAGACCGCCACCGATTCACAATTCTGTTCCCTGAAACGAGAAAGGAGTGGTTAGTATACAACATCAGTGTTTCCCCAACTCCAGTCCTCATGGTCCCCAGGGGTCATGTTTTCAGGATTTCCATAGTAAATAGAAATCCTGAACACATGATCCGTGGGGACCACGAGGACTGGAGTTCGGGAAACACTGGTTTACATCAAGCAACCGGTACTGTATATACTTACGCTCTTTAATCTGGGCCCGAACATCGAGGTCCTCCCAGCGGCCCACAAGGAGCGAACAGATTTCCTCCCAGAGTCGTCGGGTAACGATAAGGTCAGCGTGGCGGCGGTCAGCCATATTCCAGAGCGGCTCCCTTTCTCTGACGAGATCGATGAGGTGGTCCACATCGAGTCCTCCATCCTCACCGTCAGAGTCGGGAGCACGCTGTGAAGGCTGTTAAAGAAAAAGACAAAAATAACATAATTAGCCTCCACATAAGAAATGAAATAAAAAGTGCAAAAAAACAAAGCAAAAATATTTATACTTACACGCTGGTGACCGCCGCGTTGCTGTCGCCGACGACCCTGGGAGGCACTGCGAGGACCTCTTGGCCGAGCACCAGATTGGGAAGACTAGAGAAGAAAACAAAAAATGTTATGTCTTTGGATGTAGGCATTTGTTTGCTGTGTGTGGTCTGCAGAACATTGATTTCTATGTGTTGTGTGTAGTGTGATGTTGTGTTTCTGCGTTTGATGCAAAAAACTTACCAATTGTGAGCCCACTCCAGGTGTCTGTCCACCCCTTCCTTCTTCTTCTGGGAGCTCCTCTTCATCTTGTGAATCCTGTTTTGAAATAAAAGGCAATGAATAGACATATATTACAGAGAAGATGGATTTTGGAAATAAAAACTTACCGTCAAACGCTGACGATGCGAGGGAGGGCTCCCAGAAGATGATGTGCTGTCTTCCTGGTGGCCACACTCCATGCCTGTGGGTGGTGTTCCAGCTGCTGCCATTGCTGCTGCTGCTGCTGCTGCATCTATTGGGCGGCTGTTGAATAAAGAGAAACAAAGGGCCAATGAATATCTAGTTTGGAGGAATGGGGGATTTGATAATTACCGTCTCTCATCTGCTGCTGGCCTCCCCTCCTCAGCATGTTCCATTTGCTGCTCCATTTGGGGTGGTGGTGGTGCTGATGGTGCTGCAGTGGTCTCCTGCCTTCTCCTGCTGCGCTTGGTTGCTTTCTTGGGTGGCATGTTGGGTGTAGCTGTGGGTCCCACTGTCTTGCTTTTATATATGTCTTGTGGGCAGAGCTACTGAGCATGCTAAGACCAAAAAACCGGATCCGGCGCATTGCGGCGCTCATAGGCTTTCATTGTGTGAAAAAGCCGGACGCGCCGGATCCGGCGTGTCCGGCTTTTTTGCCGGAGACAAAAAACGTTACAGTAGCCGTTTTTTCCAGACGCCGGATCGCGACACATTGCCGGATCCGGCGAAAACCGGATGAAACGCATGGCCATCCGGCGCGATCCGGCGCAAATGCAAGTCAATGGGGGGGAAACCGGATCCGGCATTGCATTTCGCCGGATCCGGTTTCTGTCAAAAGCGCCGGATCGCGCCTGACGGCGAAAACCTGATGTGTGAAAGAGGCCTTAATGTTGATGATTATGGCTTACAGCCAATGAAAACCCAAAAGTCATTATCTCAGTAAATTAGAATACTTTACAACACCAGCTTGAAAAATGATTTTAAAATCCAAAATATTGGCCTACTTAAATGAATGTTCAATAGATGCACTGAATACATGGTTGGGGCTCTTTTTGCATCAATTACTACATCAATGCGGTGTGGCATGGAGGCGATCAGCCTGTGGCACTGCTAAGGTTTTATGGAAGCCCAGGTATCTTTGATAGCCTTCAGCTCATCTGCATTGTTGGGTCTTGTGTCTCTATATTCCTCTTGACAATACCCCATCGATTCTCTTTGGGGTTAAGGTCAGGCTAATTTGCTGGCCAATCAAGCATAGTGATACTGTTGTTTTTTTTAACCAGGTACTTTTTGCAGTGTGGACAGGTGTCAAGTCCTGCTGGAGAATGAAATTTATCTGGAGGCCATGGTAGAATGTTTGAGCTATGCATTCTGCTCTAAGGAGGATGAGCAAAATGCAGCCCAGAATTATAGCGTAGAAAAATGGCTCCTGGGACAGTTTGGAAAATGGCAATGCTACAGATTCAACAATTGATCTTTTCAGGACTTCAAGTGAAATTGGGTGTCACATACCAAGTTTAAGGCATAAAATAGTGCATAAACAAACCATCATAAGATTGAAGCCTCAGGGGTCTAGTAATTTCTCCAAACTGTCCCAGGAGCCATTTTCCTAAATGACAACTCCAGGTTGCAAGTTCATTCTGTAAGTACGAGCAGCTAGCATGGTCTAAATTTAGTACCATGGTCTGATACATCTCTGGACTTGTTGCCTCATTGTACATATCTGGGGCATCATTGGTCTTTTATTCTAAAAGGAGCTGCCAGCAGCAGATGTTGGTGATTTAAGTGTCCAAGTGCTTACAGAGAGACAGAGTATTCTTCTGACAAACATTAATAATAAGACTGTGACAGGCAATCAAGTATTGGTGAAGTAACAGACGAGGAACAAAAAGGAGAGTGCCGCTTTAAGTTTGAGGGTCTAAGGTAGATAACCTAGATATTGTAGAAGATGTAGCATGTAATACCAATATTCAAAAAGGGCTCTAAAAGTGAACCTGGAAATTATAGGCCAGTAAGTCTAACCTCTATTGTTGGGGTACCGCAGGGGTCGGTGTTGGGACCTATTCTCTTCAACATATTTATTAACGATCTGGTAGAAAGTTTGCACAGTAAAATACCGATATTTGCAGATGATACAAAACTATGTAAAGCAGTCAATACAAGAGAAGATAATATTCTGCTACAGATGGATCTGGATAAGTTGGGAACTTGGGCCCAAAGGTGGCAGATGCAGCTTAACCCCTTTCTGACATCAGACGTACTATCCCGTCCATGGGACCCGGGCCCCTATGCCCATGGACGGGACAGTACGTCTAGCACGATCAGCTGCGCTCATGGGGGGAGCGCAGCTGATCCCGGCCGGGTGTCAGCTGATTATCACAGCTGACACCCGGCACTATGTGTCAGGGGTGGTCACGGACATACCCCGACACGTTAACCCCTTGCACACCGCGATCAAACACGATCATGGTGTACCGGGGGTTAAAGGGAAGCATCGGCAGGGAGGGGGCTCCCTCCGTGCTTCCCTGAGCCCCCCACAGCAGCGCAATGTGCAGCGCTGTTGCGGGGTGCTCCATCCCTGCAGGTCCCCAAATCCAAGATGGCGACGGGGACCTTCGAGAGCCTGCAGGGAGCTGGCTTCCTCATTGCCTGCAATTCGCAGGCATGAGGAAGTCTGTGTCTATGCCTGTGACAGATTGCTGATTTGTCACAGTGATCTGTGATGTGACAGATCAGCGATCTGTCACAGGACAGTGATGTCCCCCCTTGGACAACCTAATAAAGTTAAAAAAAAAAAGAAAAGTGTAAAAATAATTTAAAAAAAATTGCTAAATAAATTAAAAAAAATATTCCTTAATAAATTCATTTTATTGAAATAAATAAAAAAAACAATAAAAGTACACATATTTGGTATCGCCGTGACCGTAACGACCCGCCCTATAAAATTATTCCATTAGTTAACCTCTTTAGCAAACCCCTTAAAAAATAAAAATAAAAAACGATGCAAAAAATAATGATTTATTATCATACCGCCGAACAAAAAGTGCAATAACGCGCGATCAAAAAGACGCATATAAATATCCATGGTACTGCTGAAAATGTCATCTTGTCCCGCAAAAAACGAGCCATGATACGGCATTAACAGGGAAAAAGTAAAAAAGTTATACCTCGCAGAATGAAGCGATGCAAAAATAATTATTTTTTATATAAAATAGTTTTCATTGCATAAAAGTGCCAAAACATATAAAAACGACATAAATGAGGTATCGCTGTAACCTTACTGACCTGAAGAATAAAACCGCCTTATCAATTTTACTGCAAGCAGAACGGTGTAAACGCACCCTTCAAAAGAAATTCTTGAAACGCTGGTTTTTGTTCATTCTGCATCCCAAAAATCGGAATAAAAAGCGATCAAAAAATGTCATGCACCCGAAAATGGTACCAATAAAAACGTCAACTCGTCCCGCAAAAAATAAGACCTCACATGACTCTGTGGGTCAAAATACAGAAAAATTATAGGTCTCAAAATGTGGTGATGCAAAAACTATTTTTACAATAAAAAGCGTCTTTTAGCATGCGATAGCTGCCAAAAATAAAAACCCTCCATAAATAGTAAATCAAACCCCCCGTTATCACCCCCTTAGTTAGGGAAAAATAATAAAATTTTAAAAAAAATGTATTTATTTCAATTTTCCCATTAGGGCTAGGGTTAGGGTTAGGGCTAGGGCTAGGGTTAGGGCTAGGACTAGGGCTAGGGTTAGGGCTAGGGTTAGGGCTAGGGCTGAGATTAGGTTTAGGGGTGTGTTGGGGTTAGGGTTGGAGTTAGAATTGGAGGGTTTCCACTGTTTGGGCACATCAGGTGCTCTCCAAATGCAACATGGCGTCTGATCTCAATTCCAGCCAATTCTGCATTGAAAAAGTCAAATGGTGCTCCTTCCCTTCCAACCTCTGCCATACACCCAAACAGTGATTTACCCCCACATATGGGGTATCAGCCTACTCATGACAAATTGCAAAGCAACTTTTGGGGCCCAATTTCTCCTGTTACCCTTAGGAAAATAAAAATTGGGGGCAAAAATATCATTTTTTTGGAAAAAAATATGATTTTTTTATTTTCACGCCTGAACGTTATAAACTTCTATGAAGCACTTAGGGGTTCAAAGTGCTCACCACACATCTAGATAAGTTCCATGGGGGGGTCTAGTTTCAAAAATGGGGTCACTTGTGGGGAGTTTCAACAGTTTAGGCACATCAGAGGCTCTCCAAATGCGACATGACACCCGCAAACCATTCCATCAAAGTCTGCATTCCAAAACGTCACTACTTCCCTTCCGAGCCCTGACGTGTGCCCATACAGTAGTTTTCTCCCACATATGGGATATCAGCTTACTCAGGACAAATTGGACAACAACGATTGGGGTCCAATTTCTCCTGTTACCCTTGGGAAAATAAAAAAATTGGGGACTGAAAGATCATGCTTGTGGAAAAAATATGATTTTTTTATTTTCACGCCCGGGTGTTATAAACTTCTGTGAAGCACTGGGGGTTCAAAGTGCTCACCACACATCTAGATAAGTTCCTAAGGTGGTCTAGTTTCCAAAATGGGGTCACTTGTGGGAGGTTTCCATTGTTTAGGTACATCAGGGGCTCTCCAAAGGCAACATGACACCAGCAGACCATTCCATCAAAGTCTGCATTCCAAAACATCACTACTTCCCTTCCGAGCCCCGACGTGTGCCCATACAGTAGTTTTCTCCCACATATGGGGTATCAGGGTTCTCAAGACAAATTGGACAACAACTTTTGGGGTCCAATTTCTCCTGTTATCCTTGAGAAAATAAAAAAAATTGGGGACTAAAAGATCATGTTTGTGGAAAAAATACGATTTTTTTTTATTTTCATGCCTGGGCGTTATAAGCTTCTATGAAGCACTGGGGGTTCAAAGTGCTCACCACACATCTAGATAAGTTCCTTAGGTGGTCTAGTTTCCAAAATGGTGTCATTTGTGGGGGGTTTCCACTGTTTAGATACATCAGGGACTCTCCAAAGGCAACATGACACCAGCAGACCATTCCATCAAAGTCTACATTCCAAAACGTCACTACTTCCCTTCCGAGCCCAGACGTGTGCCAATACAGTAGTTTTTTCCCACATATGGGGTATCAAGGTACTCAGAACAAATTGGACAACAACTTTTGGGGTCCAATTTCTCCTGTTATCCTTGAGAAAATAAAAAAAATGGGGACTAAAAGATCATGTTTGTGGAAAAAATATGATTTTTTTTTATTTTCATGCCTGGGCGTTATAAGCTTCTATGAAGCACTGGGGGTTCAAAGTGCTCACCACACATCTAGATAAGTTCCTTAGGTGGTCCAGTTTCCAAAATGGTGTCATTTGTGGGGGGTTTCCACTGTTTAGATACATCAGGGACTCTCCAAAGGCAACATGACACCAGCAGACCATTCCATCAAAGTCTGCATTCCAAAACGTCAATACTTCCCTTCCGAGCCCAGACGTGTGCCAATACAGTAGTTTTTTCCCACATATGGGGTATCAAGGTACTCAGAACAAATTGGACAACAACTTTTGGGGTCCAATTTCTCCTGTTACCCTTGGGAAAATAAAAAATGGGGACTAAAAGATCATGTTTGTGGAAAAAATATGATTTTATTATTTTCATGCCTGGGCGCTATAAGCTTCTATGAAGCACTGGGGGGTTCAAAGTGTTCACCACACATCTAGATAAGTTCCTTACGGGGTCTAGCTTCCAAAATGGTGTCATTTGTGGGGGGTTTCCACTGTTTAGGCACATATGGGGCTTTCCAAACGCGGCATGGCATCCTATCCCAATTCCAGCCAAAAAAGTCAAATGGCGCTGCTTCCCTTCCGAGCTCTGCCATGCGCCCAAATAGTGGTTTACCCCGACATATGGGGTATCAGCGTACTCAGGACGAATTGCACAATAACGTTTGGGGTCCTGTTACCCTTGAAAAAATAAAAATTTGGGGTGAAAATATCATTTTTGTGGAAAAAATATAATTTTTTAATTGTTCAGCTGTATGTTATAAACTTCTGTGAAGCCCTTGTGAGTTCAAAGTTCTCACCACATATCTAGATAAGTTCCTTATTTCCTTTTTTCCACAAAAATGATCTTTTCACCCCCAATTTTTATTTTCCCAAGGGTAACAGGACCCCAAATGTTATTGTGCAATTCGTGGGGGGTTTCCACTGTTTAGGTACATCAGGGGCGCACCAAATGTGACTTGGCGTCCGATCTGAATTCCAGCCAATTTTGCATTGAAAAAGTCAAACGGCGCTCTTTCCCTTCGGAGCTCTGCCATGCGCCGAAACAGTGTTTCCCCCCACATATCAGGTACGCGTACTCAGGACAAATTGAACAATAACTTTTGCAGTCTAATTTCTCCTGTTACCCTTGGTAAAATAAAAAAATTATTTTTTTTTGTTCATTTTTTTTTAAACATTCAAAAAATTCTTGTGAAGCACCTGAAGGGTTAATAAACTTCTTGAATGTGGTTTTGAGCACCTTGAGGGGTGCAGTTTTCAGAATGGTGTTAATTTTTGGGGATTTTCTATCATATAGACCCCTCAAAGTGACTTCAAATATGATGTGGTCCGTAAAAATAAAATAGTGTTGCAAAAATGAGCAATCGCTTGTTAACTTTTAACCCTTATAGCTTCCTAACAAAAAAAAGTTGGCTCCAAAATTGTGCTGATGTAAAGTAGACATGTGGGAAATGTTACGTATTAAGTTTTTTGTGTGCCATATCTCTGTGATTTAAGGGCATAAAAATTCAAAGTTGGAAAATTGCAAAATTTTCTAAATTTTTGCCAAATTTCTGTTTTTTTCACAAATAAACGCAAGTTATATGAATGAAATTTTACCACTAACATGAAGTACAATATGTCACGAGATAACAATGTCAGAATCACCGGGATCCATGGAAGCGTTCCAGAGTTATTACCTCATAAAGGAACAGTGGTCAGAATTGTAAAAATTGGCCCGGTAATGAACGTGCAAACCACCCTTGGGGTAAAGGGGTTAACAATGATAAATGTAAGGTTATACACATGGGAAGAAGGAATCAATATCACCATTACAAACTGAATGGTAAACCACTGGGTAAATCTGACATGGAGAAGGACGATCCTAGTGAATGATAAACTTACCTGGAGCAGCCAGTGCCAGGCAGCGGCTGCCAAGGCAAACAGGATCATGGGGTGCATTAAAAGAGGTCTGGATACACATGATGAGAGCATTATACTGCCTCTGCACAAATCTCTGGTTAGACCGCACATGGAGTACTCTGTACAGTTTTGGGCACCGGTGCTCAGGAAGGATATAATGGAACTAGAGCGGGTACAAAGGAGGGCAACAAAATTAATAAAGGGGATGTGGGAACTACAATACCCAGAGAGATTAGCAAAATTAGGATTATTTAGTCTAGAAAAAAGACGACTGAGGTGCGATCTAATAACCATGCATAAGTATATATGGGGACAATACAAATATCTCTCCGAGGATCTGTTTATATCAAGGAAGGTGACGGTCACAAGGGGGCATTCTCTGTGTCTGGAGGAGAAAAGGTTTTTCCACCAACATAGAAGAGGATTCTTTACTGTTAGGGCAGTGAGAATCTGGAATTCCCTGCCTGAGGAGGTGGTGATGGCGAACTCAGTCGAAGGGTTCAAGAGAGACCTGGATGTCTTCCTGGAGCGTAACAATATTGTATCTTACAGTTATTGTTAGGTTCTTTAGAAGGACATAGATCTGGGGATTTATTCTGACAGAATTTTATAGGCTGAACTGGATGGACTAATGTCTTTTTTCGGCCTTACTAACTATGTTACTATGTAATAATAACTTTAAAAAATATACATTTCAATTTTTGTATGGGAAGAGTCAAACAAACAAAACAATTTCTTGTACTGGACTTAAAAAATATTTTAAGGGCAGTGTTGTCCAGATTTTTGTAAAAAGGTAATCCCACAGTGCTGCTTGCCATGTTTCCATTCTAAATGATGTATCTGTGATGGTAGCTTGCTGATACACGAGATCACCTTTAACAGTTGTCTCAATTCCCTCTATATCCTTTAGCACAAAAGCCTAGTATTTTCTTGTCATTTCTTCAAAGCACTTATTCACACAGTATGTATTTTCTTTATGATCAGTAAGGCATGCACTAGTTTTGTTAGCTTTACAACTCAAAAATAATAGCTAACAATGTGACTGATTGCATTCACTGCAAGAGAAAGATCATGGGAACTGAATTATAGCTTTTATTTTCTCTGTTATCTAGAAACCTTTCAGGAATTCGGGATACAAAATTGTAAAGAGAATGTTTTCTTTTCTGCTCTGAGCGGTGAATGTAGAATTAGAGATAAGCAAACAATCTTGGCAATAAAACAAAGTACTTGCAAATTACCAAAATATCATTTCAACAAGGTATTCTTTTATGTAGCAATTCTAATTGTTAATTAAAATTTCTGTAAACGTGTTAATGTGTGACTGTAGTGTAAGCAGAATGACATTGAGATATTACTTCACTTTTACACTTCTATTATTTTTCTAAGTATCTCTTGAAGACCCAATAGTTTATTACTAACATTTGCTTAACAAAAAGAAAAAAAAAACAATTTTTGCAAAATTTGAATAGAACTACAGGTTTTACAGGTGTAAAGCAATAAGTAAAAGACAAGGAGGGGGATGCAGCTGCAGCATTGTATCTTCCAAAAGTGACCTCATATGCTGTTCTTTTGTACAGCTGCTTGTCCGACTCCTTTAAAATAATTTGAAAGGATTGTGCACATGCCCTATTTCCTCGTTTTAGTTGCAACTGTAAGATTGAGGGGGAATGGCACTCAGGTGCTTCTCGTTTAGCTGTGTCCTGATCACGGACCTTCTTAGCTGACCAAGTAACAGTAGAAATATGCAATCGGTAACTGGTGCTCAGTATGAAACAAACATCGTTGAAATCCAGCAAGGAAAGAGAAGAAATGCGGCACTCACCAGATTGCTGTGTAACCAAAGTGTCATGATCCAGGACGGGGTTTTGCTTTGGCCCGTCCTGATCAGACTGGGGGTTAACTGTTCCGCCTCTCCCTGGCAGAGGGCGGCTATTTAATGCTCACTGAACCTAGGTCCGGTGTCAGTTATACTCCTGCCCTCGGCTGAGTTAGTTGACCTTGTGCGTACGTGTGCCTTGTGCCTGTAATCTTGCTTGCTTGTTTGGCTTTGATCCGGTTCTGTCCCTGTTACGAGTTCTGCCTGCCCCTCTTGTACTGCGCTACCTCTCGTGTATGACTCTCTGCTTGTGACCCGACTTCTCTCTGCTCGTACCTTTGGTACCACGTCGCCCTCTTGTGTATGACCTTTGGCTTTGTCTGACTACCCGTCTGTTTGTCCCTCCTGTGCCTCGTTTGCCTGTACTGTTGTGACCTCCGTTTTGCCTGACTCTGAGTTGTTGTATGGTGTCCTGTCATATCTGAAAGCAGGATGCTAAGCCCCGCCCCCTTGCAGTCACCTGACCATAGGTCCTGTGCCAGCTTGCTAATTTCAGTGTCCGCAGGTCCTGTGCCTCTTTACTTTCCGGCGCTGACTGGACCCTGACACTAATAGTTTGAAGCACGCATTGTCACCTCTGCTACCCGCTCCACAGGTATCTTTTAGCACTGTTTCTGTACTCAGGACACGCGCACTGGCTCAGTGAGTGAGTGTAGTGTGGTGTTCCTGACACAAAGTCCTTTATTTTACCATGAACGGTGAGGACAGTGGTTTTTCGGGCAGGTGAACAGAGGCATGCGGGGAACAAGGATGGCCGACGGCCGTTTTGAGTCAAATACTCATCTATTGGACCCATGGAAGAGTCTTTGACTCGAAACATCCGTCGTCCGTCCTTGTTCCCCCCATGCCTCTGTTCACCTGCCCGAAAAACCTCTGTCCTCACTGTACATGGTAAAATAAAGGACTTTGGTTACACAGCAGTCTGGTGAGTACCGCATCTCTTCTCTTTCCTTGCTGCGCCTCATTTTAGTGCCTGTTCCAATGATAAAACAACATGAATAGTGAGGGGGTGAGGATGACCACAAGGACCCCCACTACTAATAATATATATTGCTAAGAGAGGCAGATTAATTTTGTGTTGAAAATTTATTTTCAATAGGTAGTCTAGGTATAAGCAATTCATTAGATTTTTATTCATATACTGTATTTTTACAAACTTCTTAGGATTCTTCTCTCAAATATATTGTCCAATAATTAATAATATTTATTATTTCTTAGAGAAATAAAAATGTGAGTCTGACTGTTCAAATTAAGCACATTACCTGTAGGGAACAGAGTCCTAGTAAAATCCAAATCTGTTGCTGAGTTTTGCAGAAATCATTATTTAATTAAACATGCCAATGAGATGACAGGTGCCCCACTGATGTGGCCACACACTTTGGTACATCTTTCTTTTCCATCTTGTTTTCTATCGAGCTTCACTCTGTCTTCCATGATTAACAGTTTTGACTTTTCAGAATCCGGAAGAGTGATGAGATAGATGGAAAATAAGTGGGAAGTTGTATTGAACTGGTTTACAAAACTAGTGAGAAGGCGGTAAGAAACCTTGTTAGCATATTTGAATAAATAATCTGGTGGAACTCAGGAAGACATCCAGCAACTGCAATGGAAAGGAGTATAAAAACATTATTTATTCACAACTATTAAAAAATCAAAAGGGGAAAGATACAAGCGAACACACTAGACCTTTAAGCAATAAAACACTTAATAATAGCCATTATAATTTTCTTTATATTTGAATAAACAATGATATCTAGCAGATGGAGTAGTGGATTTGGTCACTAAAAGGTGTGGTTTATTAAGGCTCTGCTTCTTACAAGGTAAAGTGTTTAACTGAAGGAGCCATTTTGTGCTGACAGAATTTGATTACCGTAGCCCTTTTGCGTTCTATGTGTCCTATGGATATAGCAGAAGATAACGGTCAGCTTGTAAAAAAAAAGATAGGGATTTAATAAGTGGCTGATAATCTTCAGGGTAGTGTAGACAAGAAGCTAAAAGGATTCAACGAGTCTGCTATACCAACAGCTGCTATACCAACAGCAATCTCACTTTTACAATCTTTTGACATACCGTACGCGAATAACTATTATATTCACTTTGGCCAAAAATTAGCCTTCTGCCTTCTCTTGACCTTATTTTTGAGATATCCATTGTTCTCTCTCTTTTTGCATCTATCAGGCATGGCAGTGAGACCATGATTTCACATAATAAGCTCAATTTCTTATATAGGTAATATTTCGTTTGTAGATTCCCAGAAAACATATGGAAAAAATATTTGATAGGCATTTGGAAGATAGGATGTCCACAAAAAGAATATAATTAAGGGAATGAAAGTAAGACATGTAAAATGGTTGAGGTAAGTTGTGAATGCTTAAATATTCAGCTCCGTTAAACATGTTTTATAAAAGGTAGAATGCATTGTACATGGTGAACCTATTCTTTCAATTTTACTGAAGTTGGGAGAATGTATTAGCTATGGTAAGGTGTTAGTAAATTGTAAAGACTATAATAAAGTCATATTTTATAATTGTGATAAATTACTGTCAACGTAATAAAACCCACTGTGATTAAGTAGTGTGGAATAATAAAACATAAACACAACAGCTGAAAATTTTTAAAAGAATTAAATATATTGTAATGTTGGTTCTCTATTGAAAACATTGCGTGAAAACGTTACTATTATAAAATAAAAAAACTGGAAAGCCTATATTTTTGATTTTTGTTAGTTTGGGTTATATTTAAATGTCATTAACATTTTTTCTTACTTTTATTTAGCATGCTGTAGAAAAGGCCAGTTTCACAAAGCGTTAGCCAGCCCTATCAAGGCATAGCGTTGACGGGCTGCGTTAACGCTATAGCATAACGTGATATGCGCTTGCTGTGACGGAGCCTCAGGCCGCATCCAAGGCTCCGTCACTGCTTAAAGGCACATCGCGAACGCGTGCTGCTTTATGGCATATGTCGCGATGCGCCACATAATGGTGGTATATGGCAGCATTAACAGACTGTGTTACACCGCGTTATACTGCGGTGTAACACAGTCTGTTAAACGGACTGCCATAGCGCAGTGAGAACCCGGCCTAAGGTTTTTTTTTTCTGGTGTTTTTCCTATAAGATTCTCTAATAAGATTGAAAAATGAAAGAAAATAAAAATTTAAGTTTTAAGTTGCGCAAAATGAAAAACAGTATTAAAAATATATAAGGCTAGTTTCACACTAGCGTTTATGAGCGCAGCGACGGCCTGCGCACGGCCGCTGCTAAGCCCCACCCCCTGCCGCGCCTCCGCCGGTAGCTCCGCCCACCGGCGCATGACGCTGCATGCGCCCTGCGTCCCCTATCTTTATCACAGGGGGCGCAGGCCGTGCGCAGTATGGAATTAAATTATTGATTAAGAGAATCGCTAGCTGGTGGCAGCGAAGTGTGGTCCCAGTTTGGTGGGTGAAGGTGGCAGCGACGGAAGGGGTTTTATAAGCTTTTGTGTGGCTGCGGCCAGAGCATTTATAATTCCCTCGCTGCAGCACACCTAACAGCCAGTCCACAGTGAGCAGCCTGTCCGTCGACCAATTATCCCAGGTGTAGTTCACTGACTGACCTGAGGGTAAGGGGGGGCGCAGGAGAGCTGCGAGTTCCGAAGTGGAACTGAAAAGTGGGATATGCATAAATCCCAACAGCTTGTAACATATTGGTGGTACCAGGAGGGATAACTAAAATAAACCCCCTGAGGTAAATTGTTAGGGCAAGACTAGCTTGCTGTTTTTTATCACATGGTGCCAGCGGTGGGATAGCTAAGATAAACCCCCCTGTGCCTGTGATAGCCATGTGCGGCCAAAGGTCACATCCATCCCCGGTCTGTGACATACTGGTGTCAGCGGTGGGATCGTGACATAAATGTTATAGTCATGTCCTCAGTGGGGGACAGTGGCAAAAATCTCTGTGAAGTGCTGTTTAAATAATGGTGCTATGTAAGTGAGCAAAATAACTAGAAATTAAAAATAACAATTTCTGTGAGTCATTTCACACATTTCTTAGACCAGCCAGCACACAAGCAGAGCAGAGTACAAGTCTAACACACAGTGACTGACTGCAGGTTTTGACCCTTTGCATTGTGGTCTTCAAAAAAGGAATGGTGACATGCCTGTCACGCCTTGGAGGTTTTGTCATACCCGGCAGCAAGAAAGTGTCTTCAGTGCTGCTGCTGGTGTCCTGGCGGATAAGCACATCCGACAGTCCCATCAAAGTG
Organism: Dendrobates tinctorius; assembly: GCF_039654945.1. Classification (NCBI taxonomy): domain Eukaryota; kingdom Metazoa; phylum Chordata; class Amphibia; order Anura; family Dendrobatidae; genus Dendrobates; species Dendrobates tinctorius. The sequence goes on from NW_027361675.1 coordinate 57,016,795, forward strand.
TAGACCGCCTAACTTTCATTAAAATTAACAAGTTATGTATCTCCGATGACTTTTGTACCCCAGATTGGACAGACTAGGCAATGGTGTCGTTTTGCTATCACCACGCTGGATCCCTGCTCTAGGAGGCAGGGCCTCCAGCGTGTCACTTCACTCAACCACGCTGCCGTCGGTTCTCCCCTTTCTTGAGCTTCGCATGCTCCTAGGAGCGCTTCCAGATGGACCTCTAGCCATGTCCTTAGAGCATGTGCACATGCTCCCGCCCTCTTAAAGGGCTAGCAAATGCACTTGCTATTTCCTTCCCAGCCAATGGCTGTGGAGCAGTATGTATATATTGCTTCCTCCCCACTGGGGAGGTGCCTGAACAACCAGTCTAAGTTGCGTTAGGTTGCGCACCAGTCCTTGCTGCACATTGGTGCAGATCTTGTCTGCTGCACTTTGGTGCAGATCCTACCTGCTGTACTTCGGTGCAGATCCTGCCTGCTGCACTTTGGTGGAGATCCTGTCTGCTGCACTCTGATACAAACTCTGCCTACTGGACTCTGATGCGAACTCTGCCTGCTGCACTCTGATACAAACTCTGCCTGTTGCATCATTCAGTCTATCCTTCTGGGTCCAGCTGCCGAGTGTCCATTGGTTTGTCCTGGATTGGCACCTGGGGTGCATCGAGAGCCAAGCCTAAACTCGCCATCAGAGGCTCTAGTGAACAGTCCTGTGCACGCTTAGTCACTCCCCTCCAGACTTTCCACGGTCAGAGGCACAGCACGTCCATGACATGTTTTTAGTGTCATGCATTGATCTTATGTTATTGTAGCCTGTGCAATCATTGTGGTGTCTTCTGTGCCTGCTGTTACTTCTGCTGCTGATGCTACAAACAATTTTATGAAATGTGAAGGCTTCAAGTTGGGTCTCAATCTGGTGGGCTGCTTGTAGTGAAAATGGTGTCAGAGTCCCATTATGCTTTTTCTCCTCTGAGGAAATAGATAATGTCAGTAAAACATGGTGGAATTAATTATGCTATATACTGTAAGTGAGTAATATAAAAAAAATAAATAAATTGATGCAACTTTAGTGGTGTTTGCCACTAATTTTTTTAAGTAATTGGACTCCAATTTGGGTTTCCTTCATGTGTGTTGCCTGAATTTGGTAGGGCTCTCAGACCACCAGTCCTACACCTGTCACTCATCCACCTAATGCTGATCAATGTTTAACCCCTTAACGACCACCGATATGCCTTTTAACGGCTGTATTTAAGGGTACTTAAACCACAGCGCTGTGAATTCACGGCGCTGTGGAAAAAGTGTATAACGCCCCCCAGAGTTGGAATTTCATCTCGGCTGCTGGGGGTAGCCGAGACCCCAGAGAACATGATTAGGGTCGGTTTTAACTGACCCCAGTGTTGCGATTGCCGTTATTAACTGTATAATTGCGACCACAAAAAAAGTCCTATATTCCATTTAATTTCTCTCTCCTTTGATGTAATCGCACATCAGAGGAAAGAGAAATAGGGTCCCTGATCCCCCCTGGTACCTCCCAGTTTCCCTGGGTCTCCTGGCTTCCCCCCACAGCCGCTGGCGTCTTCTTCCAGTAAAAACATAGTGGGCACATGCACATGGGCTAAAGTAAGAGTTATGGTTAGGGTTGGGATTAGAGTTAAGGTTAGGGTTGGGATTAGGGTTAGAGTTGGGATTAGGTTTAGGGTTGGAATTAGGGTTAGGGTTGGGATTAGGGTTAGGGGTGTGTTGGGGTTAGGTTTGAGGTGAGGGTTATGGTTAGGGTTGGGATTAGGGTTATAAGAAGCAAGCATATGATTGACTCTCATTTAGGCCATTTGGTGCCACGGATTCCAACCTGTGGATCCAGGCACATTCCCTTTGCAGCAATAATTTGTCAAAATTTCCCCCCCTGAGATTTCGTTTTACCACCTCAATGACACAGAACTTGATCTCCTCCATATTGCCTTTATGTCATTCATTAATGTGTTTTGCCAGAGGGTTGTCATGATTATGTCTAATATCACCAGCGTGCTCTCCAACCCTACATCAAAATTCTCTTGATGTTCTCCCCACATAATCATGAGGACAACTGCATGTGGTCATATATATGACACCAGATGTTTTACAGTTTGAGAAATCCCTGTGATAGAATTTTTTCACATTATAGGAGCTTACAAAGAATTTACATGTTCTCAGAAACTTACAATTGACACAGGTACTACATTTGAAAAAACCACAAGTTTTACGGTCCAGCCAAGTGCCCGCAGGTGTAGATTTCCTAAAGTAACTGTGTACCAGACTATCATTTAAAGAATGCCCCTTTCTAAAGGTAATCAATGGGCGTGGCCCTACAATTCCTCTGAGATCAGGGTCTGTTGTCAAAATATCCCAATGTATATTGAGAATACCCCTCACTCTTTTACTTTGGCAATCAAAAGTTCCAATGATTCTCATCATCTCAAACTCCCCCGTGGAGTTAGTTGATCTAGTTTGCAATAGAGAATTTCTATCTTGGGATGAGGCATGTTCGTAAGACTTTTCAATAATGTCTCTAGGGTAACCCTTATCCCAGAATCTCCTTTTCATGTCCATAGATTGGGATCTAAAGGAATCCATGTCTGAACAGTTCCTCCTTAGCCTCAAAAACTGGCCTTTGGGAATGCCACGTTTCAAAGCTTCAGGGTGATGACTATCCCATTGGAGCAGGCTATTGGAGCTCGTCGGTTTACAATAAATTTGAGATTTTAGAGAGCCATCCCATTCTTTTTTAATCAGGACGTCCAAGAATGGTAGAGTAGTCCCATTTATTTCATGTGTGAACCTCATACCTATATCATTATTGTTCAACTCATTCACAAACTGTAGGAAATGGCTTTCTGTCCCCTGCCAAACGACAAACACGTCGTCATTAAATCTATACCACGTGCCGATGTACTCTTGCAACCACTGTGGTTCATCTGAGAAGACTATGGTTTCTTCCCACCAGCCCAGGAACAAACCTGCATACGATGGGGCACAGGGACTGCCCATTGCAGTGCCCTTGAGCTGGTGGAATTACTTCCTGTCAAATAGAAAAAAAATTTTTGTCAGGGTAAACCGCAAAATCTCCAACACAAATTGGTTGTGGGCCCTATATTGAATTGCCCTTGTTTTCAAAAAATATTCCACCGCTCTCAGACCTAGTTTGTGTGAGATATTACTATATAAGGCTTCAACATCAATTGAGGCCAAAAAGGAATTTTCGGCGACATGGATACCTTCCAATTTCAAAAGGAGATCTGATGTGTCCCTAATGTATGACGGTAGGGCCAAGACAAAGGGACGAAGTATTTTATCAATATAAACTCCACAATTCTGGATAAGGGAGTCTGATCCGGACACAATTGGATGTCCCTTTAATGGATCAAGTCCCTTATTTACCTTAGGTAGAGTGTAAAAGGTGGCAATCAGAGGACGAGAAGGACATAGAAAATCATGTTCATTTTTAGATATTAGACCCTCCACTTTGGCTCTCCTTAATACATTCTCTAATTCCAACTTATATCCTATTGATGGATCAGAAGGTAAAATTTCATAGCCTTGTGTATCCATTAAAATGTTTTGGCACATCTGTAGATAGTTTTTTTCAGACATTATTACAAGGTTCCCAACCCTGTCTGAGGGTTTTATTATTAGATCATTTTGCTCCATTAACCTAGTCAAAGCCTCTCGCTCATTTGTAGAAAGATTCGAGTCAGATGAGTGGGATGGAATTCTCCTAATATTTCTTTCAACAAGCTTGAGAAAAATATCAATGCTAGAGATATCAGACTGGGGAGGCATTTTAGTGCTATTATTCCTCAAATTTGTGAAAGGACCAGATCTGTTGTGAATTCATTTTCTGCTCCTCCTTCCGTTCTCCCTCTGGTGGTGACAGGAGGTAGTGAGGTTGGTTTAATTGGTAGTGATCTGCCACCTGATGAGGAGGATAACGATTGGATCTCTGGAGTATCAGACTGGATATAAGACAGCTGACGCCCTATCCTGGTGCTGGTGATTCAGTCTGCTTCTCAGGTCTTGGACTTCAGCTCTGTTCCAGTCTTCTCAAGTTAAGTTTGTTTTTGCTATTGTTCACACTTGCTCTTGTTGGTCAATTCAGTATTTTGTGGTCAGCCAGCCCTGCTGGGGTTGTGCTGAATTTCCACTCCTATTTATCTGTATATGCCTTTTGGTCCCTTATTAGATTGGCCTCTTTTTGCTCTGTCTCAGAATATTTCAGAGTGCTGATATAGTGGGAGAAGTCTAGTGACTTCAGGGTTAATTTTGCTATCAGAAATGTTGGACATTATTTTGGTAGGGTTTTTGACAGATTGCAGACAGTGTCTTTCCTTTTCTGTCCTTTCTAGTTAGTCGGGCCCCATCGTTTGCTCAGCCTATTTTTCTGCCTTTGTTTGTGTTTTCTTCTTGTTTCACCGTCAATACATGTGGGGGCTGTCTTTCCTTTGGGGTCTGCTCTGGGGCAGTTAGTTTTCCTCTTTTCCTGCTTTAGGCTTATGTAGCTCTCCGGTTGTGATGAGGCGTCTAGGATCATCGTAGGTACGCTCCACGACTGCTGTTAGTTGTGTGGTAAGATCAGGGATCTGCAATCTGCATAGTTACCAACCCCTCTGGTTTTCTGAGACTTGGCTTGTGTTATTTTTTCCTCCTCGGTGGCCCATTCATAACAGAATCACCAGCCATACCGCAGATTCTAGGGTACTGAAAAGCAGGAGAAAACTGTTTAAAATGGAAAAAAAAAAAAGTGTCAGAATTTTTTTTTTTTAACTATATTTTTTCCTCTTTTTCTCTGGGGCCGTAGGAGGATTTTTTTTCCGCTCCTAATGGAGATTAAGCAACTGTCTGATCGTGTGGAGCAACTTGCTGCTGAAGTGCAGGGAATTTCCACCTATCTCATTCGGTCACATGCTGCTGAACCCAAGATTCCTACTCCTGATGTGTTTTCTGGGGATCGGTCTAAATTTCTGAACTTTAAGAATAATTGTAAATTATTTCTTGCCTTGAAGCCTAACTCATCGGGGAGCTCTATGCAGCAGGTTAAAATTGTCATCTCCTTGCTGCGCGGCAATCCCCAGGATTGGGCTTTTTCTCTGACACCTGAAAATCCTATTCTGACTAATGTGGATGCATTTTTTCTGGCCTTGGGGTTGTTGTATGATGAACCTAATGCCATTGATCAAGCTGAGAGAACCCTGTTGGCATTAAACCAGGGTCAGGATCCTGCAGAGTTGTACTGTCAAAAATTCCAAAAGTGGGCGGTCCTTACTACATGGAATGATAGTGCATTGGCAGCTCTCTTTCGGAAAGGTTTATCAGAGACTGTAAAAGATGTTATGGTGGGATTTCCTGTTCCCTCTGGTCTGGATGGCTCTATGTCATTAGCCATTCAAGTTGATCGGTGTTTACGTGAACGTAAAACTACACGGGAGGCGCTGCCACCTTTTGAACAAATGTCTGAACCTGTGCAATGTGATGGGGTTTTGTCTAGGGCGCAACGTCAGGAGTTTAGAAGGCGTAATAAGCTGTGTTTTTTCTGTGGAGACGCCTCTCATACTATTTCGGTCTGCCCTAAATGAGAGAAACGTTTTGCACACACATTTGCTGTGGGCAGTGTACAACCTAAGTTCCTTTTGGCAATTACTCTGATCTGCTCCTTGTCCACATTTTCCACTAAGGCCTTTGTGGATTCAGAAGCAGCTCTGAATCTGAAGGATTTGGACTTTGTTAAACGTTGTGGTTTGTCCATGATGCCTCTTCAGATGCCTATTCCTTTGAGGGGTATTGATGCCACTCCTTTGGCGGAGAATAAACCTCAGTATTGGACCCAGGTGGTAATGCGAGTTGCCCCAGACCACCAAGAAAATTGTAAATTTTTGGTGCTGAATAATTTGCATGATACTATTGTTCTGGGGTTCCCCTGGTTGCAAACTCATAACCCAGTTTTGGATTGGAAATCTGTCTGTGGTGAGTTGTGGTTGTCAGTGTGTTCTTAGGGACGCTCCTGGTTTCTCCACCTCTCCTCAGTCTCATGATATTCCTGATTATCTGGCTGATTTCTATGATGTATTTAGTGAGAGTAAGTCTGCGTCTTTGCCTCCTCATAGGAGTTATGACTGTGCAATTGAGTTGATGCCTGGGTGTAAATTTCCCACGGGTCAGCTTTTCAACTTATCTGTACCCGAACATGATGCTATGCTATCCTAAATTAAGGAGTCGTTGGAGAAGGGTCATATAAAGGCCATCCTCGTCACCTTTAGGCGCTGGTTTTTTTTTGTGGCCAAGAAAGATGGCTCATTAAGGCCATGTATTGACTATCGTTCCCTTAACAAAATCACTGTTAAATATCAGTACCCATTACCCCTGATTTCTGATTTATTTCCAGAGTTAAAAGTGCTTGTTGGTTTACCAAACTTGACCTCAAGAGGGGCGTATAATCTTATTCGCATCAAGCACGGGGATGAATGGAAGATGGCGTTTAATACTCCGAGGGACATTTTGAGTACCTGGTGATGCCTTTTGGGCTCACTAATGCCCCTTCCATCTTCCAATCTTTTATGATCGATATTTTCTGAGACTTTGTGGATAAGTTTTTGATCAATTTTCTGGATGAAATTTTGATCTTTTCCAGTGATTATGATTCTCATGTGCAACATGTCTGGACTGTGTTCCGGATTTTGAGGAAAAATACTCTGTATGTTAAGGGATCGAAATGCCTCTTTGGTGTACAGAGGATTTCATTTTTGGGATTTATCTTATCTCCATCGACTATTGAAATGGACCCGGCCAAGGTACAGGCCATTTATGATTGGGTTCAGCCTACTTCTTTGAAGGCTCTCCAGAAGTTTTTGGGTTTTGCTAATTTCTATCGTAAATTTATAGGTAATTTTTCTAGTATTGTCAAACCACTGACTGATCTGACCAAGAAGGGAGCTGATGTGCTGAATTGGTCTACTGAGGCTGTCTCAGCATTTCAGGAGCTTAAGCGCAGATTTACTTCAGCTCCAGTTTTACGGCAACCTGATGTCTCACTTCCATTTCAAGTGGAGGTAGACGCTTCTGAGATTGGTGCAGAAGCTGTTTTGTCCCAAAAAGACCCTGTAACTTCTAAGATGAATCCCTGTGCCTGCTTTTCTCTAAAGTTTTCCCCATCTGAGCGCAACTATGACGTGGGGAATTGGGAATTGCTGGCCATGAAATGGGCATTTGAGGAGTGGAGACATTGGCTGGAGGGAGCTAGACATCAATTTGTGGTCCTCACTGATCACAAGAATCTGATTTATCTGGAGTCGGCCAAATGCTTGAATCCTAGACAGGCTAGATGGGCCTTGTTTTTCACGCGTTTTAATTTTGTGGTCTCTTTTCTTCCGGGCACTAAGAATGTTAAGGCAGACGCCCTTTCTAGGAGTTTCTTTGCTGATTCTCTTAATGTGACCGAGCCTACTACTATCCTAGGTGAGGGGGTAGTTCTTTCTGCCATTTCGCCCTATTTGAGACGCGCCCCGGAGGAATTTCAGGAGGATAGGCCTGAGCGTTGCCCTATGGGAAGATTGTATGTTTCTTACCAGTGGAGAAAGAGAGTGATGTCTGAAGTCCATTGCTCTGCATTGGCTGGTCATCCAGGTATTTTTGGTACCAGAGATTTGGTGAGTCGGTCGTTTTGGTGGCCTGCCTTGTCTCGTGATGTGAGGAATTTTGTACAGTCCTGTGGAACTTGTTCTCGGTCTAAACCCTGTTCTCGTTTTAGTGGGTTGCTGATGCCCCTGCCGGTGCCCAAGAGGCCATGGACCCATCTCTCAATGTATTTTATTTCTGATCTTCCTGTCTCTCAGAGAATGACTGTTATCTGGGTGATTTGTGATAGATTTTCGAAGATGGTCCATCTTGTACCACTCCCAAAGTTGCCATCTTCTGCTGAGTTGGTACCCTTGTTTTTACAACAGGTGGTTCGGATACACGGGATTCCTGAGAACATTGTGTCCGATAGAGGGGTCCAGTTTGTTTCCAGATTCTGGAAAGCCTTTTGTTCCAATCTGGGAATTCAGTTATCATTCTCCTCCCCGTTTCATCCCCAGACCAATGGGCAGACTGAGAGAACAAACCAGACCCTGGAATCTTATTTAAGATGTTTTATATCTGCTGATCAAGATGATTGGGTCTCATTTTTGCCCTTGGCCGAATTTGCGCTGAGCAATAGAGCTAGTTCTGCCACTTTGATGTCACCGTTTTTCTGTAATTTTGGGTTTCATCCTCGATTCTCTTCAGGGCAAGTGGAATCTTCGTCCTGCCCAGGTGTGGACACTGTGGTTGTGAGAATGCAGCAGATATGGGACCAAGTGGTGGATAAGTTGTCACTCTCTCAGGAAAAGGCCTAGCATTTTTCCAACCGGCATAGGACCATTGGTCCCCGGTTTAAAGTGGGTGATATGGTTTGGTTGTTGTCTAAGAATATTCCTATGAAGGTTGCATCTCCAAAATTTAAGCCAAGATTTATTGGACCTTATAAGATTTTGGAGATTCTTAATCCTGTTTCTTTTCGATTGGCTCTTCCAGTTACATTCAAAATCCATAACGTATTTCACAAGTCACTGTTGAAGAGGTTTGTTGAGCCAGTAGTTCCTGTGGCGGCACCTCCTGACCCTGTATTGGTTAAAGGCAATGTGGATATGAGGTAGAGAAAATATTGGATTCTCATTTGGTTAGACGGAGACTCCAGTATTTGGTCAAATGGAAGGGTTATGGCCAGGAGGATAGTTCTTGGGTCTCTGCCTCTGATATTCATGCCAATAAATTGGTTCGTGCTTTTCATCGGGCCCATCCTGATCGGCCTGGTGGCATGGATGAGGGTTCGGTGACCCCTCCTCAAGGGGGGGTACTGTTGTGAACCCATTTTCTGCTCCTCCTTCCGTTCTCCCTCTAGTGGTGACAGGAGGTAGTGAGGTTGGTTTAATTGGTAGTGATCTGCCACCTGATGAGGAGGATAATGATTGAATGTCTGGAGTATCAGACTGGATATAAGACAGCCGAAGCCCTATCCTGGTGCTGGTGATTCAGTCTGCTTCTCAGGTCTTGGACTTCAGCTCTGTTCCAGTCTTCTCAAGTTAAGTTTGTTTTTGCTATTGTTCACACTTGCTCTTGTTGGTCAATTCAGTTTTTTGTGGTCAGCCAGCCCTGCTGGGGTTGTGCTGAATTTCCACTCCTATTTATCTGTATTTTTCCTTTTGGTCCCTTATTAGATTGGCCTCTTTTTGCTCTTTCTCAGAATATTTCAGAGTGCTGATATAGTGGGAGAAGTCTAGTGACTTCAGGGTTAATTTTGCTATCAGAAGTGTTGGACATTATTTTGGTAGGGTTTTTGGCAGATTCCAGACAGTGTCTTTCCTTTTCTGTCCTTTCTAGTTAGTCGGGCCCCAACGTTTGCTCAGCCTATTTTTCTGCCTTTGTTTGTGTTTTCATCTTGTTTCACCATCAATACATGTGGGGGGCTGTCTTTCCTTTGGGGTCTGCTCTGGGGCAGTTAGTTTTCCTCTTTTCCTGCTTTAGGCTTATGTAGCTCTCCGGTTGTGATGAGGCGTCTAGGATCATCGTAGGTGCGCTCCATGACTGCTGTTAGTTGTGTGGTAAGATCAGGGATCTGCAATCTGCATAGTTACCAACCCCTCTGGTTTTCTGAGACTTGGCTTGTGTTGTTTTTTCCTCCTCGGTGACCCATTCATAACTCAGATCCCTCTTTGGTGTCATTTTCCTCCAGTAGTCCCACCAATGCCATAAATCCTTCAAGCTCATCCTCCTGCAAACACAACCATTCACATTCATTGTGATCATTTCGTGCAAAGAATTTTTTCCATCTGAGTTTACGACATAATAAATTAATATCCTTAGTCCAGTTGAAACAATCAAAACTGTTTGTAGGAACATAGTTAAGTCCTTTTCTCAAAACACCATAATCCTCCTCTTTAAGGATATAATCTGAGAGATTTATAATCTGACCCTGATTAAGGCCTATTTGGGTCTCAGGTAATAACCTGATTTGGCATTTTTCTCTAAAAAAGAGGAAGAAGAGGAGGATGAAGGAGTAGGCAAAGGGAGACTGTTTGTTACATTTGGTCCTCTTTGGTTTGTATATGCCAATTCGCCCCTCTGTGGTCCCCTTGGGTGGTACTTGCCCCTGCCCCTCCTTTGTCTATAGCGTCTACCTCCTCTAGGAGAGATACTGATATTAGTACGTTCAGTATCCGATGTTTCAGTATCAGAGGAGGAAATGTCTGATATATTGTTTTGATGAAAACTATAAGCCTGGTTGTCTCCAAAGGCCTTATGTCTAGACTTATAGACTTATCTAGCCTATATATCTAGACTTTAATGAAGGTTGGTTTTATATCATATATTCTAAGTTATGTAAGGCTAATTAAAGGTTTGTTTCCACTGATTAGGTACATTGGGGGGTCTCCAAATGCGACATGGCACCACCATTGATTCTAGTAAATTATGCATTCATAAAGTCAAACAGTGCTCCCTCCCTTCTGCGCCCAAACAGTGGTTTACCCCCACATATGGGGCATCAGTGTATGCAGGACAAATTGCATAATTTCTCCTGTTACCCATGGGAAAACAAAAAATTGGGGAGTAAAATATAATTTTTGTGGAAAACAAATGATTTTTTATTTTCACGGCTCTGATTTCTAAACTTCTGTGAAGCACTTGGGGGTTCAAAGTGCTCACGACACATCTAGATAAGCTCCTTTGGGGGTCTAGTTTCCAAAATCGGGTCACTTGTGGTCGGTTTCTACTGTTTTGGCACATCAAGGGCTCTGCAAACGCAACATGACGTCGGCAGACCATTCCATCAAAGTCCACATTCCAAAACAACACTACATCCCTTTCGAGCCCCAATGTGTGCCCAAACAGTGGTTCCCCCAACATTTTAGGTACCAGCATACACAGGACAAATTGATCAACAAATTTTGTGGTCCAATTTCTCCTGTTACCCTTGTGAAAATAAAAAATTGTGGGCTAAAGAATAATTTTTGAGGAAATTGTTGTTTTTTTTCACGGCTATGCGTTATAAATTTCTATGAAGCACTCGGAGGTTCAAAGTGCTCACCACACATCTAGATAAGTTCCATATGGGGTCTAGTTTCCAAAATGGTGTCACTTGTGAGGGGTTTCCACTGTTTAGGTACATTAGGGGCTCTCCAAATGCGTCATGGTGTCCGATCTCAATTCCAGCCAATTCTGCATTGAAAAAGTCAAACAGCACTCCTTCCCTTTCGACCTCTGCCGTGTGCCCAAACAGTGGTTTACCTCCACAAATAGGGTATCAGCATGCTCAGGACATTGCACAACAACTTTGAGGATCTAATTTATCCTGTTTCCCTTTTGAAAATAAGTGAAAATAAAAATTTGGGAGCAAAAAGATTATTTTTGTGGAAAAAAATATGATTTTTTATATTCATGGCTCTACGTTATAAACTCCTGTGAAGCACTTGTGGGTTCAAAGTTCTTACCACACATCTAGATAAGTTTCTTAAGGGTTTCCAAAATGGTGTCACTTGTGTGGGGTTTCCACTGTTTAAGCACATCAGGGTCTCTCCAAACTTGACATGGCGTCCGATCTCAATTCCAGACAGTTCTGCCTTGAACAATTCAAACGGCACTCCTTCCCTTCCAAGCTCTACCGTGCACCCAAACAGTGGTTTACCCCCACATATAGGGTATCCACATATTCAGGAGAAATTGCAAAACACATTTTGTGGTTTCTTTTCTCTTTTTACACTTGAAAATAAAAAAAATAGTTCTGAAATAAAATGTTTGTAAAATAAAAGTTAAATGTTAATTTTTTCCTTCCACATTGCTTCAGTTCTTGTGAAGCACATAAAGGGTTATTAAACTTCAAGAATGTGGTTTTGAGCACCTTCAGGGGTGCAGTTTTTAGAATGGTGTCAATTTGGGGTATTTTCCATCATGTACACCCCTCAAAGTGACTTTCAATGTGATGTGGTCCCTAAAAAATGGTTTTGTAAATTTTGTTGTGAAAATGAGAAATTGCTTGTCAAATTTTAACCCTTATAAGTTCCTTAGAAAAATTTTTTTTTCAAAAATTGTGCTCATGTAAAGTATACATGTGGTATATATTTTTATTAAGTACTTTGTGTGACATATCTCTCTGATTTAAGGGAATAAAAATTAATAGTTTGAAAATTGCTAAATTTTAAAAATCTTCGCCATATTTCCATTTTATTTATAAATAAACACAAGTCATATCAAAGAAATTTTGCCACTAACATGAATTACAATATGTCATGAAAATGCAATCTCAGAATCAGTGGGATCCATTAAAGCTTTCCAGAGTTATGACCTCATAAAATGACAGTGGTCAGAATTGTAAAAATTGGCCTGGTCATAAAGCTGCAAATTGACTCGGTCATTAACGGGTTAAGCTACAAATTCTGGTCCAAGATATGTCCCAGGCCCTGTCCCATGCTGAAATATTAAATGTGGCCTAGGCTGGAGCACACAAATAGCACAAAGGATTTCTATACTGAAATGTAACCTGCTTTTTGTAGCACGCTATTAGTAAAAAAAAATTTAGATTCATAAATGTGCACTGGCTGAAGAAAAACTAATAGCATTAAACATTTATATGCTTAAATGTGGCCTTGTTTCAGGACCATGCTATTAGCACTAATGATTTTTATTTTCAAATATGGAGTCATGCATGGCAAAAAATATTACCAGCACAAAATATTTTATGGAGAAATGTGGCCTTACTTCTAGACCACAGTATTACCGCAAAGAATTATTTTGAATTGTAGACTCCAGCCTAGGCTAAAATATTACCAGCACAATATATTATTCTGCCAAAATGTGGCATTGTTTCAGGACAACGTCATTAGCACAAGAAATTTATATTTTCAATTCTGGCCTTCTGATTTGCCACTGAAAAACAGTTTTAGTATAAAAGATTCAGAGTAGATAATTGGGCCTCGTGGCTGTACCACTGTAGTAGGCTTAATGACTTTTAAGTGGAAATCTGAACCACAGTTTTAGCACAAACAGTTTGGAGTAGCAAACGTGGCTCCCAGAGACTGCCACACAGTATTTGCACAATATACTTTGATGTTGAAAGATCGATTTCACACAGGACAGGATCCTATCTACTTCACTGACAAGTTCACTTTCAGCAGCAGAACCAGCACAGGAGCGACCTGTCTGCACTGTGACACTGAGCAAATGGTGCCAGCAAAACAAAATGTCCAGTTTTTATATGGCCGGGGACATGTGACTTCGGCAAACAATCACAGAAGACCTTTCGTCCCATTGTGGATGGTTTCTGCGCCTTGATTGGTTGCCGGAATCAGCACACATAAAGTTAAAAGAAAAAAAAGCATGCTCCGCAATTGCAATCTCTTTAGTTGCTCCTTTAACCCCTCCACATCACCTCCCCTCATCAAACATGTCCCCCCATCTTCAGCGCTCATCATACAGCTTCACTATCCTTGCCAAAGTCACACAAAACCTTTAGTGGAAATGCGAAGATTTACCAAACTGTGACCGACTTTTGCTGATTTTGAGTAAACATGCTCATGAAAGCGGACTTGAATCCGAATGTGCGACGCTCGTGACGAATTTGAGATTGGCGAACTTTTTCTATTTATAGCCAAATATTTCACATTTTGACTCTTCAGTCAAGTGAATCAAATGTCATTCTTCTACATCCTAGTTCCTATGTTTTTATGCATAGTTGAGTAATTTAACAAGGTGTAAATGAACGCGTTCAAAGGAGCGCCAAGGAGTTTTGCTAAAATGTTCCTTTATTCCACAACGAGTTTCGGCGGTCAGACACCGTCTTCATCAGGTGGCAATTTTATATCGAAACTTCTCCATTTAATAAGAAGACTGCCGAATTCCTTTAAGACGTTCATGCCCTACGTGACGATGTGTCCGGCTTCTCCCCAGGTTAGCACCACACCTTTACGACCCAGACCCTTGCCACACATGGAAATCTGCATCATGACTCCTGTGACCAGAATGGGCAATTGGTTAGCAGTCATCAATTTTATCACTGGGCCCCACTCAGGCCATCTAACTTTAGAAAAATGATGCCGAAAATTGGCTTCTGGCATCGTTGTGACCTGGGAGCCTGTATCTACCAGACATCGTACCGCACGGCCGTCAAACTCAGCCAAGACCAAGGGGCAGGTAGACACAAAATTTGTGTGACTTCCACTACTCCTCCGCTTCTATTCTGTCTCCGGGTGGTGTCCCCGGGCTCAGAACCCTCTAGTTTAACAGATTCGAGGTTGAACTCTTCCACGGCATGGACACTCCCATGCCATATGTCCTTTCATGCTACAGTTAAAGCAAGTGAGGGGTCTTTGTTGGCGGAATCCTCTGGAATCCCGGCAAGACTCCGGGCCTCCACTGGCCCCTGGAGTATTGGCAGCGGCTTCAGTCTTTTTCTTAATGTCAGCTGTTATGAGTTCATTTTCTCCTTCACCTCTGATGTCTGATGAACTCCCTCTGCTGGTGAAAGGAGGTAGTGAAATTGATCTGGATGGGAAGAACCTGTCATCTGAACAGGTGGTGTGATTGGACATCCGGAATTTCTGAGTGGATAAAAGGCAGCTGACGCCCTGCTGGGTTGCTGGTGATCCTTTCTGCTCTGAGCTCTGGCATCCAGTTTAGTTCCTGTCCACTAAAAGCTAAGTTTTTGCTCTGCTATTTTTCCATGAGATTTTGTCTGTCTACTTAGTGTTTGTGCTCAGCCTGCCCTGGTTGGGATGAGCTGAACTCCATTTTTGTCTCTGATCAGTTGATCTCTTTGCTCTGTCTTCAGAATATACCTGAGTGCTGATATAGTGATTTTGAAGTCTAGTGACTTCAGGGCCTTTTCTATCAGACGTGTTGGACATTATTTTTGGCAGGGTTTTTTGCGTGATTGCAGCCAGCATCTTTTCTGTCCTTTCCTATATAGTTAGTTGGGCCCCATCATTTGCTCAGCCTGTCTTTCTGTCTGTGTTTGCGTTTTCATCTGTTTTTCACCGACAATACATGTTGGGGGCTGTCTATTGCTTTGGGGTCTGCTCTGGGGCAGTTTAGATTTCCACTTTCTTTCTTTAGGCTTATTTAGCTCTCCGGCTGTGTCAAGGGGTCTAGGGCACCGTAGGAACCCCCCACGGCTACTGTTGTGGTTGTGGTGAATAGGATCAGGGGTCTGCAATCCGCTAGCTACCAACCTCTCCGGTTTTCAGGACTTAGCTCGTGTTTTTGTTTTTTCCTCCTCCGGTGACTCATTCATAACAGTCAGCCAACTCTCCTGTCAGATTCATAAGATCTTCCCGCAATTCTTCTACCCATAGGAGTACAATGATTGCATTCACGGACACCTCTGCACCCCGGAACTTCCCCACCGGGACTGTCACCCCCTGCTTCTGTTCTCTTGTGCGCGCTTCTCTTTCTATCTCAGAAAAAGTCAAGCGAGGTTCACCCGCACGCGCTCTCGCAGGACCTGTTTTGTCAGCGTATCTCACAAGCCCATCACTAAAAGGTCTCGCAGCATTATGTCTGCAGGGCCTACACCAATGCCATCTTTTCTGACAATCGCAGTAACTCCTGCAATGCATTCATGTACTGTGTCATGGACTCTCCTTCCCTCTGCATGGGGATAAAAAGGTGCCTCCTCAGCTGCCCCACCATCAGTGGGGTCTCCATGGGTTTCTTCCAAGATCTGGAGTAACAAGGGGCCGTAACATAACTGAGTCTCTAGCTTCTACATCTAATGCCATAATGGCCACCTCAGCTTCCAAGGCAGTAGTCATGGGGTGCATTCACATCATACCCTGTACGCTTTCAGCCCAGCTCCACAACATGGTGTTGTTTCACGTAAACTTTGTCAAATTATTTAACATTGCTCCCAGCGAGATGCTGGACCTTGGGCCACCCCCAACTGCTTGGTCTGCCACCTCTGTGCTGTTAGACTGCATCTTGCCAACTGCGCCAAGTCTTAGATGCTATCAGGAAAGCGGTATGCAGTGACGAGCAGGAGGCAGAGCGAGAGTTAATGGGCACTTTATGCAAAGTAGTGTACAGTCAATGCTCCACGCAGGGAGTTTGCAGTAATGATACATCTAATGCCATAATGGCCACCTCAGCTTCCAAGGCAGTAGTCATGGGGTGCATTCACATCATACCCTGTACGCTTTCAGTCCAGCTCCACAACATGGTGTTGTTTCACGTAAACTTTGTCAAATTATTTAACATTGCTCCCAGCGAGATGCTGGACCTTGGGCCACCCCCAACTGCTTGGTCTGCCGCCTCTGTGCTGTTAGACTGCATCTTGCCAACTGCGCCAAGTCTTAGATGCTATCAGGAAAGCGGTATGCAGTGACGAGCAGGAGGCAGAGCGAGAGTTAATGGGCACTTTATGCAAAGTAGTGTACAGTCAATGCTCCACGTAGGGAGTTTTCAGTAATGATACAGTATGAATGCAGGAAGGGGAACGGTGGATAAGATAATGTTAACAACAAACAGCATGAAACGATTCAACTTATCAGTCTGTAGCTTCCAGATGGACGAGGTTGAAAGATCGCACTATGGCAACACAGGTGCCGCGAGACGTCTCTGAAGCAATCCCAGATGAAGTTAAGGCACTGTCTCTGTACCGGAACAGCAAGGCCTGACTTGTCCTGACGTAATCCCTCAGTCCTGGAACTCAGTGTTATGTGGTGGATAGGAGTTGGCTCAGCGAGTGTGAAACAAAGTTCCGGGGTGGAGGCCACAGCAGGACCGCGTGGACAGGCGTGCACTGTAAGTTCGGCACAGTACGGCACATCAGTAGTAATCAGGGGTGCTGACCAGTCAGAGCTCTCGGATGCCAGAGTCTGCGAGGTGCTCAGCCATGTAGGTGCACCAGTAGTGCATGCAGGGGCAGACAGGCTGCAGAGTAAGCCCGCTGGTTGGTCAGAAGCTGTGGAGACGGAGTCAACCTTCTCCTTCAGTGTGTACTGTCTTCCTGCCAGAAGCCCTGTTTTCGCACACTCCACTCCTTTTATATTCACCCCACCCTCTATAGTAACAAAACTGGTGTAACTGATGCAGGTTTGTAGGTGGCTTTGCGTGCACCTGACTTTTCAGCTTTGCCCATAAATTTTCAATAGGATTAGGATCAGGGCTTTGTGATAGCCACTCCAAAGCATTGACTTTGTTATCCTTAAGCCACTTTGTTACCATTTTGGCAGTATGCTTTGGGTCATTGTTCATCCGGAAGAACCATTTCCGCCCAAGCTTTAACTTTCTGGCTGAGGTCTTGAGATGTTACTTCAGTATTTCCACATAATCTTCATTTCTCATGATCCCATCTATTTTGTGAGGTGCACCAGTCCCTTCTGCAGCAAAACAACCCTACAACATGATGCTGCAAACCCCATGTTTCACAGTTGGGATGGTGTTCTTAGGCTTCAAAGCTTCTCCCATTTTCCTCCAAGCTTAATGATGGTCATTATGCCCCAAAACGTTTAATTTTAGTTTCATAAGACCACAGGACAGGTCTCCATAAATTATAGTCTTTGCTCCTGTGTGCATTTTAAACATTTAAGGCTAGTTTCACACTTGCTTTTTTTTGCAGCGCGTTTTTCCCGCAAAAAAACGCATTAAAAAAACGCATACAAATGCATACAAACGCTGCGTTTTTTTCCAGCATTTTAATGCGCATGCAGGAAAAAAACGCAGTGTTTTTGCGCGTTTGTATGCGTTTTTTGTGCGTTTGCGTTTATTTACAGATTTTGGAAAAACCCCACAAAAAAGAAAAAACAACCATTCAACAACACACAAGACCAATGGGACTTCATTGTGGGTGTGGTATGTTAATATATATAGACCCTGTCTACAGTATTCTTCACATTTGCTTGATTCTTCTCGTGACCATGGATCTGCGCTGGAAGAGTTTTCACTTCAACTTGGATTTGGACATCGCGATGGCTCAGGCGTATGCAGTTGCTTGCCATGAACAAAGGAAGAGAGAGAGGCAGCGAAGACGGCGGCGTATGTGGATACATCCGATTGTTGAACTCCGGGAGAGCCGTGGGGCATACCACACCCTCTACAGCGAGCTACAGGCAAACCCGGAGAAATTTACAGATTATATCCGGATGTCCCACGAAAGTTTCTTGGATTTGCTTGCTCGTGTCCAACAATCCATCCGGAGACAGGACACACAGCTCCGTCGTGCGATTCCTCCTGAGGAACGGCTACTGGTGACATTACGGTATGTTTTAAAAACCAAGGGGTGCGGTCTGATGGTTTTTTTTTAAATTTAGTATTCAAAACCTTGGGTAATTAGTTTTCGTGAATGTACTAATATTTTATTTTATAGTTTTTTAAAATAATATACATAAATATTAATTTTACTTCTTTGTCTGTTCACAGATTCCTGGCGACTGGAGAAACCCTATCTTCACTACACTTCCAGTACCGTATTGGAATCTCTACCTTGTCTGGAATTGTTGCTGACACCTGCCGGGCTCTCTGGAATGTTCTTTGCCCAGAATTTATGCCCCTGCCCACCGCTGAAAAGTGGATGGAAATTGCTGACAAATTCTGGACAGTATGCAATTTTCCCAACTGTTTGGGAGCTGTTGATGGTAAACACATACGGATCATCAAACCCCAAAGAACGGGATCTGAGTACTATAATTACAAAAAGTACTTTTCAATAGTACTCATTGCGATTGCGGATGCCGGATGTATGTTTGTAGCAGTGGACATTGGAGCATTTGGCCGTGGTAATGACTCACAGGCTTTTAAAAACTCAGACATGGGCCGGAGGTTGTATGGCAACCAATTTAATTTCCCTATGCCACGGCCTCTTCCTCACACCGAAGCTCCGCCACTGCCCTTTGTAATGGTTGGCGATGAGGCTTTTCAAATGTGCGGAAACTTACTGAAACCCTACTCCAGCCGGGACTTGGACCACACCAAAAAAATATTTAATTACAGGCTGACCAGGGCCAGAAGAACTGTCGAGTGTGCTTTTGGGATTCTTGTTTCCAGATGGCGAATTCTGGGCACGGCCATTAATCTTAAACTTGAAACAGTCGATGAGGTGGTGAAGGCCTGTGTGGTTCTACATAACTTTGTGATGGCTAAAGAGCACCCGACCTTTGAACTGGACGATGATGCTCCTAACCCATTGCCTGAATTCACTCAGCACACTCTCAGGTCATCCGTTGAAGTTGGCCAAATGAGGGACCAATTTGCGGCCTACTTTATTTCTGATGTAGGACGGGTGCACTGGCAAGATGAAATGGTGTAATGTTTTTGTTTGTTTATGGTAATAAAAAACCTTATTTGATACCATTACTGAGTGCACTATATTTTTTAAACTCCAATTTAATAAAAAACTTCCCATGTATAACTGAATTTTTTGATGTTCACACACCTGGGCAGGTAAATACACATATGAGTTAAAATGCAGCATTGCTAGTCTGCGTGAAATATATTGGAACGAGCAAAGCTGCAGGCCATGAATCAGGAAACCATTTTTTTTCAAGAGAAAGTTGTGCAACTAGTTGAAAACAAAGTATGTGATTTTCTCAAAACACAACCCTCAAAACCCAACCCCAATGAAAGTCCATGGGGAATACAAGTCAGCATTGAGTGGATGAATGTAATCTGCTCCATTCCAACTTACAAGTTATTACACTAGGCCTTGGAATGACTATACTAGTCCGTGGTATTTCAAATATGAGTATAGTAGGCCTTGGGCCTACTAGTATAGTCATATGTGAAATACCACGGCCTAGTATAGTCATAACAAGGCCTACTCGATTTTTACCAACTAGGATCTTGTTTCACAAAAAACAAACGGGTGAAACTTGACAAGTTTCAACAGTTTGTTTTTCATGAAACCAGATTCTAGTTGGTAAAACTAGAGTTATTACACTAGGCCTTGGAATGACTATACTAGGCCGTGGTATTTCAAATATGAGTATAGTAGGCCTTGGGGCTAGTAGTATAGTAATATGTGAAATGCCACGGCCTAGTATAGTCATACCAAGGCCTACTGTAATAACTCGATTTTTAACAATCTTGTTTCACAAAAAACAAACTGGTGAAACTAGAAAGATAATTATTTTTAAGACAAGTTTCAAGTTTGTTTTTCATGAAACCAGATTCTAGTTGGTAAAACTAGAGTTATTACACTAGGCCTTGGAATGACTATACTAGGCCGTGGTATTTCAAATATGAGTATAGTAGGCCTTGGGGCTAGTAGTATAGTAATATGTGAAATACCACGGCCTAGTATAGTCATACCAAGGCCTACTGTAATAACTCGATTTTTAACAACTAGCATCTTGTTTCACAAAAAACAAACTGGTGAAACTAGAAAGAAACTTATTTTTTAGACAAGTTTCAACAGTTTGTTTTTCATGAAACCAGATTCTAGTTGGTAAAACTAGAGTTATTACACTAGGCCTTGGAATGACTATACTAGGCCGTGGTATTTCAAATATGAGTATAGTAGGCCTTGGGGCTAGTAGTATAGTAATATGTGAAATGCCACGGCCTAGTATAGTCATACCAAGGCCTACTGTAATAACTCGATTTTTAACAATCTTGTTTCACAAAAAACAAACTGGTGAAACTAGAAAGATAATTATTTTTAAGACAAGTTTCAACAGTTTGTTTTTCATGAAACCAGATTCTAGTTGGCAAAACTAGAGTTATTACACTAGGCCTTGGAATGACTATACTAGGCCGTGGTATTTCAAATATGAGTATAGTAGGCCTTGGGGCTAGTAGTATAGTAATATGTGAAATACCACGGCCTAGTATAGTCATACCAAGGCCTACTGTAATAACTCGATTTTTAACAACTAGCATCTTGTTTCACAAAAAACAAACTGGTGAAACTAGAAAGAAACTTATTTTTTAGACAAGCTTCAACAGTTTGTTTTTCATGAAACCAGATTCTAGTTGGTAAAACTAGAGTTATTACACTAGGCCTTGGAATGACTATACTAGTCCATGTTATTTCACATATGACTATACTAGGCCTTGGGTTGGTTTTTAACATGTATTTACCCATCAGTGTGTGTGAGCGGCGCAAACAACATTAATGAAACTTAGTAATGGTGAACCACAAATGTAAATTTATTTTTTATCACAAAAATAAACCTAAAAATTATTTTTTACGGCGTTTGGGGGCAGATGGTTTCAATTTGGGGGTGTGCAGGGAATATGCAACACTTGCAGTTGAAGACGGTGTTTGAGGGGAAGGGGCAACAAAACTTGTGGGGGAAGGTAGTCCAGTTAAGGGAATTAAACTAGGAACACTTGTAGGAGAGGAAATCTGTTCAGGTACATTAGT
The DNA here is from genome assembly GCF_039654945.1 of Dendrobates tinctorius. Taxonomy (NCBI): domain Eukaryota; kingdom Metazoa; phylum Chordata; class Amphibia; order Anura; family Dendrobatidae; genus Dendrobates; species Dendrobates tinctorius. The sequence continues at coordinate 57,038,191 of NW_027361675.1, forward strand.
TGTAATGGCATGTCGCCGTAGGCTTGTGTGCCTGGACCGACTTTGGCCCAATGCCCGCCTTGATTGATTTCGCCTTGAACTAGGGGCAAATATGGAATGTAGGTCCCCCGTATGCTGGTATGGCTGCTGCTGCTGAGGTGGCGGCTGCTGCTGCTGAGGTGGCGGCTGCTGCTGAGGTGGCGGCTGCTGCTGAGGTGGCTGCTGCTGCTGAGGTGGCGGCTGCTGCTGAGGTGGCTGCTGCTGAGGTGGTTGCTGCTGCTGCTGAGGTGGCGGCTGCTGCTGAGGTGGCTGCTGCTGAGGTGGCTGCTGCTGCTGAGGTGGCTGCTGCTGCTCTTCGTTGTCAGTGCTCGTCCTTGCAGGAGGACTGGTGGCGGCAGTGATGGTCCAGGTTTGCAGAGTGGTGGTGGCAGGGCTACTACATGTTGTTGTAGCGGCAGGGCTGTTCCATGTTTGCCTAGTGGTGGCTGAGCTCCACGCATGCATGCGATTGGCGGTGGTGCTCCAGACAGGAGCAGCGCTTGCCATGGTGGTGTCGGTGAAGTGACCAGCTGCACTCAGACTTGTGGTGGTGTAACGGTGGGTGTCCTGGCTTTGAATAGAGGTGTCCGTGCAGTGGTATGCAGCACAAGTAGGTAGTGAGGTGAAGCGAGTCAATGGTGGCACAGGTGGAAAGGACACCACTGACTGCTGACCGTACCGATTATGCTGCATAGCCTGCAAGAAAGCATTGTTGCAGGCCTGCAGCACATTCAGCTGTTGATCAGGACTAAGGTGTTCCGCCATGCCCTTTTCAATCTTACTAAAAAAATGGTGTGCTGGTCTGTTGAGGTCGGCCTCCAGACGGTCAAGGCGCTGTTCTACAGAATTGAAGCGGTGTTCAAAGTGGTTAAAACCACGTTCCATGAGTGCAAAACCGCTTTCAACTCTGTCGGACAGTGACTTGAGGCTGGAATTAAATGTCTCGCTCAAATGCATAAACTCGGGCAAGACATTCCTGTCCAAGGCCCTCTGCCGCTGGCGGGTAGTGCCCGCATAACCAGTGGCAGAGACCTGGGACAGGGCAACACCTGATGGCCCAGCTTCCTGGTCACCAGCTGTGTGTGTGGTTGACCTGCAAGGTGCTTCCTGGCTGTCGGATGGCTGGGACGGGTCAGAGGACGTCCGAGGAAGGACCGCTCCAGGGCCAGGTTGCAGGGTGCTGCTCCAGGTGCTGTGGAAGAAAGGAAAATCATTACTACCATGCCTTTACAAGAAGCATCAGCTGTGGATTAGAAAAACACAGATTAATAAAAATAAAAACCCAAAATGTATAATACTTACGATCTTGTGGCAAGGACCGGTCTTAGGAACTGCAACGCGTGATAGTGACGGTATCTAGTTCTGGTCCTTGACGCAGATCCACTGCGAACCTGGCCCTCAGCACGAACATCACTGTTGAAGCGGTCCTTGATCGAACGCCAACGTGTTCGGACTTTGTCCACTGTTGATAAAAAAAAACAGTGCCGTCAAGGACAACAGTCACTGCGGCACAATGTAGCAATACAATACTCAAAGCAGTCACTGTAGACCCCGATGACACTGTTGGGTTTCCTGCTAGAATACACCTAGCACGAAACCCAACAGTGCCGTCAAGGACAACAGTCACTGCGGCACAATGTAGCAATACAATACTCAAAGCAGTCACTGTAGACCCCGATGACACTGTTGGGTTTCCTGCTAGAATACACCTAGCACGAAACCCAACAGTGCCATCAAGGACAACAGTCACTGCGGCACAATGTAGCAATACAATACTCAAAGCAGTCACTGTAGACCCCGATGACACTGTTGGGTTTCCTGCTAGAATACGCCTAGCACGAAACCCAACAGTGCCGTCAAGGACAACAGTCACTGCGGCACAATGTAGCAATACAATACTCAAAGCAGTCACTGTAGACCCCGATGACACTGTTGGGTTTCCTGCTAGAATACGCCTAGCACGAAACCCAACAGTGCCGTCAAGGACAACAGTCACTGCGGCACAATGTAGCAATACAATACTCAAAGCAGTCACTGTAGACCCCGATGACACTGTTGGGTTTCCTGCTAGAATACACCTAGCACGAAACCCAACAGTGCCGTCAAGGACAACAGTCACTGCGGCACAATGTAGCAATACAATACTCAAAGCAGTCACTGTAGACCCCGATGACACTGTTGGGTTTCCTGCTAGAATACGCCTAGCACGAAACCCAACAGTGCCGTCAAGGACAACAGTCACTGCGGCACAATGTAGCAATACAATACTCAAAGCAGTCACTGTAGACCCCGATGACACTGTTGGGTTTCCTGCTAGAATACACCTAGCACGAAACCCAACAGTGCCATCAAGGACAACAGTCACTGCGGCACAATGTAGCAATACAATACTCAAAGCAGTCACTGTAGACCCCGATGACACTGTTGGGTTTCCTGCTAGAATACGCCTAGCACGAAACCCAACAGTGCCGTCAAGGACAACAGTCACTGCGGCACAATACAGAGCAGGGAAATACTCACTAAACGCCTTTTTGGAGGATGCTGTGGCGCTGTCCCAGCCATCCATCAACGCTGCGGCCACCTCATTCCATAGCCGCCGGGTCACCACATTGTCCTTGTACAGCCGGTCACGGCTGTCCCACAACGGCGAACGCTCCTGGACCAGGCTGATGAGCTGCTCATTATCCAGGTAGACGTCTTCATCCCGTTGTGGAACCTAGACAAAACACATTCATTAGAATAATCAAATTTAAATTGAATAAAAAGTTACAAAAAAAGAAACAAAAAAAAGAGTAAAAATAGAAGATAAAAAATAAAGAACATTACAAATCATTTGATACTTACATTCCGTATCACCACCGGGACTTGGCTTCGCTGCTCCTGCTCTTCGCCCTCACTAGTCCCGTCCGCAGATGATGATGACGATGTCTTAAGAAAGTTGAAAAAAACGTAAGAGATTTGGAGAAGCAGCAGATATACTTACCAGATGCACGAAAATAATCACCTCACGGTCTGCTTGCGCCAATTCCTGCCGCGATGGGGAATACTCGGATTCTGAAGACATACTGCATGTAAAAATAATAAAAATCATTAGTACATACATAATTTAAAAGGACAGGCATATAATGTAATATACTCACATTCTTCGCTGATATAATGGGTTCTTGGTTGACTGTCTGCTCTTCAATCTGTCAGTGTAGTAGTGGCAGAGTTTTGGCAGGCACCTCCTTTATATAGACTTTTTTTTTTTGACTTTAGAAGATTCTAACTAGGATAAAAAGTGGACACCACCCAAAAAACGCAGCGCTAAAAAAACGCATACCTGCGCATGCCAGTGCGCACGTATGCGCATCCATAGGCTATTATGGCCATTTTTAGCGCAAAACGTGCGCATACGTGCGCATGCGATTTTTTCCAGGGCCAAAAAATGCAACATGCTGCGTCTGGAAAATACCAACGCACACCCCAAAAAAACGCAGCGCATGAAAATCGCATACATGCGCTTACAAGCGCGCAGGTATGCGCACCCATGTTAAATATAGGGGAAAAATCGCATGCGCACGTATGCGTTTTTTTCCAGCGCTAAAAAACGCAAATGTGAAACCAGCATAATATACCTTTTTTTATGCTTCTTTTGGAGTAATGATTAGAGTTGAGCGAAACGGGTCGAAAAAATTCAAAAGTCGCCGACTTTTGGCAAAGTCTGGTTTCATGAAACGAAACCCGACCCTAGGATGAGGTCGGCCACGAGGTCGGCGACTTACGCGCCAAAGTCGCGTTTCAAAAGTTTGTTTTGCGCTCTTTTTCAGCCAATCAGGATCCACGGACACTGTGGGCAACGTGATGACATAGGCACGGGTCACCACCATCTTTCAGAAGGGCATGCAAGTGATTGGCTTGCTTTGGTGGGCGTCACAGGGGGTATAAAAGGGCGTGCACGCCGACCGCCATCTTACTTCTGCCGATCTTAGTATAGGGAGAGGTTGCTTCTGATTCTGTAGGGAGAGCGTTAGGCAGGGAAGAAGACAAAAAAACTGCTTCTGCTGCTAGCGATTTGGCCTGCACAACACACAAGTCACTGTGTGTGCAGTGCAAGGGGAGGCTATATTGTGGTGTATCAGTGGTGTTGGTTGTTGGGCTGCCTTTTAAGGCTTCCTGACACGCTGGCATTGCTGTTTACCCACTGCTCCGCAAACTGCTTTTTTAAAAGCAATCCAATCTCCCTTATCCTCTCGTCACTTTGGTCACAGGCAGCTGTGCCATCGAGCGTGTCACAAAGCGCTCAGATATCAGTGGGCCGCACACAATCCACAAGTGTCCAGTGTCCAAAAGTGTACGCAGAGATTCAAAATCTCCATTATCCTCTCGTCACTTTGGTCACAGGCAGCTGTGCCATCGAGCGTGTCACATAGCGCTCAGATATCAGTGGGCCTCACACCATCCACAAGTGTCCAGTGTCCAAAAGTGTACGCAGAGATTCAAAATCTCCATTATCCTCTCGTCACTTTGGTCACAGGCAGCTGTGCCATCGAGCGTGTCACATAGCGCTCAGATATCAGTGGGCCGCACACAATCCACAAGTGTCCACTGTCCACAAGTGCACGCAGAGATTCAAAATCTCCATTATCCTCTCGTCACTTTGGTCACAGGCAGCTGTGCCATCGAGCGTGTCACATAGCGCTCAGATATCAGTGGGTCGCACACAATCCACAAGTGTCCAGTGTCCAAAAGTGCACGCAGAGATTCAAAATCTCCATTATCCTCTCGTCACTTTGGTCACAGGCAGCTGTGCCATCGAGCGTGTCACATAGCGCTCAGATATCAGTGGGCCGCACACAATCCACAAGTGTCCACTGTCCACAAGTGTACGCAGAGATTCAAAATCTCCATTATCCTCTCGTCACTTTGGTCACAGGCAGCTGTGCCATCGAGCGTGTCACATAGCGCTCAGATATCAGTGGGCCGCACACAATCCACAAGTGTCCACTGTCCAAAAGTGTACGCAGAGATTCAAAATCTCCATTATCCTCTCGTCACTTTGGTCACAGGCAGCGGTGCCATCGAGCGTGTCACATAGCGCTCAGATATCAGTGGGCCGCACACAATCCACAAGTGTCCACTGTCCACAAGTGTACGCAGAGATTCAAAATCTCCATTATCCTCTCGTCACTTTGGTCACAGGCAGCTGTGCCATCGAGCGTGTCACATAGCACTCAGATATCAGTGGGCCGCACACAATCCACAAGTGTCCACTGTCCACAAGTGTACGCAGAGATTCAAAATCTCCATTATCCTCTCGTCACTTTGGTCACAGGCAGCTGTGCCATCGAGCGTGTCACATAGCGCTCAGATATCAGTAGGCCGCACACAATCCACAAGTGTCCACTGTCCACAAGTGTACGCAGAGATTCAAAATCTCCATTATCCTCTCGTCACTTTGGTCACAGGCAGCTGTGCCATCGAGCGTGTCACATAGCGCTCAGATATCAGTGGGCCGCAAACAATCCACAAGTGTCCAGTGTCCAAAAGTGTACGCAGAGATTCAAAATCTCCATTATCCTCTCGTCACTTTGGTCACAGGCAGCTGTGCCATCGAGCGTGTCACATAGCGCTCAGATATCAGTGGGCCGCACACAATCCACAAGTGTCCACTGTCCAAAAGTGTACGCAGAGATTCAAAATCTCCATTATCCTCTCGTCACTTTGGTCACAGGCAGCTGTGCCATCGAGCGTGTCACATAGCGCTCAGATATCAGTGGGCCTCACACCATCCACAAGTGTCCAGTGTCCAAAAGTGTACGCAGAGATTCAAAATCTCCATTATCCTCTCGTCACTTTGGTCACAGGCAGCTGTGCCATCGAGCGTGTCACATAGCGCTCAGATATCAGTGGGCCGCACACAATCCACAAGTGTCCACTGTCCAAAAGTGTACGCAGAGATTCAAAATCTCCCTTATCCTCTCGTCACTTTGGTCACAGGCAGCTGTGCCATCGAGCGTGTCACATAGCGCTCAGATATCAGTGGGCCGCACACAATCCACAAGTGTCCAGTGTCCAAAAGTGTACGCAGAGATTCAAAATCTCCATTATCCTCTCGTCACTTTGGTCACAGGCAGCTGTGCCATCGAGCGTGTCACATAGCGCTCAGATATCAGTGGGCCGCACACAATCCACAAGTGTCCACTGTCCAAAAGTGTACGCAGAGATTCAAATTCTCCATTATCCTTTCGTCACTTTGGTCACAGGCAGCTGTGCCATCGAGCGTGTCACATAGCGCTCAGATATCAGTGGGCCTCACACCATCCACAAGTGTCCAGTGTCCAAAAGTGTACGCAGAGATTCAAAATCTCCATTATCCTCTCGTCACTTTGGTCACAGGCAGCTGTGCCATCGAGCGTGTCACATAGCGCTCAGATATCAGTGGGCCGCACACAATCCACAAGTGTCCACTGTCCACAAGTGCACGCAGAGATTCAAAATCTCCATTATCCTCTCGTCACTTTGGTCACAGGCAGCTGTGCCATCGAGCGTGTCACATAGCGCTCAGATATCAGTGGGCCGCACACAATCCACAAGTGTCCAGTGTCCAAAAGTGTACGCAGAGATTCAAAATCTCCATTATCCTCTCGTCACTTTGGTCACAGGCAGCTGTGCCATCGAGCGTGTCACATAGCGCTCAGATATCAGTGGGCCGCACACAATCCACAAGTGTCCACTGTCCACAAGTGTACGTAGAGATTCAAAATCTCCATTATCCTCTCGTCACTTTGGTCACAGGCAGCTGTGCCATCGAGCGTGTCACATAGCGCTCAGATATCAGTGGGCCGCACACAATCCACAAGTGTCCACTGTCCAAAAGTGTACGCAGAGATTCAAAATCTCCATTATCCTCTCGTCACTTTGGTCACAGGCAGCGGTGCCATCGAGCGTGTCACATAGCGCTCAGATATCAGTGGGCCGCACACAATCCACAAGTGTCCACTGTCCACAAGTGTACGCTGAGATTCAAAATCTCCATTATCCTCTCGTCACTTTGGTCACAGGCAGCTGTGCCATCGAGCGTGTCACATAGCACTCAGATATCAGTGGGCCGCACACAATCCACAAGTGTCCACTGTCCACAAGTGTACGCAGAGATTCAAAATCTCCATTATCCTCTCGTCACTTTGGTCACAGGCAGCTGTGCCATCGAGCGTGTCACATAGCGCTCAGATATCAGTGGGCCGCACACAATCCACAAGTGTCCACTGTCCACAAGTGTACGCAGAGATTCAAAATCTCCATTATCCTCTCGTCACTTTGGTCACAGGCAGCTGTGCCATCGAGCGTGTCACATAGCGCTCAGATATCAGTGGGCCGCACACAATCCACAAGTGTCCAGTGTCCAAAAGTGTACGCAGAGATTCAAAATCTCCATTATCCTCTCGTCACTTTGGTCACAGGCAGCTGTGCCATCGAGCGTGTCACATAGCGCTCAGATATCAGTGGGCCGCACACAATCCACAAGTGTCCACTGTCCACAAGTGTACGTAGAGATTCAAAATCTCCATTATCCTCTCGTCACTTTGGTCACAGGCAGCTGTGCCATCGAGCGTGTCACATAGCGCTCAGATATCAGTGGGCCGCACACAATCCACAAGTGTCCACTGTCCAAAAGTGTACGCAGAGATTCAAAATCTCCATTATCCTCTCGTCACTTTGGTCACAGGCAGCGGTGCCATCGAGCGTGTCACATAGCGCTCAGATATCAGTGGGCCGCACACAATCCACAAGTGTCCACTGTCCACAAGTGTACGCTGAGATTCAAAATCTCCATTATCCTCTCGTCACTTTGGTCACAGGCAGCTGTGCCATCGAGCGTGTCACATAGCACTCAGATATCAGTGGGCCGCACACAATCCACAAGTGTCCACTGTCCACAAGTGTACGCAGAGATTCAAAATCTCCATTATCCTCTCGTCACTTTGGTCACAGGCAGCTGTGCCATCGAGCGTGTCACATAGCGCTCAGATATCAGTGGGCCGCACACAATCCACAAGTGTCCACTGTCCACAAGTGTACGCAGAGATTCAAAATCTCCATTATCCTCTCGTCACTTTGGTCACAGGCAGCTGTGCCATCGAGCGTGTCACATAGCGCTCAGATATCAGTGGGCCGCACACAATCCACAAGTGTCCAGTGTCCAAAAGTGTACGCAGAGATTCAAAATCTCCATTATCCTCTCGTCACTTTGGTCACAGGCAGCTGTGCCATCGAGCGTGTCACATAGCGCTCAGATATCAGTGGGCCGCACACAATCCACAAGTGTCCACTGTCCAAAAGTGTACGCAGAGATTCAAAATCTCCATTATCCTCTCGTCACTTTGGTCACAGGCAGCTGTGCCATCGAGCGTGTCACATAGCGCTCAGATATCAGTGGGCCTCACACCATCCACAAGTGTCCAGTGTCCAAAAGTGTACGCAGAGATTCAAAATCTCCATTATCCTCTCGTCACTTTGGTCACAGGCAGCTGTGCCATCGAGCGTGTCACATAGCGCTCAGATATCAGTGGGCCGCACACAATCCACAAGTGTCCACTGTCCAAAAGTGTACGCAGAGATTCAAAATCTCCATTATCCTCTCGTCACTTTGGTCACAGGCAGCTGTGCCATCGAGCGTGTCACATAGCGCTCAGATATCAGTGGGCCGCACACAATCCACAAGTGTCCAGTGTCTAAAAGTGTACGCAGAGATTCAAAATCTCCATTATCCTCTCGTCACTTTGGTCACAGGCAGCTGTGCCATCGAGCGTGTCACATAGCGCTCAGATATCAGTGGGCCGCACACAATCCACAAGTGTCCACTGTCCAAAAGTGTACGCAGAGATTCAAAATCTCCATTATCCTCTCGTCACTTTGGTCACAGGCAGCTGTGCCATCGAGCGTGTCACATAGCGCTCAGATATCAGTGGGCCGCACACAATCCACAAGTGTCCACTGTCCAAAAGTGTACGCAGAGATTCAAAATCTCCATTATCCTCTCGTCACTTTGGTCACAGGCAGCTGTGCCATCGAGCGTGTCACATAGCGCTCAGATATCAGTGGGCCGCACACAATCCACAAGTGTCCACTGTCCAAAAGTGTACGCAGAGATTCAAAATCTCCATTATCCTCTCGTCACTTTGGTCACAGGCAGCTGTGCCATCGAGCGTGTCACATAGCGCTCAGATATCAGTGGGCCGCACACAATCCACAAGTGTCCACTGTCCAAAAGTGTACGCAGAGATTCAAAATCTCCATTATCCTCTCGTCACTTTGGTCACAGGCAGCTGTGCCATCGAGCGTGTCACATAGCACTCAGATATCAGTGGGCCGCACACAATCCACAAGTGTCCACTGTCCACAAGTGTACGCAGAGATTCAAAATCTCCATTATCCTCTCGTCACTTTGGTCACAGGCAGCTGTGCCATCGAGCGTGTCACATAGCGCTCAGATATCAGTGGGCCGCACACAATCCACAAGCGTCCACTGTCCACAAGTGTGTGCAGAAATTCTAAAACTCCCCTGTCCTATAGACACCTTGTACCTTGTTTTACATTACTATATAGTTTGTTGGATTTTGTCTACATTTCTACCAAAAATGAGGAAGGCTGGTGGAAGCGGCCGTGGAATTGGGCGGGGGTTGGCAGCTGGTAATGATGGTGTTGGTGGTGGATCTGATGGTAGTGGCAAGAGTAAAATAGGACCGAATGCAGGAGGTGCTGACCCTGCGTCATCGTCTGGCTACATAAGGCCTCGAACGCTTAGTTTTCTAGGAGTTGGCAAACCGCTTTTAAAGGCAGAGCATCAGGAAAAAGTTTTGTCTTACATTGCTGACTCAGCCTCCAGCTCTATCGCCTCCTCTTCTTCAGTTGTAAAAAGTAAAAGCACTGAGTCGTCATTGGAGGCTCATGCTCATGAACCACACCTTTCCTTGTGTCCTTCACCCCAACCAAGATTGAAGGATGACGCAGGCCATACTACTGATTACTCCATGGAGCTGTTTTCACATACCATGCCTGGATTATCAAGTGAAATGGTGAATTACCCAGGCCAAGATGAATCTGACATGGAGTGCACTGATGCACAGCCGCTGATGGATGATTCTGCTGGTACATTCACTCAGAGCACTACATTGTCCTCGCAGTGTACAGAGCCAGATTTTGACCCTGATGAGACTCAGGTGCCCCTTCCCGCACACTATACCACCATACACGGTGACACAGAGAAAGGTGCACATGACATAGAAGAGGAGGTGATGGATGACCCAGTTGTTGACCCAGATTGGCATCCATTGGGGGAAGAGGGTGCTGCTTCCAATAGCTCAGATGAGGAGCATCCACAGCAGACATCGACATCGCAACAGCTGTTATCTGGCAGGCCCGGAGCACTCCAAAGACAGGTTCCAAACATCAAAAGAGTTGCTGGACAGCTTGTCCAGAGGGTCAAAAGATCACAGCGTGCTAGGCCGCAAAATGTCTGCCAAAGTAGGAAGAGTGCAGTGTGGCAGTTTTTTGAACAAAATCCTCATGATCAGGCCAAGGTTATCTGTAAGAAGTGCGCAAAGACCTTTAGCCGAGGGAAAAATCTGAAAAATTTGAATACCAGTTGCATGCTTAGACATTTAACCAGCATGCACTTGCAAGCGTGGACACAACACCAAACCTCAAGTGCCACATGTGCAACTGATCACAACGAAGGTAGTCAGCAACGCTACATTGTTTCCCCCACTGTAAGCCCACCGGTTAGCACAGCAGCAAATGTTGAGGTGTCGTTGCAAGGCCACAGCAGTCAGGGAATCCCACTGTTATATCAACGAAAGACTGATTCTAGGCCATCAGAAAGAACACCAACTCCATCACCATCATCAACCCTCTCTCAGTCCGCCCTGTCCACCGCTACTTCCACCATATGCAGCTCTCAAGTCCAGCTCACCCTCCCAGACACTATGAGTAGGTCAAGAAAGTACTCAGTCTCTCATCCGCGTACACTGGGTTTGAACGCCCACATTGCCAAACTAATCTCGTTTGAGATGATGCCCTTTCGGTTGGTGGAAAGCACAGCTTTCCGCGAACTCATGGCCTATGCAGTACCATGCTATGACCTACCCAGTCGCCACTTCTTCTCTCGCAAAGCCATCCCAGCCCTCCACCATCATGTGAAAGACCGCATTGTCCATGCACTCAAGCAGTCAGTGAGCGGAAAGGTGCACCTCACAACTGATGCATGGTCCAGTCGGCATGGCCAGGGCCGTTACGTGTCCATCACTGCGCACTGGGTTAATGTGGTGGATGCAGGGTCCACAGGGGACAGCGGTGGTGGGACAGTGCTGCCTAGCCAACGGTATAGGAAACAGTTGGCTGTAGGCGTTCGATCCTCCTCCTCCTCCTCCAGAAGCGACAGCTCGTCCACAGAGCGCAGTCGTACGAGCACTCCATCTGCAGCTGCCACTGTTGCACATGATGTGTCCCCCTATCGAGCAGCTAGTGGAAAGCGTCAGCAGGCTGTGTTGCAGATGATGTGTTTGGGCGACAGACACACCGCCGAGGTGCTGGCCGAGTACTTGAAGCGACAAACTGAGTCATGGCTGGGCAGTGTACATCTTGAGGCAGGCAAGGTAGTTAGTGATAACGGCCGTAATTTTGTGGCAGCCATAGCCCTTTCAAAACTCAGCCACATACCTTGCTTGGCTCACACCTTGAACCTGGTGGTGCAGTGCTTCCTCAAAAATTATCCGGAGTTAACAGCCCTGCTCCAGAAGGTGCGAAGACTGTGCGCGCACATCCGCCGGTCGCCTGTACACTCCGTTCGTATGCAGAAGCTGCAGCGATTGCTCCACCTTCCCAACCACCGCCTCATTATCGACATTGCAACAAGGTGGAACTCCACCCTGCACATGGTGGAGCGGCTGTGCGAGCAGAGGCAGGCCATAATGCATTTGTGGGAGGATACACGGCCAGGCACTTTGAGAGCAGACATGGAGTTGACAGGCGTGCAGTGGTCGAAGCTGAAAGACCTTTGTAAAGTCCTTCAGTGTTTTGAGGAATGCACACGGCTGGTAAGCGCAGACGACGCCATCCTAAGCATGAGCATCCCACTTATGCGTCTGCTCATGCAAACTTTGACGCACCTTAAGGAGCAGGCGTCTGCAGCCAATGTTGATGAGGAGGAAGAGGAGGAGGGAATCCTTGATGACATTCAGCCATTGTCTGCTCAGGGACCTCTCCTGGACGAGGTGGAGGAAGAAGAAGAGGAGGAGGAGGAGGATGATGGGGATGATTACTTAGGGGAGGAGGATGCATCTCGTGGGGCAAGTGAAAATGTTGGCATGGCAAGGTCTGGTACAGGGTTTGTGCGTGACTGGAGGGATGTGGATTTGCCAGAAAGTGCTCCTCCACCCAGCACTCGCAGTGCATCATTGACACTGGGAACATTGGCCCACATGTCAGATTATGCCTTGCGGATACTAAAAAGGGACCCCCGCATTGCCAAAATGATGAACGATGACGACTACTGGTTGGCCAGCATCCTGGATCCACGTTATAAAGGCAAATTACAAAACATCATGCCACAGGAGAACCTTGACCTAATATTGGCTAATAAACAAGCAACTCTGGTAAATCGGTTGCTTGAGGCATTCCCAGCACACAGCAGCGGTGATGGTTCTCACACGAGCAGTACGGGCCGGGGGCAGCTTGGCAGAGGTGTTCGTGGTGCACACAGCAGAAGTGGCGTTGGAGACAGGGGTTTCATGACAATGTTGTGGACTGATTTTTCAAATACCGCTCACACAACTGGTAATACTGCATCGATGGAAAGTGACAGGAGACAGCAGTTGTCAACTATGGTTACAAACTACTTTTCCTCCCATATCGATGTTCTCCCACACAGGTCATTCCCCTTTGACTATTGGGCCGCTAAACTGGACACCTGGCCTGAATTGGCCCAATATGCCTTACAGGAGCTCGCTTGCCCAGCTGCAAGTGTGCTATCGGAAAGAGTCTTCAGTGCAGCTGAATCAATCCTGACAGAAAAAAGGACCCGTCTGTCAACCCAAAATGTGGATGATCTAACCTTCATTAAAATGAACCACGCATGGGTTTCCAAGGATTTTGTCCCACCTTCCCCTGATGACACATAGGGTGACAGAAAAATGGCTTGCTTTGGTCCACCTCTTCCTGGTACTTCACCTATTTCGCCTTTTGCATCAGCTGAATGTCCAACATCAACATATGTCACTTTCTAAAACTCCCTAACTGTGCTGGCTCCCCCCCCATGGCCGGGGTCACCACCTAGCGCACGACACCGTGCGAGTGCCGTTGCCCTGGACAGGTGGGTAGGCCGACTCTTGGGCGCGGGCACTGGCACAGGGTCCCTCATAGTGCAATCAAGTGTCTCTGACGGTGGTGGTGCACACCCGCCGTCAGACACACCGCTGTACTATGAGGGGCCCAGTGCCAGTACCAACGCCCACGAGTGGGACCCCCTTGCTTGGCCAGGGCCCCAGCATTTGCAATCTTTACCTCTCCCTGCTCCTCCGCTGTGTAATCTGGGCCGTCAAATCCATACTGTGCCTGACACCGTCTGAGCCTGCCTCCTGAGACATATATTTTGAATGTGTACGCTATCCATACATGTTATCCAGGGATACGGTACCCTTTCTAACCTTTGTGCAATGACGTGCAATCCATACTGGGCCTAACACCGTCTGAGCCTGCCTCATGCTGTATAGACATATATTTTGAATGTGTACGCTATCCATACATGTTATCCGGGGATACGGTACCCCTTCTAACCTTTGTGCAATGACGTGCAATCCATACTGGGCCTAACACCGTCTGAGCCTGCCTCATGCTGTATAGACATATATTTTGAATGTGTACGCTATCCATACATGTTATCCGGGGATACGGTACCCTTTCTAACCTTTGTGCAATGACGTGCAATCCATACTGGGCCTAACACCGTCTGAGCCTGCCTCATGCTGTATAGACATATATTTTGAATGTGTACGCTATCCATACATGTTATCCTGGGATACGGTACCCCTTCTAACCTTTGTGCAATGACGTGCAATCCATACTGGGCCTAACACCGTCTGAGCCTGCCTCATGCTGTATAGACATATATTTTGAATGTGTACGCTATCCATACATGTTATCCGGGGATACGGTACCCCTTCTAACCTTTGTGCAATGACGTGCAATCCATACTGGGCCTAACACCGTCTGAGCCTGCCTCATGCTGTATAGACATATATTTTGAATGTGTACGCTATCCATACATGTTATCCAGGGATACGGTACCCTTTCTAACCTTTGTGCAATCACGTGCAATCCATACTGGGCGTGAGAACGGCTGGCGAGCTGTTAAGCAAGCTACAGCACCTGTCCAGACAAGTACAGGGATTCCCTAGCGAGGAGACTTATTTGATTGTTTTCTATGTTGGGACAGCAATTTTTGGGGAGCACTATACTCTGGAGAATGATAGATGGGGCCCACCATACACTGGAACATTCCAAAGGTGGACATCAGACACTGGAGCAGCATTTACAGGGCCCATTATACACTAGAGCATTAGAAATGGGGCCCATTATGTTTGGAGCATTATTTGGGCCCATAAGACAGTGGAGCTTCATCCATGGGGACCAACATATACTGTAGCATTATGTGGAGCTCATCATATTCTGTTTCAAACTTTATATGGGACCAATGATTTTGTATGGAGAAATAGATGGGCCTCGTCATGAGATGTAAAAAGTGAGGTATTTTTCATTGTACTATACCGCTATTTCTCTGCCGTATCGGAGCATGATGAGTTGTGGTATGTGTTAAAGGGGCGCTCTTTCGCCCAGGGCACATGAAAACCTGCAGCCAGCCCTCCCCCCCCACAAATTTAGCCAAATAACCCCCATTTTTCAGTGCGTAACTTGTATTATGAAGTTAATTAAGGTTGACAAGCTTAAGTAAGAAGAATTGATGCTTTTGGCATTCAAATGGGCACTGTAGGTGTGTTTCCTGTCCTCCTCTCACTGCCGACTTTTATTCCCCATTGACTTACATTGGGTTTCGTGTTTCGGGACGACCCCGACTTTTCCCTATAATCGGACGATCTTGCTCGACCCGACTTTTGGAAAAGTCGGGTTTCACGAAACGAAACGCGACCCTAAAAAAACAAAAGTCGCTCAACTCTAGTAATGATTATTCAGGAAAATCCACCTGATGAAGACGGATCCTCCGTCGAAACACATTGTGGTTTAACCCCATCTCTCGTCTGAGTCTCTCTCCTGCGCTCCTAAGATCATTTTCCACATTCTCATTGCTCCTTTCCTTAATCTGAGGTTTTTGGCTGGAACTACGGTGGAGACCTGACATCCTAGTCTGCCCTTGGGTTGCTTCCTAAGCGCTCCTCTATGACTGCTCATTACGGACTCTTTTGAAGTAATAGCTTCTTCCTGGCAGAGTGGCCTTTCAGCCCATGTTGATACAATACTCGTTTCATTGTGGATACTGACACAATCTAACCAGCTTCCACCATGACCTTCACAAGGTCTTTTGCTTTTGATCTTTGGTTGATATGCACATGTTGGACCAAAGCACATTCATCTCTGGGACACAGAACACCTCACCTTCCTGAACACTATGATGGCTGGACATTCCCATTTTGTTTGTACTTGCATATAATTCTTTGTACGATGAAAGAGGCACCTTCAGGCATCTTGAAATCATACCCAAGGATGAGCCCGACTTGTGCAAGTTCACAATTCTTTTCCTGATATCTTGGCTGATTTCTTGAGA
Organism: Dendrobates tinctorius; assembly: GCF_039654945.1. Taxonomy (NCBI): domain Eukaryota; kingdom Metazoa; phylum Chordata; class Amphibia; order Anura; family Dendrobatidae; genus Dendrobates; species Dendrobates tinctorius. Next base: position 57,054,026 of record NW_027361675.1, read on the forward strand.
CTTTCCCATGATGCTGCACAAAGCAGTGTGTTTCATGTTTGCATTAAAATACAGCCACAGGTGTGTCTCTAATTATCTCAGATGTTGCCAAAAAATCAGAAGCTTCCAAACACATGACATCATCATATGGGCAGTCCACAATTGTTTAAAGGCATAGTAATCTTAGCGTATGTAAACTTTTGAATTTGCAGTAAGTAATAATGCCTTAAACATTCTCTCTCCCTCTATCTTTCTCTCTCTCTCTCATTCTGGTATTGGCAAATATGAATAATTATTGTAATCCTAATTGACCTAAAATGGGACATGTTTATTATGATTTTATGTCAGATATTGAAAATAAAATGCATATGTGTCTTCTTATATAGTGTATGTAAACTTCAACTTTCAACTGTGTGTGCAAAAATATGTCTCGTTTGCTATGCAACCCTCTGAACAAACCTTTTCTGTCCAAAAACCTGTCCATTCTATATACCTTTGTCTATGCACAATAGACATTCTCCTTTGCACTTCCATTATCTCTTACTTCAAAAAGAAGCTGCATGCATTTTAATTAAGATTGTCACTTCCCAAACATGCCCAATTTCCTACTTCTTAATGTCCATTGTACCAGTCCATGTCAAAGAGACCCAGACTGTCAGCTATTTGTTTCCCTACTGGAAATCTGTGTGAGAGGAAAAGAGAGATTGTGTGAAAACCCAGAGATTATAATATTTTCTATGACAGAAGTGTAGAATACCGGAAAATGGACAGGGAGTAAGGAGGAGTGGGGCAGCCTGACAGGTGAGCAGTGAGGTAATTATGCTTTTAATTTTATTTTGAACTTATTAAAAAAATTACTCACCTTACTCCTCAACTCTTTGGCCACCCCCACTTTTCATTGTCCGCTGTCTGATAACTGTGCCTCTGTTGCGCCATATCTCTGGCCCAGTGTTCATACTAGACCAGGACATACACCCGCGAGCAGGCACCAGAGGTCAATGCACTTCACATGCACAGTGACATTGCAGTGCCTGGTTGCGACTGCATGTCTGGGCCTAGAGTTAACATCAAGCTGAGTTTTCCAATTGATGGCTCCAGAGGTCCTTGCACATGCTCAATGTCCTCTGAGGCCTGCTTACAATTGGAAATCCCAGCTCAGAGTACGCACTGGGCCAGAGATGTGGCACGACAAAGGCAAAGAAAACTGGAGAGAGAGCAGCGGGAGCAGTTGTAGAGGTGAGAAGTGAGTTGAATATACGTAATTATTTTTCTTTTTAACCTTTTGCCAGCCTTCTACTGTTTAGCAAGATCTTGGCCTCAGCTATTCACCATTTTTCTGAATTCACGATGAGCTAATTACAAACAATCTATGTTCACTAACATGTGGATTTTTGTAATATCTGAGTAGAATTTAATTCCATTAAAATAAATTTTCCCATCTCTAGTGAATAAAGCTAATTTCACTTCATTTGTGTTGTATACTGCCAGAGCTGGCTCATGATAATGCATCCTGGTGTCTATGACATTGATCAAGCACCTGAATCTGAACATGATACATAAATTATTTCAAAAATAATACATAAGACATGTTTAGAAAGCTATCAACAACAGAAGAGCAATATTTTGGTGATTGAAAATCTCTTGACTAAGGACAGGTTCTTTTTAAAGCACTGTTATACCAGAGGGAGTTAAATAATGTGCGACCATTTGTCAGAAAACTGCTTTTCAGTTGAAAGCCAACCTTGCAACATAACAATAACTTTGAACATACTATAACATCCACCAATGAATAGCTGAGAGGGAATGAATGGATTTTGAGTTGACAAGTCAAAGCTTGTATCAAAACTCTATAGAGATGTTTTAAATGTATGTATAAACAAGCTAATAAATATAACTAAAAGGAGAGGAAAAATGCTTTCTAGTTAATGTCAGAGACTGTAAGGTAATTGTATGGCAGTTATAAGAAAAACACCTCCGAGAGATTGTATGTGAAGATGGTTTACAGCATCAAAGTGCTTAAAGTGAACTTGTCAGCAGGATGGATTTTGCTCAGTATACTAGAGACACTGTCAGGTTGGCGCTATTACAATATTAATTCTATTATTGACTAGAATGATACTTGAGTTGATGAAATCCTTCTTGTGGTTGTTGTTTAAACTGTAGTTGCCGTATTCAGTTAATAGGATTTTTGTTCTTCAGCGTGGGCCTGTGAGCGGGGCTGTATGTGGTGCTCTGCTAACATATTCATCTGTATGGGGTTATGACAGGTCAGTGATCCTTCAGTGACCTGCTCTCTATTTTACATGATACTAGTAATGAGCGAGCATACTCGGTAATGCTAGATATTCGCCTGAACAAAGCTGTACTCGCGGTACTCGGTGAGCGCCGAGCATTTCTGGGTTTGCTCGGCGGGAATTCGGATCAACCCACCCTGCATGTTTGGCGCTCTTTAGAGCGCCAATCAACATGCAAGGATTGTCTTCCACGCGTTGTAATGCCGTAGCCATTTTGGTTGTGGTATTACAGTAATTGACTGGCCACACAGCTTCATCAGGTCTATATAAGACCTGCCGCCGCCCTGCTCGCCACAGTCACCTCCGGAATCAGACAGTAGGAAGAGTTGCTGCTGAGATAGGGTCATATTTGGGGGTTTATAAGTTAGTGTGGGTATACCATAATAGTGTTACGGGCTGGCGGAACGCACCAAATAATAAAGATGGTGTTTAGGTGCGTTCGCAGCCCGGGGTCCACCGTGCAGAGGTGTTAACTGCTGCTCGGTAATGGCAGATGCGATATGGCAGTATAATAACGGAACACACGGGGTTTATCTCACCCAATGTGTACAGAGGCGGACTCTGTTATCTCACAGAGCCGCACAACTGCAAACTAATAAATGCCGTAGCCTGTTATTGCTCACAGAGCTCGGCAGTGTGAGCGCTAGCGTATAGTCACAGAACTCAGCCCTTAGACCGCAGGACTGAAGTCCCTCTAGACCGCTAGCGCTCGGCACTGCGACTGCGATGCCAGTAAGAGTTAAATAAATTACGTGTTCAAGTGTGCACAGTGCCGCTCAGGTGGATGCCACTAATCGCCCTGGGTTGGGCCAGGTAAGCGCACAGGTTGCGCAAGGCATTACACCGGCGTGGCTGTTACTTGCCGCGGTTCGATAGTGCCCTGTAGTGGGCAACACCATTGGACGCTAGAGTGCAGACGACTGGTATGCACTGTGGCCTATAGACTAGCCACTGGCAGGTGCTGACTCAGACTCTAAACCCTACCAACATACGTATCAAAAGGGAAGGGGTTTCATAACGAGTCAGTCACCAGATACATGCATCCATCATCATACACTCCAAACTATTTGAGTCTATCCTAGTGCATGGCCACACGGCCATGCTGCTCTTTTATAGCTGAGTCCTTCCGGGACCTTCCAGACCTTTCAATGGTCCAATCCGAGCTGGAGAAGGACCTGAGCATGTGACCTCCGATCTCCAAAGAGAGATCGTCCCACGGGCATGCTCAGTGGAGCGAAAGGAGGACTTAGTCCCTGGAGTGGCTCGCTGTTGGCCAGCATGCATTGTCAAACCTGAACCAGAGGTGGCAGCCGCAGCAACCGATCCTACACTGCTGGTCTGGGCTGAGCGCCTGGACCGACGAGTCTGCTGAGCAGGCTCCACTGCGGCCGAAGAAGAATGGAAGACCGCTGGGTGCAAGGCACTGGATTCCTGCTGTGCAGTGACAGTAACCCTACTCCTAACATTACCCCCCCACCTAGGGCCCCCTCCCCTCTGAGCCTTGCTATGCTCAAATGCCGCAATGAGAAGCGGAGCGTGGATATTCTCCACAGTCTCCCCGGTCCGAGCCTCTGGACTATGACCCTTCCAATCCACCAAATAAAACTTTTTGCCCCACATCACCTTGCATCCCACGATGGTATTGACCTCAAACTCATCCGAGGACAGGTCTGATGTCCTGGCAGATGACTCGGAGAACCGGGACAAGTGAATAGGCTTAAGGAGGAACACATGGAATGTATCAGAGATAGCCAAGTGTGGTGGAAGGGCCAGACGGTAGACCACAGGGCTGATCTGCTCGAGAACCTTGAAGGGGCCAATGTAGCGTGGTGCGAACTTAGCCGACTCAACCCGCAGCCTGATGTTTCGGGCGGAGAGCCACACTAAGTCACCAGGGGCAAAGGTCGGGCAGGGCGCCGGTGTGCGTCAGCGGAGGTCCTCATTCTCTCCTTGGAATCCCGGATAGCATCCTGGGTGCGATCCCAAATGTCGCGTGCCTCCACCGCCCAGTCTACCACCCTGGAGTCGGTGGATGACACGGGCATGGGCACAGGGAGCGCAGATGCTGGCCGTAATTTAGGAGGAATGGGGTCTGACCGGTGGAATCGGCCACAGCGTTGTTCAAAGCGAACTCCGCCCACGGCAGTAAGGATGCCCAGTCGTCCTGCCTGGCCGAGACAAAATGTCATACATATGTGACCAAGGTCTGGTTGGCTCTCTCTACCAACCCGTTCATCTCGGGATGATAGGCCGAGGAGAGATTTAGCTCAATACTGAGCAGGGAACAAAGTTCTCTCCTGAACCGAGATGCAAACTGAGGACCCCGGTCACTGACAATCTTGCCCGGCATGCCGTGCAGACGAAAAATGTGCTTAATGAACAACACTGCCAGGCCCCGCGCAGAAGGTAACCGGGAGAGAGGTACCAGGTGCACCATCTTGGAGAGATGGTCGGTGACAACCCAAATGACCGTGCTGCCACTGGACTTGAGTAGCCCCACCACAGTCCATACTGACCATCTCCCAGGGCCTGTCCACTACCGGCAGGGGATAAAGTAGCCCAGCGGGCCGTTGGCGGGAGGACCTATTCTGGGCGCAAGAGACGCATGCCTGAATATAGTCCCTGACGTCACGGGCCATATGCGGCCACCAGTACATCCTCGCCAGAAGCTCAGAGGTCCGTTTTGTCTGGAAATGTTCACCCACCCTGGACGAATGTTCCCAAGAGAGGACCTCTGGTTGCACACGGGCCGGGACAAATGTATTTCCTGGAGGTACTGACTCAAGGACGACCAGAGCCACAGTCCTCAGGCTCTCAGATGGGACGATCAGCCGAGGCTCCTCCTCCTCTTCCTCCAATGACACCACGGAGCGGGAGAGAGCATGGGCATGGATGTTCTTCTCCCCGGAGAGAAAATGGAGGGTGAAGTGGAACCGGGAGAAGAACAATGACCATCTGGCCTGGCGAGAATTTCACCGCTGGGCTGTTTGCAAATACACCAAGCTCTTGTGGTCGGTGAACACCTGAAAATGGTGGCGAGCCCCCTCCAGGAGGTGTCTCCACTCCGAGAAGGCCAACTTCATCCCTAGCAACTCCCTGTCCCCGATGGAATAATTCCTCTCTGCCGGTGTGAAGGTCTTGGAGAAAAAGAAGCATGGGTGCTTCTGACCTTGCGTGTCCTTCTGAAACAGGACCGCTCCAGCACCGACGGAAGAGGCATCCACTTCCAGAATGAAGGGCTTATCTACATCGGGGCGATGTAGAATGGGAGCGCTAGCGAAATGGGACTTAATGGAGGAGAAGGCCTTGAACACAGGTTCCGACCACAACTTGGGATTTGCACCCTTCTTGGTGAGGGCTACCAAGGGTGCTACCAAAGTTGAGAAGTGGGGGATGAATTGGCGATAGTAATTTATGAACCCCATAAAGTGCTGCACCGCTTTGAGAGAATGGGGTTCCTGCCAATCCATCACCGCCTGTAGCTTGGCAGGATCCATGGCCAAACCCCGGGCAGAGATGAAAGGAAAGGCAAAGACTCCTACTCAAACACACACTTCTGCAACTTGGCATAGAGGGAGTTTGCTGGCAGGAGGTCGAAAACTTTGCAAACATCTCTCCGGTGGGAGTCAATATCTGGTGAGTAGATGAGGATATCATCCAGATAGACTACTACCGAGGTGGTAAGCATATCCCGGAAGATATTGTTCACAAAGTCTTGGAAGACGGCCGGGGCATTACAGAGCCCGAAGGGCATCACCAGGTATTCATAGTGCCAATCCCTGGTGTTAAATGCCGTCTTCCATTTGTCCCCATCACGGATGCGAATCAGGTTGCAAGCCCCCCGCAGATCAAGTTTGGTAAACACTCTCACTCCCCGTAGCCTATCAAACAGCTCTGATATCAGGGGCAGAGGATACTTATTCTTAACGGTGATGGCGTTAAGACCCCTGTAATCGATGCAGAGGCGTAGTTCCCCACTCTTATTCTGGACGAAGAAGAATCCCGCTCCCCGCTGGTGACACTGACTTCCTAATGAATCCTCTTGCCAGATTCTCCCTGATGTATTGAGACATGGCCTCTGTCTCCGGGAGAGATAGGGGATAGACTCGACCCCGGGGAGGCTCAGCACCAGGCAAGAGATCAATAGGACAGTCATAGGGGTGATGCGGTGGAAGGGTCTCCGCCGCCTTTTTGGAGAACATGTCTGCATACTGTCGATAGTGTTTGGGGAGTGAGGAGAGATCTGTGGGGAACTCGGAGGAGGCAACCTGAATGCACTCCCTCAGACATCTACCCTCACATGATTTACTCCACCCAATAATCCTCCCTGAGGCCAACTCTATATGGGGAGAGTGGTACCGCAACCAGGGGACCCCTAGAAACACCTGGTCAATACCCTCGGGCATGACGAGGAGGAATATTGTCTCCTGATGAGATGGAGCCACTGAGAGTAACAAGGGGGCGGTCTGGTGGGTTATCTGTGAGGGTAGAGTGGCGCCGTTCACCACTCTGACGGTGACTGTTTTATACATCATAACCAGGGGTATAGCGTGCCGTTGAGCGAAGGCCGACGACATAAAATTGCCCTCTGCTCCGGAATCCACGCAAGCCTCCACCGCCAGAGTGGAAGAACCAAACTCAAGTGTCCCCTTAAAGGACAGCTTGGAGGAAAACGCCGCTGATTCTAGTGCGCCGCCTCCTACGGCCACTAGACGCAAGCGTTCTCCCAGCCACTGTGGACATTGGTTGGCAAGGTGACCGGACTGACGGCAAACATGACAGCTCACAGGGGCTCGAGCGGACCGGGGCCTGGATCCCTCCCCCCAGAACTAGCCATCTCCAACTTTCTCGACCACTTCACTACCTGGTTACTTCATTTCCTCTCTGCTGACATCCCCACTATCATCATGGGTGACTTCAACATCCCTATTGACGCTTCCACTTCCACTATGTTACTATGTAGATACACACATATTCTGCACATCTATAGACACATAGACATGCACATATACATATACTGTACATGCATACACACAGACATACAAATATACCATACATACACACATATACCGTACATACATACACAGATGGAAACATACACATAGATACACACACATACTGTACATACACAGATGCACACATGCATACACATACTGTACATACACAAATGCACATGCATACATACATATACAAGCACATACATACACACACATACTAATCTATGATATCAGGTGCTCAGATGAGCCCTGGAGGAGGTCGACCACATAGTTCAAAGATCAGCTGGAGAGGGCTGCAGGGCCCACATTAGGGGATGGAGACACAGAGCAGAGAGGACTATCAGCTTCCTGCTGCTGCTGTGCATCCTCGTGCAGTGAGCTTCCTCCCCTGACCACTTCTCTAAGATGCTGCTGGGAATACAACAGTGCAGGGAGCAAAAGACACAATTTTTATGTCCTGCTCTTCCTTCACTGTTGTCCCCGTGTGATGTGAGGCCCGGGCTCTCTGACTACAGATGAGTACTCACGATTGGGATGCACCATGCAGGAGGACAGAGATGGCAGACAGTGAACACTTTCCTCAGTCTGGTGAGGAAAGCGTTCATTGGCCAGCGTTTCTCCCTGCACGACATGCCACCATTTTGAATCCCTGCACTCCGTGCACCTCTCTCTCCCCGACTCTGGGTATTTGCATGATTATGGGAGGGAATGAAAGGGGCCGGATGCTGCATGACACTGGGCCCCTCTCACTCCCGCCCCAAATCTTGACTCAGTGGCCCCATAGCAACCGCATACTGTGCCGCTATGGACAGTGCGCTCCAGCCTGCAGGGGCCCTCCTCCACCTCTGGGAGGTGGAGCGGGGCCACACCTGTTCAAGCTGTATGTGGCGTAGGTGTAAATGCTTCTGAAAAGCACTAGTGAACCAACAACATGACTTCCTATCCAAATGCAACTGACAACTTCTGTTCCTGGAAGTAGTTGTTTTAAGTGTGTAGATGTTCTTGCGTAATTGCAGTCTCTGATATCTTTAGTGGGGTTTATTTGCCTGCTAATTGCTGCTGCTGGAGATGTTAACAATAAGTTGTGGAAATGTGAACAGTTCTGCTTGGGTGTCTATCTAATGGGTTGATGTAGTGGAAGACCTGTCATTCCTAGTGTTGAGCGATACCATCCGATATTGATAAATATCGTATTGGATTGGATCGGTCGATATCCAAAAAGTATCAGGTATCGCCGATTCCGATACCGGAAGTCCCATTCAAGTCAATGGGACAGAAATATCGGAATTAAAAAACCCCTTTCTTTCCTTGTAGGTTAATTCTACATGAAGAAAAATAACTAAGAATAATGTAGAATGTATTGGGGGAGGTGGAAGAGACATTAAAGGCATAGAGGTTTAGCCCAATCAAATTGAATAACAGGAATTAATTTTTTTTTAAGACGTTCGGAGTTACAAAGATATTGACTATGTTAACCTTTTTTATATTTTGTCAGATATGTATGTTTCACTGCTTCCATGCTCTTCACCTTCTTTTTTACTTCTCCCACACTTTCTCCTTCATGATCCTCAGCAGCAGCCGCAGCATCTTTTTCATCAACTTCTTCTTCACCTTCTTCCTATTATTCTTTTTTTGTACATTATTCATAGTCTTCTTATTCAACGATTATTCTTCTTCATATTCTACTTCTTCATCTTCTTCCTATTCTTCTTCTTCATCATATTCTTATTTGTGACAGGCATTCCTGTAGTTATCTATAAAAGTTTGAAGATTACACCTTCCGTTCTGCCTGTCACAAAAGATATACAACAGGATTTGTGCGTGTTCATTTTGGCCTGCAGCAGCAGGTATTTTCCAGGGGCACCACGAGGAGGAACGGACTCACCCCCATACACTGCTTAGTCTTCTTCTGCTTACAATTTAGATAATATCTTTTGCTCTGATTTTTAGTCTTATGCTTAATGTTCTTCTGCTTTTGGTTCTTCTGCTTCTTGGTCTTCTGTCTCTTGTTGTTCTGTATCCTGGTGGTTGTCTTCATGTTCTTTGTCCTCTTGGTCATCTTCTTCAGGGTCATGTTTTTGGTCTTCTTCGGTGTGGTCTTCAGGGTCGTCGTCAGGGAGATCCAGAGTGAGAACCAAAAACCATTTCCACAAGCTCGAACTTGGAAAAGTAGCAGAAGGTACAAGAAGGCTGAGGAACTGCTGAGTACCAGCTGACGGTACTGGAACCCGGGTTGTTAGCAAAAGGAACAAGAGCAAATGGAACTAGCGAGGACCAGCTGATGGTGCTAGAACCCGGAGGGGCAGCATAAGGAACAAGAGCCTATGGAAAAACTGTGGACCAGCTGACAGTGCTGGTACACTGTTACGAAGCAGGAGGTACCTGTGCTAGAAAGCACTACCAAGGACCAACAGACGTTGCTGGAACTCGGATACCGAGAAGGAGGCACCTCAGCCAAAGGCACTGCCGAGAACCAGCTGATGGTGCTGGAAACTGGATGGGTAGCAGAAGCTGCAAGAGCTAATGGAACTAGCGAGGACCAGCTGACAGTGCTGGAACCTGGAGGGGCAGCTGAAGGAACAAGAGCCAATGGCACAACCATGGACCAGCTGACGGTGCTGGAACACGGTTACTAAGCAGGAGGTACCTGTGCTAGAAAGCACTACCAAGGACCAGCAGACGTTGCTGGAACTTGGATACCGAGAAGGAGGCACCTAGGCCAAAGGCACTGCCTAGAACCAGCTGACGGTGCTGGAACCCGGATGGGTAGCAGAAGCTGCAAGAGCAAATGGAACTAGCGAGGACTAGCTGACGGTGCTGGAACCAGGAGGGGCAGCAGAAGGAACAAGGGCCAATAGCACAACTGTGGACCAGCTGATGGTGCTGGAACATGGTTACTAAGCAGGAGGTACCTGTGCTACAAAGCACTACCAAGGACCAGCAGACGTTGCTGGAACTTGGATACCGAGAAGTAGGCACCTCGGCCAAAGGCACTGCCGAGAACCAGCTGACGGTGCTGGAACCCGGATGGGTAGCAGAAGCTGCAAGAGCTAATGGAACTAGCGAGGACCAGCTGGTGGTGCTGGAACCCGGAGGGGCAGCAGAAGGAACAAGAGCCAATGGCACAACTGTGGACCAGCTGACGGTGCTGGAACACGGTTACTAAGCAGGAGGTACCTGTGCTAGAAAGCACTACCAAGGACCACAGACGTTGCTGGAACTCGGATACCGAGAAGGAGGCACCTAGGCCAAAGGCACTGCCGAGAACCAGCTGATGGTGCTGGAACCTGGATGGGTAGGAGAAGCTGCAAGAGCTAATAGAACTAGCGAGGACCAGCTGACGGTGCTGGAACGCGGAGGGGCAGCAGAAGGAACAAGAGCCAATGGCACAACTGTGGACCAGCTGATGGTGCTGGAACATGGTTACTAAGCAGGAGGTACCTGTGCTAGAAATCACTACCAAGGACCAGCAGATGTTGCTGGAACTCGGATGCCAAGAAGGAGGCACCTAGGCCAAAGGCACTGCCGAGAACCAGCTGACGGTGCTGGAACCCGGAGGGGCAGCAGAAGCAACAAGAGCCAATGGCACAACCGTGGACCAGCTGACGGTGCTGGAACATGGTTACTAAGTAGGAGGTACCTGTGCTAGAAAGCACTACCAAGGACCAGCAGATGTTGCTGGAACTTGGATACCGAGAAGGAGGCACCTCAGCCAAAGGCACTGCCGAGAACCAGCTGACGGTGCTGGAACCCGGATGGGTAGCAGAAGCTATAAGTGTCAATGGATCTAGCGAGAACCAGCTGACAGTGCTGGAACCAAGAGTGGCAGCTGAAGGAACAAGAGCCAATGGCACAACCATGGACCAGCTGACGGTGCTGGAACACGGTTAATAAGCAGGAGGTACCTGTGCTAGAAAGCACAACCAAGGACCAGCAGACGTTGCTGGAACTTGGATACCGAGAAGGAGGCACCTAGGCCAAAGGCACTGCCGAGAACCAGCTGACGGTGCTGGAACCCGGATGGGTAGCAGAAGCTGCAAGAGCAAATGGAACTAGCGAGGACCAGCTGACGGTGCTGGAACCCGGAGGGGCAGCAGAAGGAACAAGAGCCAATGGCACAACTGTGGACCAGCTGAGGGTGCTGGAACATGGTTACTAAGCAGGAGGTACCTGTGCTAGAAAGCACTACCAAGGACCAGCAGATGTTGCTGGAACTCGGATGCCGAGAAGGAGGCACCTAGGCCAAAGGCACCGCCAAGAACCAGCTGACGGTGCTGGAACCCGGAGGGGCAGCAGAAGGAACAAGAGCCAATGGCACAACCGTGGACCAGCTGACGGTGCTGGAACATGGTTACTAAGCAGGAGGTACCTTTGCTACAAAGCACTACCAAGGACCAGCCAACATTGCTGGAACTCGGATACCGAGAAGGAGGCACCTCAGCCAAAGGCACTGCCAAGAACCAGCTGACGGTGCTGGAACCCGGATGGGTAGCAGAAGCTGCAAGAGCTAACGGAACTAGCGAGGACCAGCTGACGGTGCTGGAACCCGCAGGGGCAGCAGAAGGAACAAGAGTCAATGGCAAAACCGTGGACCAGCTGACGGTGCTGGAACACGGTTACTAAGCAGGAGGTACCTTTGCTACAAAGCACTACCAAGAACCAGCAGACGTTGCTGGAACTCAGATACCGAGAAGGAGGCACCTCAGCCAAAGGCACTGCCGAGAACCAGCTGATGGTGCTGGAACCCGGATGGGTAGCAGAAGCTACAAGTGTCAATGGATCTAGCGAGAACCAGCTGATGGTGCTGGAACTAAGAGTGGCAGCTGAAGGAGCAAGAGCCAATGGCACAACCGTCGACCAGCTGACGGTGCTGGAACACACTTAATAAGCAGGAGGTACCTGTGCTACAAAGCCCTACCAAGGACCAGCAGATGTTGCTGGAACTCAGATACCGAGAAGGAGGCACCTAGGCCAAAGGCACTGCGGAGAACCAGCTGACGGTGCTGGTACCCGGATGGGTCGCAGAAGCAACAAGAGCCAATGGCACAACCGTGGACCAACTGATGGTGCTGGAACACGGTTAATAAGCAGGAGGTACCTGTGCTACAAAGCACTACCAAGGACCAGCGGACGTTGCTGGAACTCGGATACCGAGAAGGAGGCACCTAGGCCAAAGGCACTGGCGAGAACCAGCTGACGGTGCTGGAACCCGGATGGGTAGCAGAAGGTACCCCTGAAAAACAACGGTGCAAGGCCGCGAGCCAGCCGCAGTTACCGAAACCCACAGTCCTACAGGGGGTTCTTGTCCTATTGGCACTACAGAACCAGCCTTTATTACCAGAACCCGCAGCCCACATGGGAAGCACCGAAACTGCAGGCACCATAGACTCGGCTAACCCGACCGCAACATGACAGGACAACATATTGGTGGCAAAGTAACGTTGACACTACCTGGAAAAAGCAGGCGTGCTGGAACCAGGCTGGGCAGGAGGGAGTACCCGTGACAAAGACACTGCTGAGCAGCAACTGGCGATGTTGGAGCCCAGGGTCAATCAGGGTGTAGGCTGAGGCCTAATTTCATCAAGTTTAATATCTGTTGTAGACTACCACTGATTTTAAACGTGCTCCAACTAGGCCTCTGGCTTCTCTCTGTCTCTAGTATTTACCCTTGCCTCCAACACTGCAAGTTGCTGCTCAGAAGTGGCGTCTGCACAATCAACACTTGTTCCTGTGTTACTGGGGTTCAGTAACGTCTGCTGATCCCCTGAGGTGTGTACGGCAATGTCTCCTGCTCTGTCCACATTCCCACTACTAGTAATAGGAATATGGACAGAGCAGGAGACATTGCCGGACACACATCAGGGGATCAACTGACGTGACTGAGCCCCAGTAACATAGGAACAAGTGTGGAATGTGCAGACGCCATTTCTGAGCAGCAACTGGTGGGGTTGGAGGCCAGGGGAAATACTAGAGACAGTGGAGCCAGAGGCCTAAGTGGAGCACGGTTAAAAATCAGTAGTAGTGTGAATGTGGAGGCAGCAGAAGACATTGCCGTCCACACAGCAGGGGAGCAGCTGACGTTACTGAACCCCACTAACACAGGAACTAGTGTTTTTCTCTGTGCAGACGGCACTTCTGAGCAACAACTGGCTGTGTTGAAGCGCAGGGATTACAGTTCAGGTGGTAGAAACATGAACACAACATGAGACTTGGATACTGTTGCCAACCAATTATTTATTCTGGAAGAGGACTGGCAAATTCTGGCGAGATCCAGTCCTTGTTCATTTTCAGAAAAGTAAGCCGGTCAACGTTATTGGAGGATAGTCACGTGCGACGGTCTGTTAGTACACCACCTGCGGCACTAAAGACGCGTTCCGATAATACACTGGCTGCAGGGCAAGCCAGCACCTCCAATGCATACTGGCTAAGCTGTGGCCATGTATCCAGCTTAGAGACCCAAAACTTGAAGCGGGAAGAGCCGTCTGGGAGTACACTGACATGGCAAGACATGTAGTCTGTCACCATCTGACGGAAACGTTGCCTCCTGCTGACTGAAGTCGTCTGTGATGGTGTAGACATTTGTGGCGGGCACACAAAACTTTGCCACATTTGGGCCATACTGGTCTTGCCTTGTGCTGAGGCGCTGCCTCTGCTCCCTCTTTGTGCAGAGCTTCCTGCACTGCCTCGACGCTCAGAGCTGCTTTGTAAAGCACTAGCAGCACGGCTCTCGGGTGGAATGGAGAACATGATGGACTGCACCAGTGTGTCTTGGTACTCCCGCATTTTACGCTCCCGGTTCAACGGTGTTATGAGGCTTTGTAAGTTGTCCCGGTAGTGAGGATCTAGGAGGGTGTACACCCAATAATCAGCCATGTTGAGAATGTGGGCGATGCGGCGGTCATTTCTCAGGCACTGCAGCATGAAATCAACCATGTGCTGCAGACTTCCAAGTGGCCAAGAAACGCTGTCCCCTGCTTGAGGCGTCATCTCTGCCTGCTCTGCATCACCCCACCCTCGCTCTACATATTGACTAGAGCATTGTGTACCTCCCTCCTCTGGAGAGATGTCTTCCTCCTCCATTGACTCCTCCTCATCCTCCTCACAAAGTGTCCCCTGCCTAGGCCTTTGTGAGGAACCACGTAGCGCAGACTGTCCAGAAGCAGATGGCATTTGGGACTCCTCATCCTCCACCTCTTCCAAAACCTCCTCCCTTAGTGCTTGCAGTGTTTTTTGAAACAGGCAGATAAGGGGGACAGTCATGCTGACTAGTGCATCATCTGCACTCGCCATCCGCATGGAATCATCGAAGGCACGCAAAACGAGGCAGATGTCCTTCATAGAGGCCCACTCAGTGGGGCTGAAGTGTGACCGGCGCACAGTGTGACTTGTTTGCGCCTGATACAGCTGGTACTCCATTACTGCTGCTCACACAACCGCTCCAACATATGTAACGTTGAATTCCACCTGGTGGGTAGGTCACATATGATGCGATGTTCTGGAAGGCGTAATCGGCACTGCAGAGCTGCAGTGCGCGATCTTGCCGTGCTGGAACGCCGCAAGTGAGCGCACTCTATGAGGACCTTGTGCAGCAGTGCATCAAAATCCGGATAGTCCCTCGGAGAGCTCTGCACGACCAAGTTGAGCACATGTGCCAGACATGGGATGTGAGTGAGGTTGCCTAGACCCAGAGCTGCCACCAGATTTCGGCCATTGTCACACACTACCAAGCCTGGCTGGAGATTCGCTGGCAGAAACCACACGTCACTCTCCTGCTTGATGGCATTCCAGAGCTCCTGCGCTATGTGGCTTCGATTCCCCAAAGAAATTAATTTCAGTACGGCCTGTTGATGTTTGGCCATGGCTGTGCTCATATCGGTCGTAACAGGCTCCTGCAGCACTGATTCTGAGGAACTGGAGTATGAGGAGGAGTTAATGTGTACAGACTGGATTCCTGCAATCCTTGGAGTTGGCAGAACACGTACAGCGCCACTCTCAAGATCTGTACCCGGCTCCACAACTTTGACCCAATGGGCAGTGAGGGAAAGGTATCGTCCCTGTCCATGGGTACTGGTCCACGCATTGGTGGTCAGGTGGACCTTGCTACTGACGGCGTTTAGTAGCGCATGCTTAATTTTTCCCTCCACATGCTTTTGCAGGGCAGGGACGGCTTGCCTGCTGAAATAAAAGCGGCTGGGCACGGTGTATTGTGGGACTGCCAATGCCATGAAGTTCCGGAAGGTGTCAGTCTCCACCAGCCTGAATGAGAGCATTTCAAGTGCCAGTAATTTGGCAATGCCAGCATTCAGAGCCTGTGCTCGGGGATGGTTTGCCGAGTATGGCCGCCTTTTCTCCCATGCCTTTTCTCCCATGCCTGTGCTGCTGATGGCTGTAGAGTGGCCTGGGAGTGTGAGGATGAGCGGGAATGTGGTGCTGTGGGTGGAATGTCACTGGGTCTCTGCACAACAGTGCCAGAGGTTCTTCCATGGTGATCCTGTGAGGAAGCTGAACCAGTTGTGTGTGAGCTGGAGGAAGAAGCTACAACACGAGCTGAAGAGGTGATAGGTGGTGCTGTAGGTTGGCCTACATCTTCAGTGTGTCTTTGTAACTCCACCACGTGCTTGGTCTGCACATGTTTCCACCTATTAGTGGTATTGAGGTTGCTGACACTTTTCCCTCTTTTGACTTTCTGATGACACAGCTTGCATTTGACAAGGCAAATGTCATCTGCAACTGTGTCAAAAAAGGACAACGCACGGCAAGTCTTGGAAGCGCCCATTTTGGCTTTTGGAAGAGGAATGCGCCTAACGGGTGCTGAAGTGGAGGCTACAGGCAACCAAGTCTGCCCCCTCCCTCTCCCTCCTGTTTTGGCCATTCGGGGAATCTCTTCCTCAGAGCTGCTCCCACCACCTTCCTGTTCCTCATGCCATGATGGGTCATGGACCTCATCATCTACACTCCCCTCTTCAAACACCTGCTTCTCCTGGGTAATCTTGCCAGCACCGTACGCACCAGAAAGTGGCACCTGAGTCTCATCATCTGATGCGTACTGAGGTGTGCTGACCATAGGCACTGGCCCACCCGCCTCTTCAGATTCAGAGGGACAAAGCAGTTGCACATCACTGCATACTCCCTCTTCTTCACATTCTTGAATGCTGCTTGGCTAGCCCCTCTTTCCAAGCCATCAGATTCAGAGAACAGAAGTAGAGACTGTGATGGCTCCTGTACAGGGCTCTCTGACTGCCTGGGCAATTTGGCAGGTGGTGAAGAGACAGATGGTTGCTCTTCAGTGCTCTGGCCCTGAGAGGATGTGGAAGTCATTGAAGTCGTTGCGCTAGGCCGGTTTCACATTTGCGCTTTATAGCGCAGCGACGGCCTGCGCACGGCCGTCGCTACGCTATAAAGCGCAAATGTGAAACCAGCCTTAGCTGCCATCCATCCGACAACGGCTTCAATTTGTTCCTCCCACAGCAGTGGGGTACGACAAGATCCTACAAAGCTGCCCATAAAGGACTGTTGCCTGGTAAAACTGGGGGATGCTGACTCACTGGTGCCCGCAGCAGGCACAGAATCCCAACGCCCTCTCCCTGCAGAATCCCCACGTCCTCTCCCTGCTGAAACTCCAAGCCCACGCTTACATGCCTTACTCCCTGCCTTCTTCATCTTGGTAGACTGATAAAGATAGGCAGAAAAGTACAAAGGGGGGGCTTAGTGTGATTAGTCCTGAACAGCTGCTAACAGGTATAAGAAACACTAATTTGATAAAGTGTGTGGACTACACTTTAATATGAGCTAATGTGGCCTACACAACTGTCAAATGGAGTGTTTGGTGAACTTTATTTTGTTTTGTTTTTTCAAAAAAACAAAAAGGATGTGACCAAAGATTTGAAAGCGATAGTATCACAAACTTTTTGGAGCTATTACAATGCAGGAAGGTAACCTACAATGCAAAAGATGAAGCTCCAAAAAATAGGGTAATACTAATCTGGCTGCGGATGAAGGGCACAAGCCAGAAAAAAGGCTCCTCTATCTACTCCTATATAGTGTTTGCAACCAACCAATGTAGATGGATACGGATGGATGCACACTAATAGGAGAATGAAAAATGAGCTGCAATAAAAGAAAAATATGTATGAGGCAGTGATGCACGCTGAACGGCCTACAACCAGACGTAACTGCAGGACACACTACAGCGTGAGCTGCACTCACACACAGAGACCTCTCAGACAGCCGTGAACAGTGCAGATAACTGGGAACTAGCACTGAAAGGCTGAAGAGAGGCTCTGCTGTCTACTCCTATAGTGGTTGCAACCAACGTATATGGATACGGATGGATGCACACTAAAAGGAGAATGAAAAATGAGCACCAATAAAAGAAAATATGTATGAGGCAGTGACGCACGCTGAGCGGCCTAAAACCAGACGTGGTTGCAGGACACACTACACTGCATGAGCTGCACTCACACAGACCTTGCAGACAGCTGTGAACACTGCTGCAAGGCAAAAGAAAGCTACAGTGGTTGATTCTGTAGCCTGGGTAAAGCACAATATGATTTGGAAAATCGCTATCTCTAGCTGTCCCTCAGTCTTGAACAGCAGCCTGTCCCTAACTGAATTCACAGCAGAGTGAACCCGAAATGGTGGCGGCGGCTTTTCTAGTGCATCATGACATCATTTCAGCAGTCAATCACAGCCATGCCATTACTTAACATGCCTACATGCCTAACAGGATGTGCCCACACTTCTGAGGGTTGTCATTGGCTGAATCAAATCAAACTGGCTCATAGCATTATGGGAACTTCCGATTCCGGTGTTCGATATGCTAAAAGTATCAGAACTCAGTATCGGAATTCCGATACCGCGAATATCGGCCGATACCCGATATTTGCGGTATCGGAATGCTCAACACTAGTCATTCCATATTATAATATTTCTACTGGGGTGAAATTGATGTCTCTTTGTTGGTGTCTGCCACTATTTTTGTTAAATATGAACACTCCTGGTTGAGTGTCCATCTGCTTGGTTGGGCGTAGTGGAAGACCTGTTGGTCCCTATTAGACTATTTCTACTGTGGTAAAATTGATGTCACTTTGTTGGTGTCTGCCAATAAATATTTGAAAATATGGAGATTCTTGGTTTGGTCTCCTTCATGTGTGTTGCATGTAGCAGTAAGCCTCCGATACTGGCAGCCCTCCACTGTCTTTCAGTCAACTACCCGTATTAATATCCTTACATTTTTCTGACAATAGTAATCTACAAAACTGATATATGTGCCACCTGAGTGTGGATGAGCACCAATTTCATTTTTTTGTTTTATCATTTATATAGCACTAATAATTCAATATTCGCTATATAGACATTTACAGACAATACTGGCACTGTCACCATTGAGACTCACATTTTAAATTTGCTATCTGTATGTCTTTGTAGTGTGGGTGAAAAAATAATTACTGGTAGTTATCCCTCACAAACACGGGTAGAACATACAGGTTTTTTGCAGATGCTGTTCGTGGTGAAGATGGAACACAAGACTTCAGTGCTGCAAGGCTGCAAATGTTTTTGAGTTGACAACTGAACGTTTCTGTAGTTGGAAGGCTATCACTGTGATGCAAACTATGTGACTCACTGATGTCTTGGGAAAAAACACTGTCAAGATTGTCTTCCAGCATGTTTTGATACTGTAGCATGGGGGCGTACCTTTCCAAGGGGGGAAAGCAACTGGAAAAATTTACTTTTGTATTATGAATAGAACACACTGGCAACCCAATAGCCAGCACTATTAATTATAACTATACAGGTAACAATTACAATCATGTTGCAGATAGTGCTGTAAGAAGGCGCTCATGGGTCAGTCTCTTTCATGAGGTCCAACTCCGCATTGTGTTGGTGGTGGGATAACAATCAAGCTTACTTCCTCCATCCCCTCCCGGCAACCACGGACAACATAGAGTGAATCATTACCGTCTTAATTTCGTCTCCTAACTGTAGCGCGTCCATCACCTCTTCCTTCTCGTCCTTTTCATGGTCCTTCTCCATTTGAGAAGACCTGAACTTAAAAATATTGTAAACCCTAAAGGTATCCTCCTCAGCTTCCTCCTCTCCCCCCCGGGACCACCACCACTACCACCTACTCCCCCAGACTATTTAAAGTATGATCCAGCATGTAAATGACAGTAATAGTGATGTTGATGATGGCATCGTCACCAGTAACCATCCTAGTAGCCATTAACCAAATGTGCAGAAGGGTACAGAGGTCCTTCATCTGTGTCCACTACGCAAGTGTGAATTGCACCACGTCCGTACTGCGTTATGCCAGGCTATGAAAAATGTCATGCTGCTCCAGGTCTTGACGCTGCTGCCAGAGTTGCTGCAACATGTGCAGAGTTTAATTCCATGGCGTGGTCATATTCATCCACTCAATGCCACCTTTTATTCCCCATTGACTTGCATTGGGGTCGGGTTTCCGACGAAACTCCGACTTTTTTTGCCCTAGTCGGACCAGTTTCATCTGAAACGAATTTTGTTTCATGAAACCCGATCCGACTAAAGTCGCTCAACTCTAACCGGTAGTCCGAAAGATCTCTATTCCAACTGAAGTGGAATGATGAAAGTGAGCACACAACAACAGTGGTTTATACAGCAGCGCATCCAGGCTGGGACAGTGGTGTAGGAATTGATGTACCATCAGGTTGAGGATACGAGCCATGCAAGGCACATGTGTAAGGTTGGCCTGGCATAGCGCCACTACCACGTTTGCACTGTTATTGCACATGGCCTTTCCTGGCTCCAGGTTGAGTGCAGAAAGCCAATGCTCAAACTCAGCATGGATTGCTGTCCAAAGATTTTTAACGATGCTCAGATCAGGGAACTGTGAGGGCCATTGTAAAACCTTCAGTTTGAGCATTTTAAGGTAGTCTATTGTGGCTTTTGTAAAACCTACAAGAAAAAAAGTGAACAAAAACCCTGCTGTAACTAAGTAAATAAAAAGCAAAAAGTGCATTTAAATAGCACAGAGTTTTTAGTAAAACTTTTTTTAATCAAAAAATAGCATAAAAGCCATCCGTCCACAACAAGGTAACTCTGATTAGGACAGTCCTACACTGTCTAACATTAAAACCTTACCATGTGTCACCGTTGATGTCAATATGTGAATAAGGTCAGACAAAAGCACTGGGCCCATACAGTGAAAACACCAGTCTAGTGAAGCCTTAAATACACTTTCCAGCTCAGGAGAGGGAGGCTTGCACAGAATGCAACAATACAAAGAATAAAGAAACTCAAAAGTTGAGCTTGCTTTGAGTTGTTACACATGCAGAACATAAACGCATGTTCACATTGGCCACAAAACATATAAAACCTACAAGAGAAAAAGTGAACAAAAGCCCTGCTGTAAGGCTAAGTTCACATTTGCGCCGTTTTGCGCAGCATTTCGAGTGCACATAAAACGCATGAAAAAAATGCTTGCAAATGCTTGTAAACACTGCAATATTTTGTCGCATCAGCGTGCGCATTACGACAAAAAAACGCAGCGTTTGTATGCGATTTCAAGCGTTTTTCCATGCATTTGCGTTTATGTGCATGGGTTGTTCTAGGTGTCACATTTCACAGGAGAAAAATCCTTGAAAAATTCTTGCAACAGACTCCACCAATGGGACATCAGCTGGCGTGTGTCATGGGAATTCTTTATATAGACCCTGTTTACAGCAGAATTAATCACATTTGCTTGCTTTTTCTCTTGTCAACATGGATCTGCGCTGGAAGAGTTTTCACTTCAACTTGGATCTGGACATCAGGATGGCTCAGGCTTATGCAGTTGCTTGCCATCAACAAAAGGAGAGAGAGAGACAGCGAAGACGGCAGCGGCGGCATTTGTGGATACATCCGATTATTGAACTCCGGGAGAGCCGTGGAGCGTACCACACCCTCTACAGCGAGCTCCAGGCAAACCTGGAGAAATTTACAGATTATATCCGGATGTCCCAACAAAGCTTAAGGCATTTACTTGTTGAACAATCTATCCGGAGACAGGACACACAGCTCCATTGTGCGATTCCTCTGGAGGAATGGCTCCTGGTCACATTACAGTACGTATTACAAAACCGATGCCTGCATAATTTTTTGTTCTGATATGTACTATTCCAAAGATGGCAGAATTATTGTTCTGCCATGTAGTAAACAAAAGGCTGCAGAATTATTTTTATGCCATGTATTTTTTTTTATTTTACATTTTTTTTGTGTGTTTTAAAAATCCATATACATAAATATTAATTATTGTTCTTTCTCGGTTTCTCAGACTACTGGCTACTGGAGAGAGCCTCTCTTCACTCCACTTCCAGTACCGGATAGGAATATCTACCTTGTCGGGAATTGTTGCGGACACCTGCCGGGCTTTGTGGAACGTTCTCTGTCCTGAATTTATGCCCCTGCCCACCTCCGAAAAGTGGATGGAAATAGCAGAAAAATTCTGGACAGTCTGCAATTTCCCCAACTGTTTGGGAGCGGTTGATGGGAAACACATCCGGATTATCAAATCAAAAAGAACTGTCTCTGAGTACTATAACTATAAAAAGTACTTTTCTACAGTACTCATGGCCATTGCGGATGCAGACTGTATGTTTGTTGCAGTGGACATTGGGGCATTTGGCCGTGGGAATGACTCCCAGGCTTTTAAGAACTCGGACATGGGCCGGAGGTTGTACGGCAACCATTTCAATTTCCCCATGCCACGGCCTCTTCCCCACACCGAAGGTCCGCCACTACCATTTGTAATGGTTGGGGATGAGGCATTTCAAATGTGCCAAAACCTGATGAAACCATACTCCAGCTGGGACTTCGACCACACCAAAAAAATCTTCAATTACAGACTGACCAGGGCCAGAAGAACTGTAGAGTGTGCCATTGGTATACTTGTCTCCAGATGGCGCATTCTTGGCACAACCATTAATCTGAAACTGGAAACCGTGGATGAGGTGGTGAAGGTGTGTGTGGTTCTGCATAATTTTGTGATGACTAAAGAGCACCCAACCTTTGAACTAGATGATGCAGCTCCTAACTAGAGTTGAGCGAAACGGGTCGGTCAAATTCAAAAATAGCCGACTTTAGCTAAAGTCGGGTTTCGCCGATCAAAACCCGACCACAGCATGAGGTCGGCCATGAGGTCGCCGATCAGAGAGCCAAAGTCGCGTTTCAAATAATGCTTCCAGCGCCTTTTCTCAGCCAATGATGGAGGACGCACAGTGTGGGCAATGCGATGACATGGGCAGCGGCCACCACCATCTTAGAGAAGGGCATTGAAGTGATTGGCTGGCTTTGTGTGGCATCACAATGGGTATAAAAGGCTGTGACTGCCGACCGCCATCTTACTTCTGCCGATCTTAGAATAGGGAGAGGTGCTGCTGCTGATTCTGAACAGGGAGAGCGTTAGGCAGGGAAGAAGAAAAAAAAACTGCTTCTGCTAATAGCGCTTTTCACTGTACAGTTACTGTGCAGTGAAAGGGGAGGATTTTTGTGGTGTGCAGCAGTGCTGGTGGTGATTAGGCTGCCTTTTAAGGCTACCTGCTAGCTGCATTGCTGTGTGCACACTGCTGTTCAAACTGCTTTTTTCAAAGCACTCCAACTTTTATTATTTTGTCCTGGTGAGTTACTGAGCGTTCATTTTTTCACACACCGTATAGCGGTGTATGCTCCTCACACACTACCGTGTACCGGCTGGTATCACAGACAAATAGAAGCTATCTGGGTGTGACTCTGGAAGAACAAGCCAAGGAGTTTTTCCATTTTTCCAGACCTGCAACTTAGCGAGCTGTCCATTTTTCAAACAGTTTCGTATATCTGCTGTCTGAGTATGGTCAAAACTAGACAGAGACAGTGTGTGTCAGTCCCTATACACAGAGGTGTATCTAGGCTTTCTGGCACCCGGGGCAAGAATTTGGTTCGGCGCCCCCCCCAAGTACATGTGCGACTTGCAAGTACCCACAAGCTGTTCTCCCTAATGCTCTCAATGTTCAGTAAAAAACTGAAAGCAGGATGTGAGGCTTGTTGTCACAAGACCATAACTGTGAAAATCGCATGTGAGTGAAGTGTCCATGTGATGAGTACTGGAACCTGCAGAGCTGAATCCTGACATTGCAGGCTTCTGAATTCTCACAACGAATGCACTGCACAGTTTTAGGATTCTCCCTTGCCGATGTACAGTCAGCACAGCACAAGCATGTGATTTATATACTTCTGGCCACATTCCGACTAGACGTGCCCGACCTCGCTCAGTTCATTTTCATTGAGTGAGGCCACGCATGTCTAGTCAGCATGTGACTGCATGTATGTAAATTACCGGCACGAGAGAATCCTGACAGCGTTCAGTGAGCACTGTGAGAATTCAGAAGTCTGTATTTTCCATACAGACACCGTATAGCGGTGTACGCTCCTCACACACTACCGTGTACCGCCTTGTATCACGGACAAATAGAAGCGATCTGTGTGTGACTCTGGAAAAAAAGCCAAGGACTTTTTCCTTTTTCCAAATCCACACCTTAGAGTGCTGTCTGCTTTTCAAACATTTTCGTATATTTGCTGTTTGATTTCTGTGAAAACTAAACAGAGACAGCGTGTGTCAGTCCCTATACAAATAGATGGAGATTGACAATTTTCCATACAGACACCGTATAGCGGTGTACGCTCCTCACACACTACCGTGTACTGCCTTGTATCAAGGACAAATAGAAGCTATCTGTGTGTGACTCTGGAAAAAAAAGCCAAGGAGTTTTTCCATTTATCCAGACCTACACCTTAGAGTGCTGTCCGCTTTTCAAACAGTTTTGTATATCTGCTGTTTGATAACGGTCAAAACTAGACAGAGACAGCATATGTCAGTCCCTATGCAAATAGACGGAGATTGATAATTTTCCAAACAGACACCATATAGAGCTGTCCGATTCTCAAACAGTATTGTATATCTGCCATTCGCATTACAGTCACATTTATACAGAGTCAGCGTGTGTGTGACACTCCGTAAATACATTAACGAAGATTGTTAGCTACACAAAAAATGTATACAGCTGTAAACTTCTGATACAGTTCCGTATATCTGCTTGTTGGATTACGGTCCAATACATACTGTGAGAGCGTCTGTGACTAACAAAATATATACAGTGGGGCAAAAAGTATTTAGTCAGTCAGCAATAGTGCAAGTTCCACCACTTAAAAAGATGAGAGGCGTCTGTAATTTACATCATAGGTAGACCTCAACTATGGGAGACAAACTGAGAAAAAAAAATCCAGAAAATCACATTGTCTGTTTTTTTTTCATTTTATTTGCATATTATGGTGGAAAATAAGTATTTGGTCAGAAACAAGCAATCAAGATTTCTGGCTCTCACAGACCTGTAACTTCTTCTTTAAGAGTCTCCTCTTTCCTCCACTCATTACCTGTAGTAATGGCACCTGTTTAAACTTGTTATCAGTATAAAAAGACACCTGTGCACACCCTCAAACAGTCTGACTCCAAACTCCACTATGGTGAAGACCAAAGAGCTGTCAAAGGACACCAGAAACAAAATTGTAGCCCTGCACCTGGCTGGGAAGACTGAATCTGCAATAGCCAACCAGCTTGGAGTGAAGAAATCAACTGTGGGAGCAATAATTAGAAAATGGAAGACATACAAGACCACTGATAATCTCCCTCGATCTGGTGCTCCATGCAAAATCCCACCCCGTGGGGTCAGAATGATCACAAGAACGGTGAGCAAAAATCCCAGAACCACGCGGGGGGGCCTAGTGAATGAACTGCAGAGAGCTGGGACCAATGTAACAAGGCCTACCATAAGTAACACACTACGCCACCATGGACTCAGATCCTGCAGTGCCAGACGTGTCCCACTGCTTAAGCCTGTACATGTCCGGGCCCGTCTGAAGTTTGCTAGAGAGCATTTGGATGATCCAGAGGAGTTTTGGGAGAATGTCCTATGGTCTGATGAAACCAAACTGGAACTGTTTGGTAGAAACACAACTTGTCGTGTTTGGAGGAAAAAGAATACTGAGTTGCATCCATCAAACACCATACCTACTGTAGAGCATGGTGGTGGAAACATCATGCTTTGGGGCTGTTTCTCTGCAAAGGGGCCAGGACGACTGATCCGGGTACATGAAAGAATGAATGGGGCCATGTATCATGAGATTTTGAGTGCAAACCTCCTTCCATCAGCAAGGGCATTGAAGATGAAACGTGGCTGGGTCTTTCAACATGACAATGATCCAAAGCACACCGCCAGGGCAACGAAGGAGTGGCTTCGTAAGAAGCATTTCAAGGTCCTTGAGTGGCCTAGCCAGTCTCCAGATCTCAACCCTATAGAAAACCTTTGGAGGGAGTTGAAAGTCCGTGTCGCCAAGCGAAAAGCCAAAAACATCACTGCTCTAGAGGAGATCTGCATGGAGGAATGGGCCAACATACCAACAACAGTGTGTGGCAACCTTGTGAAGACTTACAGAAAACGTTTGACCTCTGTCATTGCCAACAAAGGATATATCACAAAGTATTGAGATGAAATTTTGTTTCTGACCAAATACTTATTTTCCACAATAATATGCAAATAAAATGAAAAAAAAACAGACAATGTGATTTTCTGGATTTTTTTTTCTCAGTTTGTCTCCCATAGTTGAGGTCTACCTATGATGTAAATTACAGACGCCTCTCATCTTTTTAAGTGGTGGAACTTGCACTATTGCTGACTGACTAAATACTTTTTTGCCCCACTGTACGTAGATTTAATTTTTTAACACACCTTCCACAGCTGGACACTCCTCATACAGTAACATCTCTCTGCTGGTATTTTTGGTACATTTTCCCAAACATGAAGTAGTATGTTGGAAGAGGCCTCGGATGTGGGCAGTGGGGCGCAGCTGGTAGTGATGGTGGTGGTGCATCGGCTGGTTCTGGCAAAAGCACAATAGCAGCTAAAGCAGGAGGTGTTGAGCCTGCGTCATCGTCTGGCCCAAGAAGGCCTGTAAGGTTGCCTTTTCTTGGAGTAGGAACACCGCTTTTAAAGCCGGAGCATCAGGAACAGGTTTTGACGTACATTGCCGAAACAGCCACCAGCTCTATTGCCTCCTCTTCTGAACGTTCGAAACCTGCTAGCACGGAGTCGTCAGTGCAGGGTTCTGGTCAGGAAAAACACCTTTCCTTGTGTCCTTCACCCACACCAAAAGTTAAGGATGCGGCAGCTCACACTTCAGTTTACTCTATGGAGCTCTTTTCACATACCATGCCTGGGTTATCCAGTCAAATCCAGAATTCCCCAGTCCAAGATGAATCTGACATGGAGTGCACTGATGCACAGCCACTGCTAGATGATTCTGCTGGTACATCGACCCAGAACACTACATTGCCCTCGCAGTCTATTGAGCCACAATTTGACCCTGATGAAACTCAGGTGCCCCTTCCCCCATACTATACCACCTTACATGGTGACACAGAGGAAGGTAAAGAGGAAGGTGCAGATGACTTTGAAGAGGAGTTGATGGATGACCCAGTTCTTGACCCGGATTGGCATCCATTGGGGGAGGAGGGTGGCGCTGGCAATAGTTCAGATAAGAAGAAGGATCCGCAGCAGGCATTGACATTGCAGCAGCGGTTATCTTCCAGGCCCATAGCTGTCCAAAAACGTGGACCAAAAGCTTAAAGAGTTGCAGGACAACTTGGCCAGACGGTCAACTTAGCACAGCGTGCAAGGCCAGAAAATGTATACCATAGTAGGAAGAGTGCAGTGTGGCACTTCTTTGTCCAAAATCCTACTGATGAGGCAAAGGTTACCTGTAAGAAGTGCGGAAGGACCTTTAGCCGAGGTAAACAACTCAGAAATTTGAATACCAGTTGCATGCCTAGTGTTAGGGAAGGTGGAACGCACTAAATATAAAATAATAGAAAGTGCGTTTGCCGCCCGGGGTCCACTGTGCAGAGGTGTTAAACTGCTGCTATATAAAGGCAGACTGTTATGAGCTCATTTTCTGCTCCACAGTTGAGAGTTCCCCTTCCGTTCTCCCTCTGGTGGTGACAGGAGGTAGTGAGGTTGGTTTAAGTGGTAGTGATCTGCCACCTGGTGAGGAAGATAATGATTGGATCTCTGGAGTATCAGACTGGATATAAGACAGCAGACGCCCTATCCTGGTGCTGGTGATTCAGTCTGCTTCTCAGGTCTAGGACTCAGCTCTGTTCCAGTCTTCTCAAGATAAGTTTGTTTTTTGCTAATGTTCACACTTGCTATTGTTGGTCTTTTCAGTTTTTTGTGTGGTGAGCCAGCCCGGCTGGGCTGTGCTGAATTTCCACTCTTATTTGCCAAATTGCCTTTTTTTGTCTCTTATTAGACTGGCCTCTTTTTGCTCTGTCTCAGAATATTTCAGAGTGCT
The DNA here is from genome assembly GCF_039654945.1 of Dendrobates tinctorius. NCBI lineage: Eukaryota > Metazoa > Chordata > Amphibia > Anura > Dendrobatidae > Dendrobates > Dendrobates tinctorius. Next base: position 57,081,690 of record NW_027361675.1, read on the forward strand.
GATATAGTGGGAGAAGTCTAGTGACTTCAGGGTTAGTTTTGATATCAGTTGTGTTGGACATTTTGTAGGGTTTTTTGGCAGACTGCAGACTTTGTTTTTCCTTTCCTGTCCTTTCTAGTTAGATTGGCCCCATCGTTTGCTCAGCCTATTTTCCTGCCTTTGTTTGTGTTTTCATCTTTTTTCACCGTCAATACATGTGGGGGCTGTCTCTCCTTTGGGGTCTGCTCTGGGGCAGTTAGTTTTCCTCTTTTCCTGCTTTAGGCTTATTTAGTTCTCCAGTTGTGATGAGGCATCTAGGACCACCGTAGGAACGCTCCACGACTGCTGCTAGTTGCGTGTTAGGATCAGGGGTCTGCAGTCTGCATAGTTACCAACATCTTTGTTTTTCTGAAACTTAGCTTGTGTTGTTTTTTATTTCCTCCTCGGCTACCCGTTCATAGCAGAATCACCAGCCATACCGCAGATTCTAGGGTACTCAAAAGCAGGGAAAAAAAGTGTCAGAATTTTTTTTTTATATGCATTTTTTCCTCTTCTTCTCGGGGCCGTAGGAGGATTTTTTCCTTAATGGAGATTAAGCAATTGTCTGATCGTGTGGAGCAGCTCACTGCTGAAGTGTAGGGAATTTTCATCTATCTCGCTCAATCACATGCTGTTGAACCCAAAATCCCCACTCCTGATGTGTTTTCTGGGGATCGGTCTAAATTTTTGAATTTTAAGAATAATTGTAAATTATTTCTTGCCTTGAAGCCTAACTCATCGGGAAGCTCTGCGCAGCAGGTTAAAATTGTCATCTCCTTGCTGCACGGCGCTCCCCAGGATTGGGCGTTTTCTCTGACACCTGAAAATCCTATTCTGACTAATGTGGATGCATTTTTTCAGGCCTTAGGGTTGTTGTATGATGAACCTAATTCCGTTGATCAAGCTGAGAGAACCCTGTGGGCATTAAACCAGGGTCAGGATCCTGCAGAGTTATATTGTCAAAAATTCCAAAAGTGGGCGGTCCTTACTACATGGAATGATAGTGCATTGGCAGCCCTCTTTCGGAAGGGTTTATCAGAGACCGTGAAAGATGGTATGGTGGGATTTCCTGTTCCCTCTAGTCTGGATGGCTCTATGCCATTCAAGTTGATCGGCGTTTACGTGAACGTAAAAATACACGGGAGGCGCTGCCACCTTTTGAATAAATGTCTGAACCTATGCAATGTGATGGGGTTTTGTCTAGGGCGCAACGTCAGGAGTTTAGAAGGCTAATAAGCTGTGTTTTTTCTGTGGAGATGCCTCTCATACTATTTCTGTCTGCCCTAAACAAGAGAAACGTTTTGCACACACATTTGCTGTGGGCAGTATACAACCTAAGTTCCTTTTGGCAATTATTCGAATCTGCTCCTTGTCCACATTTTCCACTAAGGCTTTTGTGGATTCAGGAGCAGCTTTGAATCTGATGGATTTGGACTTTGCTAAACGTTGTGGTTGGTCCATGACACCTCTGCAGACGCCTATTCCTTTGAGGGGTATTGATGCCACTCCGTTGGCGGAGAATAAACCTTAGTTTTGGACCTAGGTGATAATGCGAGTTGCCCCAGACCACCAAGAAAATTGTAAATTTTTGGTGCTGCATAATTTGCATGACACTATTGTTCTGGGGTTCCCCTGGTTGCAAACTCATAACCCAGTTTTGGATTGGAAATCTGTGTCTCTGGTGAGTTGGGGTTGGCAGTGTATTCTTAGGGATGCTCCTTTTTTCTCCACCTCTCCTCAGTCTCATGATATTCCTGATTATCTGGCTGAATTCTCTGATGTATTTAGTGAGAGTAAGTCTGCGTCTTTGCCCCCTCATAGGAGTTATGACTGTGCAATTGAGTTGATGCCTGGGTGTAAATTTACCAAGGGTCGGCTTTTTAACTTATCTGTACCCGAACATGATGCTATGTGATCCTATATTAAGGAGTCGTTGGAGAAGGGTCATATTAGACCATCCTCGTCACCTTTAGGTGCTGGGTTTTTTTTGTTGCCAAGAAAGATCGTTCATTAAGACCGTGTATTGATTATCATTCTCTTAACAAGATGACGGTTAAATATCAGTACCCATTACCTCTGATGTCTGATTTATTCTCCAGAGTTAAGAGTGCCTGCTGGTTTACTAAGCTTGACCTCCGGGGGGCATATAATCTTATTCGCATCAAGCACGGAGATGAATGGAAGACGGCGTTTAATACTCCGGAGGGACATTTTGAGTACCTGGTGATGCCTTTTGGGCTCTCCAATACCCCTTCTGTCTTCCAGTCCATTATGAATAATATTTTCCAAGACTTTGTGGATATGTTTTTGATCATCTATCTGGATGATATTTTGATCTTTTCTAACGATTGTGATTCCCATGTGGAACATGTCCGGACTGTGTTTCAGATTTTGAGGGAGAATTCCCTGTTTGTTAAGGGATCGAAATGTCTCTTTGGTGTACAGAGGATTTCATTTTTGGGATTTATCTTATCTCCATCGACTATTGAAATGGACCCGGCCAAGGTACAGGCCATTTATGATTGGGTTCAGCCTACTTGTTTGAATGCTCTTCAGAAGTTTTCAGGTTTTGCTAATTTCGATGGTAAATTTATAGGTAATTTTTCTAGTATTGTCAAACCACTGACTGATCTGACCAAGAAGGGAGCTGATTTGCTGAATTGGTCTCCTGAGGCTGTCTCAGCATTTCAGAAGCTTAAGCGGAGGTTTACTTCAGCACCAGTTTTACGGCAACCTAATGTCTCACTTCCATTTCAAGTGGAGGTAGACGCTTCTGAGATTGGTGCAGGAGCTGTTTTGTCCCAAAAAGACCCTGTGACTTCTAAGATGAATCCCTGTGCCTTCTTTTCTCGAAAGTTCTCCCCATCTGAATGCAACTATGACGTAGGGAATTGGGAATTGTTGGCCATGAAATGGGCATTTGAGGAGTGGAGACATTGGTTGGAGGGAGTTAGACATCAATTTGTGGTCCTCACCGATCACAAGAATCTGACTTATCTGGAGTCGGCTAAACGCTTGAATCCTAGACAGGCTAGATGGGCCTTGCTTTTCACGCGTTTTAATTTTGTGGTCTCTTTTCTTCCGGGCACTAAGAATGTTAAGGCAGACACCCTTTCTAGGAATTTCTTTGCTGATTCTCTTAATGTGACCGAGCTTACTACTATCCTAGGTGAGGGAGTAGTTCTTTCTGGCATTTTGCCCGATTTGAGACGCGCCCTGGAGGAATTTCAGGAGGATAAACCTGAGCGTTGCCCTATGGGAAGATTGTATGTTCCGGACCAGTGGAGAAAGAGAGTTATGTCTGAAGTCTATTACTCCGCATTGGTTGGTCATCTAGGTATTTTTGGGTCCAGAGATTTGGTGAGTCGGTCGTTTTGGTGGCCTGCCTTATCTCGTGATGTCAGGAATTTTGTACAGTCCTGTGGGACTTGTTTTCGGTCTAAACCCTGTTCTCGTTTTAGTGGGTTGCTGATGCCCCTGCCGGTGCCCAAGAGGCCATGGACCCATATCTCAATGGATTTTATTTCTGATCTTCCTGTCTCTCAGAGAATGACTGTTATCTGGGTAATTTGTGATAGATTTTCGAAGATGGTTCAACTTGTACCACTCCCAAAGTTGCCATCTTCCGCTGAGTTGGCACCCTTGTTTTTACAACAGGTGGTTCGGTTACACGGGACTCCTGAGAACATTGTATCCGATAGAGGGGTCCAGTTTGTTTCCAGATTTTGGAAAGCCTTTTGTTCCAATCTGGGAATTCAGTTATCCTTCTCCGCGTTTCATCCCCAGACCAATGGGCAGACTGAGAGAACAAACCAGAACTTGGAGTCTTATTTAAGATGTTTTATACAGTGGGGAAAAAAAGTATTTAGTCAGTCAGCAATAGTGCAAGTTCCACCACTTAAAAAGATGAGAGGCGTCTGTAATTTACATCATAGGTAGACCTCAACTATGGGAGACAAACTGAGAAAAAAAAAATCCAGAAACTCACATTGTCTGTTTTTTTTTCATTTTATTTGCATATTATGGTGGAAAATAAGTATTTGGTCAGAAACAAAATTTCATCTCAATACTTTGTGATATATCCTTTGTTGGCAATGACAGAGGTCAAACGTTTTCTGTAAGTCTTCACAAGGTTGCCACACACTGTTGTTGGTATGTTGGCCCATTCCTCCATGCAGATCTCCTCTAGAGCAGTGATGTTTTTGGCTTTTCGCTTGGCAACACGGACTTTAAACTCCCTCCAAAGGTTTTCTATAGGGTTGAGATCTGGAGACTGGCTAGGCCACTCCAGGACCTTGAAATGCTTCTTACGAAGCCACTCCTTCGTTGCCCTGGCGGTGTGCTTTGGATCATTGTCATGTTGAAAGACCCAGCCACGTTTCATCTTCAATGCCCTTGCTGATGGAAGGAGGTTTGCACTCAAAATCTCACGATACATGGCCCCATTCATTCTTTCATGTACCCGGATCAGTCGTCCTGGCCCATTTGCAGAGAAACAGCCCCAAAGCATGATGTTTCCACCACCATGCTTTACAGTAGGTATGGTGTTTGATGGATGCAACTCAGTATTCTTTTTCCTCCAAACACGACAAGTTGTGTTTCTACCAAACAGTTCCAGTTTGGTTTCATCAGACCATAGGACATTCTCCCAAAACTCCTCTGGATCATCCAAATGCTCTCTAGCAAACTTCAGACGGGCCCGGACATGTACAGGCTTAAGCAGTGGGACACGTCTGGCACTGCAGGATCTGAGTCCATGGTGGCGTAGTGTGTTACTTATGGTAGACCTTGTTACATTGGTCCCAGCTCTCTGCAGTTCATTCACTAGGTCCCCCCGCGTGGTTCTGGGATTTTTGCTCACCGTTCTTGTGATCATTCTGACCCCAAGGGGTGGGATTTTGCGTGGAGCACCAGATCGAGGAACATTATCAGTGGTCTTGTATGTCTTCCATTTTCTAATTATTGCTCCCACAGTTGATTTCTTCACTCCAAGCTGGTTGGCTATTGCAGATTCAGTCTTCCCAGCCTGGTGCAGGGCTACAATTTTGTTTCTGGTGTCCTTTGACAGCTCTTTGGTCTTCACCATAGTGGAGTTTGGAGTCAGACTGTTTGAGGGTGTGCACAGGTGTCTTTTTATACTGATAACAAGTTTAAACAGGTGCCATTACTACAGGTAATGAGTGGAGGAAAGAGGAGACTCTTAAAGAAGAAGTTACAGGTCTGTGAGAGCCAGAAATCTTGATTGCTTGCTTCTGACCAAATACTTATTTTCCACCATAATATGCAAATAAAATGAAAAAAAAACAGACAATGTGATTTTCTGGATTTTTTTTTCTCAGTTTGTCTCCCATAGTTGAGGTCTACCTATGATGTAAATTACAGACACCTCTCATCTTTTTAAGTGGTGGAACTTGCACTATTGCTGACTGACTAAATACTTTTTTTCCCCACTGTATCTGCTGATCAAGATGATTGGGTCTCTTTTTTGCCCTTGGCCGAATTTGCGCTGAACAATAGAGCTAGTTCTGCCACCTTGATGTCACCCTTTTTCTGTAATTTTGGGTTTCATCCTCGATTCTCTTCAGGGCAAGTAGAATCTTCATCCTGCCCAGGTCTGGACACTGTGGTTGTGAGAATGCAGCAGATATGGGACCAAGTGGTGGATAAATTGTCTCTCTCTCAGGAAAAGGCCCAGCGTTTTTCCAACCGGCATAGGACCATTGGTCCCCGGTTTAAAGTGGGTGATATGGTTTGGTTGTCGTCTAAGAATATTCCTATGAAGGTTGCATCTCCAAAATTTAAGCCAAGATTTATTGGACCTTATAAGATTTTGGAGATTCTTAATCCTGTTTCTTTTTGATTGGCTCTTCCAGTTACGTTCAAAATCCATAGCGTATTTCGCAAGTCACTGTTGAAGAGGTTTGTTGAGCCAGTAGTTCCTGTGGCGGCACCTCCTGACCCTGTATTGGTTAAAGGCAATGTGGAATATGAGGTAGAGAAAATGTTGGATTCTCATTTGGTTAGACGGAGACTCCGGTATTTGGTCAAATGGAAGGGTTATGGCCAGGAGGATAATTCTTGGGTCTCTGCCTCTGATACTCATGCCAATAAATTGGTTCCTGCTTTTCACCGGGCCCATCCTGATTGCCTGGTGGCATGGATGAGGGTTCGGTGACCCCTCCTCAAGGGGGGGTACTGTTATGAGCTCATTTTCTGCTCCACCAGTTGAGAGTTCCCCTTCCGTTCTCCCTCTGGTGGTGACAGGAGGTAGTGAGGTTGGTTTAAGTGGTAGTGATCTGCCACCTGGTGAGGAAGATAATGATTGGATCTCTGGAGTATCAGACTGGATATAAGACAGCAGACACCCTATCCTGGTGCTGGTGATTCAGTCTGCTTCTCAGGTCTAGAACTCAGCTCTGTTCCAGTCTTCTCAAGATAAGTTTGTTTTTTGCTAATGTTCACACTTGCTCTTGTTGGTCTTTTCAGTTTTTTGTGTGGTCAGCCAGCCCGGCTGGGCTGTGCTGAATTTCCACTCTTATTTGCCAAATTGCCTTTTTTTTGTCCCTTATTAGACTGGCCTCTTTTTGCTCTGTCTCAAAATATTTCAGAGTGCTGATATAGTGGGAGAAGTCTAGTGACTTCAGGGTTAATTTTGCTATCAGTTGTGTTGGACATTTTGTAGGGTTTTTTGGCAGACTATTTCAATTACAATGTTGTAAGGGTTCTCAAAGTCAAATCATACATATATATCCCTTAAAAATGGTACTTTATTGTTTAAAAAACCACAAATGTGGTATACACCAGAAAAAGCGTGGCTAAAGATGAAAAACAAAAATTAAAGTGTTCAAACAAACAAGCCCATACTAAGGTGACACCTTGGAATCCCTCGTAAAGACTAAGCTGTATCCTGCCTGTCCGCGGAGGTTGGCACCCTAGGGGGGAACGTTGTGGCGCCCCGGCTCAACGATGGCTGTCCCTAGGGGCCCTGATAAGCCCTACCGCCACTAGTGGTCCCTTCTACCCGATGCAAGATATGGGAACCCCTATCTCTAGACAGAGACCAAGCTGCTCTAAAGAGGACCCTGTGTCCCAAAGCAAAGAGGTTAAAATTAAATAGAACACATATGGCAATCGGTGGTCAGATTAGAGCAAGAGACATCATAATAGAAAAAACAGTTTGTGAATAGTGCCTCAATCTCATGTAGAAGATCTCTAAATATATAGAAAAGGCACTGACTCTAATAAGTCATAACACACAGAATGGATAAAGGCTATATCCCATTGCTGTATAAATACAGAAAAAATGCAGAACTGCCACAGCGATACTCATCTGCATTTTCTGCCACCTGCCAACAACCAGTTAACGCCTCAACGCGTTTCGCCTTATTTGGCTCATCAGGAGGCCCGATGCTGCGATATCTTGTGTCCCATAAAGGTGCAAATAGCTTACCGATACTCAGTGCAACTCCCCTCTTTAAAGCCGCCGCGCAGAGCAACAGCTCCGCCCACTCACGTTACATGGCGTCTCTGCGCGCCAATTGCCTCGGCACCCATCCACTGTTGCTCCAATCAGCTAACCGGACTCTCCAGCAGCGTCATGGTGACCAATCCGATGTCCTCAGACAGAAAGTCTCCCAGCATTCACCAATCAGCAGAGCTGAAACTGTTTGCCACGTCTGACATACACGCAGCGTCACTGCTGGATCGCCAATCAAATGTCTGTGGATAAGCCATCTCACAGCGCTCTCAAAGCGCTGCGGCTTAGAATCGCTGTCCACTCCGAAGTATATCACCCACATGTAAAATACACTCTTCAAATAAATCCACAATAAAGCGCTAGGTATGGCATATAGACCGATGCTCAGTAGTCTTAATATGTTTTTCTTTTTCCGGCATGATGATTAGCATGCAGGTGCGCAAATGTAAATCGCATCATAACCTTCAGCGGTGTGAACAGGAGTCAGTGGGCATGCCCCTCATTAAATGAATTGAACACTCTTTTACAATCAAAATATATATACCTATAGGAAAAAAGCATTATAGCACATATATATAGATCCTATAGTTGTTAATCCGATGTTAAATGATTTGCAAACATAGTTGGAGATATTAATAGATATGCATCAATATATATATACAGCATCCCTAGCACACACCTGTTAAAAATTATTATGCCAATGGAGCTGAGATTAATAAGAGCTGCTCACATTCATTAGAGGGTGGATCTAGATATGGCAGTGAGGAGGGGAATTTTTTATATATATCCAATATTCCATGATAATGCATGGGGATCCCATTAAAAATGGGAAACACAAACAAAACCCAAAAGACCAATATCCTCAAAGCATAACACATTATTCTACTGTGGCTCATAAGAAACAGGCAAACGACAGTTGCTCATTCAACCCCCTCGGCTCTAGGGACTCCATCCTGAATATCCATTCACATTCTCTCCTAAGGATCACCTTGTCCACATTACCTCCTCTTGGGTTAACATTAACAACCTCTATAGCACAAAATTTGATGTCACAGAGGTCGCCTTTATGGCACGTCCACATATGCCTTGCAAGCGGGGTTTCTCTTTGATGCCTTATGTCCCCAAGATGTTCCCCCACTCTTCTTCTGAGCTCTCTCCTAGTCTTACCTATATAATTTTTAGGGCACGAACACGTGGCCATATAGATGACCCCTGTTGTCTTGCAGTTAGAGAAGTCACGATGATAGAAAATCTTGCCTGTACTCACACTACAAAAGGACTTCCCTGGTCTCATATATTTACAAAAACTGCAATCCCCACACTTAAAAAAGCCGCAGGGTCTCCTATCTAGCCATGTCCCACCAACCCCTGGTCTCCTATAAAGGCTATGGACCAGCATGTCCTTGATTGATTTGCCCTTTCTAAAGGTAATATTGGGACGCTCACCAATGATATTTTTCAAATCCGGATCTAACCTAAGGACATCCCAGTGCTTGGACAGGACCTTCCTGACCTCCTGATGATTTACATTAAAAGTCCCGATGACTCTTATTATTTCTGTTGAATCTCCAGTCTCACCTTTCTGCAGCAATTTACCCCTGTCTGCTTTCCTTGCAAAGTCATACGCCGTGTTTAACACATGTTGTGGGTATCCCTTTGCCTTAAACCTACAGAACATGTCACCAGCCTGTTTATGGAACAGGTCATTCCTGGAACAATTCCTCCTCAATCGTAGGAATTGTCCCTTCGGGATGCCTCTCTTGAGGGGAACTGGGTGGTGGCTCTGCCAATGTAATAAACTATTTGTACTTGTCGGTTTCCGAAATATACTAGTGGAGACACCTCCCATTAGATCTTTTTTGATTTTGATATCTAAAAATGGTATTTCGGTTTTATGAATTTCTGAGGTAAATCTCAGGTTCACATTATTTTGATTCAGTTCTCTTACAAACTCTTCAAACTGATCTTTTTCCCCTGTCCATATCATAAAGACATCATCTATGAACCTGTACCACAGAGAAATCAGACCGTGCCACCACTTCTCTTCTCCTCCAAACACAATTGTCTCCTCCCACCAGCCCAGGAACAGGTTTGCATACGAAGGGGCACAGGGGCACCCCATCGCAGTGCCCCTGAGCTGGTGGTAGAATTTACCATCAAAACAGAATGCATTATGGGTCAATACATATCGCAAGAGCGAGCACAAAAAAGTATTATGCCCTCTACAAGCTATTGACCTCTGACTCAAATAGTGTCCCACACCTCTGATGCCTACGTCATGTGGTATATTGCTATAGAGGGCTTCTATATCAATAGAAGCCAACCAAGCATCCCCCTTCAGATGTACGCCCTCTAATTTTAGCAATAGGTCGGATGTATCCCTTAAGTATGATGGCATAGAGACCACAAAGGGGCGTATTATCTGGTCGATATATAAACCGCTATTTTGTGTCAAAGAGTCCACACCTGATACAATCGGCCTCCCTTTGAGGGGATTGAGGCCCTTATGTATCTTTGGCAATGCATAAAAGGTGGCTACCATTGGAAACTTAGGAATAATGAAATCAAATTCGGTCTTTGAGATCAAGCCCTCCACTAGGGCCCGAAGGGACAATTCCTACGATTGAGGAGGAATTGTTCCAGGAATGACCTGTTCCATAAACAGGCTGGTGACATGTTCTGTAGGTTTAAGGCAAAGGGATACCCACAACATGTGTTAAACACGGCGTATGACTTTGCAAGGAAAGCAGACCTTTAGAAAGGGCAAATCAATCAAGGACATGCTGGTCCATAGCCTTTATAGGAGACCAGGGGTTGGTGGGACATGGCTAGATAGGAGACCCTGCGGCTTTTTTAAGTGTGGGGATTGCAGTTTTTGTAAATATATGAGACCAGGGAAGTCCTTTTGTAGTGCGAGTACAGGCAAGATTTTCTATCATCGTGACTTCTCTAACTGCAAGACAACAGGGGTCATCTATATGGCCACGTGTTCGTGCCCTAAAAATTATATAGGTAAGACTAGGAGAGAGCTCAGAAGAAGAGTGGGGGAACATCTTGGGGACATAAGGCATCAAAGAGAAACCCCGCTTGCAATGCATATGTGGATGTGCCATAAAGGCGACCTCGGTGACATCAAATTTTGTGCTATAGAGGTTGTTAATGTTAACCCAAGAGGAGGTAATGTGGACAAGGTGATCCTTAGGTGAGAATGTGAATGGATATTCAGGATGGAGTCCCTAGAGCCGAGGGGGTTGAATGAGCAACTGTCGTTTGCCTGTTTCTTATGAGCCACAGTAGAATAATGTGTTATGCTTTGAGGATATTGGTCTTTTGGGTTTTGTTTGTGTTTCCCATTTTTAATGGGATCCCCATGCATTGTCATGGAATATTGGATATATATAAAAAATTCCCCTCCTCACTGCTGTATCTAGATCCACCCTCTAATGAATGTGAGCAGCTCTTATTAATCTCAGCTCCATTGGCATAATAATTTTTAACAGGTGTGTGCTAGGGATGCTGTATATATATATTGATGCATATCTATTATTATCTCCAACTATGTTTGCAAATCATTTAACATCGGATTAACAACTATAGGATCTATATATATGTGCTATAATGCTTTTTTCCTATAGGTATATATATTTTGATTGTAAAAGAGTGTTCAATTCATTTAATGAGGGGCATGCCCACTGACTCCTGTTCACACCGCTGAAGGTTATGATGCGATTTACATTTGCGCACCTGCATGCTAATCATCATGCCGGAAAAAGAAAAGCATATTAAGACTACTGATCATCGGTCTATATGCCATACCTAGCGCTTTATTGTGGATTTATTTGAAGAGTGTATTTTACATGTGGGTGATATACTTCGGAGTGGACAGCGATTCTAAGCCGCAGCGCTTTGAGAGCGCTGTGAGATGGCTTATCCACAGACATTTGATTGGCGATCCAGCAGTGACGCTGCGTGTATGTCAGACGTGGCAAACAGTTTCAGCTCTGCTGATTGGTGAATGCTGGGAGACTTTCTGTCTGAGGACATCGGATTGGTCACCATGACGCTGCTGGAGAGTCCGGTTAGCTGATTGGAGCAACAGTGGATGGGTGCCGAGGCAATTGGCGCGCAGAGACGCCATGTAACGTGAGTGGGCGGAGCTGTTGCTCTGCGCGGCGGCTTTAAAGAGGGGAGTTGCACTGAGTATCGGTAAGCTATTTGCACCTTTATGGGACACAAGATATCGCAGCATTGGGCCTCCTGATGAGCCTAATAAGGCAAAACGCGTTGAGGCGTTAACTGGTTGTTGGCAGGTGGCAGAAAATGCAGATGAGTATCGCTGTGGCAGTTCTGCATTTTTTCTGTATTTATACAGCAATGGGATATAGCCTTTATCCGTTCTGTGTGTTATGACTTATTAGAGTCAGTGCCTTTTCTATATATTTAGAGATCTTCTACATGAGATTGAGGCACTATTCACAAACTGTTTTTTCTATTATGATGTCTCTTGCTCTAATCTGACCACCGATTGCCATATGTGTTCTATTTAATTTTAACCTCTTTGCTTTGGGACACAGGGTCCTCTTTAGAGCAGCTTGGTCTCTGTCTAGAGATAGGGGTTCCCATATCTTGCATCGGGTAGAAGGGACCACTAGTGGCGGTAGGGCTTATCAGGGCCCCTAGGGACAGCCATCGTTGAGCGGGGGCGCCACAACGTTCCCCCCTAGGGTGCCAACCTCCGCGGACAGGCAGGATACAGCTTAGTCTTTACGAGGGATTCCAAGGTGTCACCTTAGTATGGGCTTGTTTGTTTGAACACTTTAATTTTTGTTTTTCATCTTTAGTCACGCTTTTTCTGGTGTATACCACATTTGTGGTTTTTTAAACAATAAAGTACCATTTTTAAGGGATATATATGTATGATTTTTTGGCAGACTGCAGACAGTGTCTTTCCTTTCCTGTCCTTTCTAGTTAGTTTGGCCCCATCGTTTGCTCAGCCTATTTTCCTGCCTTTGTTTGTGTTTTCGTCTTTTTTCACCGTCAATACATGTGGGGGGCTGTCTCTCCTTTGGGGTCTGCTCTGGGGCAGTTAGTTTTCCTCTTTTCCTGCTTTAGGCTTATATAGTTCTCCGGTTGTGACGAGGCGTCTAGGACCACCATAGGAACGCTCCACGACTGATGCTAGTTGCGTGTTAGGATCAGGGGTCTGCAGTCTGCATAGTTACCAACCTCATTGGTTTTCTGACACTTAGCTTGTGTTGTTTTTTATTTCCTCCTCGGCTACCCGTTCTTAACAGCAGACGCAAAATATGGCGGTATATCGCACACGGGTTGAACGTCACCCGGTGTGCACTGAGTGTACTCTGCTATGTTCAAAGAGACGCCTTAAGGCATAAACATAAATGCCGAGCCTGTTGACTTCACAGGTGTCAGCGGTGCGCACGCACTTTATATGGTCACAGGACTCGGGCCTAAGACTCAGGGTCGGTGTCTGTTTAGACCTACCATGCATGCGGCGTTGCTACCGCGGACGCCCCAAGTGCTGCTGACTGCAGTGCGGTGACTGAACCAGCCGCTGTACGACAATGCCCAAGAGTGGGCGCACTGTCAGACGCTAGCACCGTGTAGATGTGCAATGTGGCCTGAAGCGTGCCACTGACTGGCGCTGACTCTAAGACTAATTCCCTAACCACACACTTAATATCAGACGGAGGGGATATTAATGAGTCATTCGCAGGCACATGCATCCATCATCATTCACACAGTAGCAAGTAAAGTTTATACTAGTGCATGGCCAAGCAGCCGTGCAGGCTTTTTATAGCCTTGCGCTTCCAGGACCTTCAAGATCTCTGAGATGGACCAATCAGATCAGGAGAAGGACTAAAGCACGTGACTGCCGATCTCCACTGGGAGATCGTCTCGTGAGCATGCCCAGTAGCGCGGTGAGAGGACTTAGCCTCTGGAGTGACTTTCTGCAGAGCAGGCTGTGATACTATTGCTGGTGCAGAGGTGGCAGCAACAACCAGACCCAGAGAACTGGTCTGAGCAGGGCATCTGGATCGTCGAGATTGCTGAGCAGGTCCCTGAGAGGTCGGAGGGGAATGGGAGACCGCTGGCTGCGTGGCTCTGGATTCCTGCTGTGCAGCTGCAGGAACCCGGCGCCTAACATTACCCCCCTCCTATGGCCCCCCTCTGAGCCTCGCTACGCTCCAAGGTTGCGATCACGAGTGGAGCGTGGATATTCTCCATTGGCTCCCTGGTCCGGGCCTCTGGACCATGACCCTTCGAGTCCACCAAATAAATTTTTTTGCCACGCACAATCCTGCATCCCACAATGGCAATAACCTCAAACTCATCCGAAGACAAGTCTGATGAGCCGGCAGATGACTCAGAGGAACGGGCCATGTGAACAGGTTTGAGAAGGGACACTTGGAAGACGTCAGAGATGGCCAAATGTGGTGGAAGAGCCAGGCGGTAGACCACTGAGCTGTTTTGCTCAAGAACCTTAAAAAGTCCCATGTATCGCGGCACGAACTTGGTAGACTCTGCTCCCAGCTTGATATTTTGAGCAGAGAGCCACACCATGTCGCCGGGGGAAAAGGTTGGAGCGGGACGTCGATGTGTGTCGGCGGACGCCCTCATTCTTTCTTTAGAGGCTCAACTAGCATCCTGGGTGTGATCCAAAATGTCGCGAGCCTCCACTGCCCAGTTTGCCACCCTGGAATCAGTGGAGGACACTGGCATCGGGACAGGGCCGCGTGGATGCTGGCCGTAATTTAAAAGGAACGGCATCTGACCAGTGGAATCAGCCACTGCTTTATTCAGGGCAAATCCAGCCCATGGTAGCAAGGATGCCCAGTCATCCTGCCTGGCAGAGACAAAATGCCACAGGTACGTGACCAAGGTTTGGTTGGCTCTCTCAACCAACCCGTTCGTCTCGGGGTGATAAGCAGAGGACAGGTTTAGCTCATTGCTGAGTAGGCTGCAGAGCTCCCTCCAAAACCGGGATGCGAATTGGGGACCTCGGTCACTGACAATTTGCATACATGTTTTATGAACAGTGTGGCAAGACCACGAGCGGAAGGCAACCGCGAGTGGCACCAGATGCACCATTTTAGAAAATTGGTCGGTGACTACCCAGATGACCGTACTGCCTCCAGACTTGGGCAGGCCAACCACAAAATCCATGCCAACCATCTCCCAAGGTCTGTCTGCCACCGGCAGAGGATACAATAACCCAGCCGGCCTCTGTCTAGAGGACCTGTTCCACGCACACAAGACGCATGCCTGTATGTATTCCTTCGTGTCTCGAACCATGTGCGGCCACCAATAAGACCTTGCCAGGAGTTCTGTGGTCTGCTTATTGCCGAAGTGACCACCCACCCAGGATGCGTGTGCCCACGCGAGAACCTCCGGCCGTAGCTGAGGAGGGACAAAGATCTTGCCCGGCGGCACTGGCTCGAGAGCAACTGGAGCCATGGTCCTAAAACTCTCAGTAGGGAGAATTAGCTGAGGCTCAGCCTCCTCTTCCTCCGCTGAAACCACCGAGCGCGAGAGAGCATCCGCACGGACGTTCTTCTCTCCAGAGAGAGAGTGCAATGTGAAGCGGAAGCGGGAGAAGAAGAGCGACCACCTAGTTTGACGAGAGTTCAAGCGCTGGGCCGTTTGTAAATAGACCAGATTTTTATGGTCCGTATACACCTGTTAGGGAAATCGGGCTCCCTCCAGGAGATGTCTCCACTCGGAAAAGGCCAACTTCATTGCCAGCAGCTCCCTGTCCCCGATGGAGTAGTTCTTCTCCGCCGGTGAGAAGGTCTTAGAGAAGAAGAAGCAGGGATGCTTTCGACCTTGAGCATCCTTCTGGAAAAGGACCGCTCCTGCATTGACGGAAGAAGCATCTACCTCTAGGATAAAAGGTTTATCCACATCAGGACGGTGTAAGATGGGAGTGCCAGCAAAATGGGATTTAGAGATGAAAAGGCCTTGGAGACTTGTTCAGACCAAGCCTTAGGATTAGCTCATTTCTTTGTGAGAGCAACCAGAGGAGCTACCAGTGTGGAGAAGTGAGGGATGAACTGGTGATAATAGTTGACAAACCCCAAAAAGCGCTGCACCGCTTTGAGTGAATGTGGTTGCTGCCAGTCCATTACCACTTGCAGTTTGGCCAGATCCATAGCCCACCCCTGGGCTGAGATGATGTAGCCCAGGAACGTCAAGGACTCCTGCTCAAACTGGCACTTCTCCAGCTTGGCAAAGAGAGTTCACCCGCAGACGGTCGAAGACCCTGCAGACGTCTCTCTGGTGGGAGGTCAAATCTGGCGAAAAGATGAGGATGTCATCCAGATAGACCACCACCGAAGTAGAGAGCATATCGCGGAAGACGTCGTTAACAAAATTCTGGAAGACAGCAGGCGCATTACAGAGACCGAAGAGCATGACCAGATATTCATAATGGCCGTCCCTGGTGTTAAATGCTGTCTTCCACTCGTCTCCTTCGCGAATGCCCCCCCCGTAGATCTAATTTTGTAAAGATCCGGGCCCCTCGCAACCTGTCAAATAACTCAGAGATCAACGGAAGAGGGTACTTATTTTTAACCGTTATGGCGTTGAGACCTCTGTAATCAATGCAGTGACGTAACTTTCTGCTCTTCTTCTGCACGAAGAAGAACCCTGCACCAGCTGGCGACACTGACTTTCTGATAAAACCTCTTGCCAGGTTCTCCCGGATATATTGAGACATAGCCTCCATCTCGGGGAGTGATAGCGGATACACGCAGCCTCTAGGAGGTTCCGTGCCTGGCAATAGATCTATCGGACAATCGTAAGGACGGTGCTGCGGAAGCGTCTCCGCAGATTTTTTAGAGAAGACGTCCGCGTACTGATGATATGGTTTGGGAAGCGCGGAGAGATCTGCGGGTACTTCAGTGGAAGCTACCTGAACACTGCCACTCAGGCACCTTCCCTCACAGTCCTTGCTCCAACTCAGTATATTCCCCGAAGCCCAATCAATATGAGGGGAATGGCAACGGAGCCAGGGAACTCCGAGAAGCACCTTGTCGATGCCATCAGGCAAAATGAACAAGGACAAAATCTCACGGTGGGACGGTGAGATTGCAAGACCCAGTGGTGCTGTCTGGTGGGTCACCTGAGATGGTAAAGGTGCACCATTAACCACCCTGATGGTCAGGGGTTGGGGCAGTAAAACCAGAGGAATAGCGTGCTTTAGGGCGAAGGTCAAGGACATAAAGTTCCCTTCTGCCCCAGAATCCACCGTGACCTCTACCTCCCAGGTGGAAGCCCCGCTGTCTAAGGTCCATCGGAATACTGGTTTGGGAGAAAAGGGTTTCATATTACTTAGTCCACCACCTACAACCACTGGACGTGATCGTTTTTTCGACTGCAGAGGACACGTGCTAGCCGAGTGATGAGAGATGAGCGACTTTGCCTTTTTTTCGGGTCGAGTCGTGTTTCATGAAACCCGACTTTCTCAAAAGTCGGGTTGAACGAAATCGGCCGATTATCGTGAAAAGTCGAAGGCCGACTGAAACACAAAACCCAATGCAAGTCAATGGGGAAGAAAAGTCGGCAGTGAGTGGAGGACAGGAAACACACGTACAGTGCCCATTTTAATGCCAAAAACATCAATTCTTATTACTTCAGCTTGTCAACCTTAATTTACTTTATAATAATAGTTATGCATTGAAAACTGGGGGTTATTTGGCTAAAGTTGTGGGGGGGGTAGGGCTGGCTCCAGATTTTTGTGGGCCCAGGGCCAAAGAGTGTCATTGAGCTCCTTTAACACATGCCACAATTCATGATCCTCTGATACGGCAGAGAAATAGCGGTAAAGTACAATGAAAAATACTTCACTTCTTACATCACATGACTGATATCCATTTTAAATTCTCCAATAGCTCCAAAAACGGACAGTATATTACTCCATACAGTATTATTGCCACCGCATAGTGCGCTATACAGAGTAATGAGGCCCATATATTTCTCCATACAGAATCATTGGTCCCATATAATGTTTGAAACAGTATATGATGAGCTCCACATAATGCTACAGTAGATGTTGGTCCCCATGGATGAAGCTCCACTGTCTTATGGCCCAAATAATGCTCCATATATAATGGGTCCAATTTCTAATGCTCCAGTGCATAATGGGTCCTTTAAATGCTGCTCCAGTGTCTGATGTCCACCTTTGGAATGCTCCACTGTATGGTGGGCCTCATATATTATTCTCCAGAGAATAGTGCTCCCCAAAAATAGCTGTCCCAACATTGAAAACAATTAAATAAGTCTCCTCACTAGAGAATCCCTGTACTAGTCTGGACTCCTCGTCGTCCCCATCTTCCATCTCACTGCACTTGGACTGTTTAGGCAGAGGGCGTACAGACGTGATGTCATCGCGCTCTCTGACCAGAATGTCACTGTCAGGAATTGCGGAAGACGTGACGGCGGTGGAGCAGGGAGAGGTAAGTATTTCAACTTTGCAAGTGCTGTGATCCTGAGCAAGCAGGGGGGGCCCTCTCATTGGCAATGGCACTGGCACAGGGCCCCTCATAGTACGCCGGTGTGTCTGACAGCGGGTGTGCACCCCCACCATCAGAGACACTTGATTCTACTATGAGGGACCTTGTGCCAGTGCCGTTGCCAAACAGTGTGGCCACCTGTCCAGGGCAATGGCACTCGCACGGGTGCGTGCGCCAGGTGGTGACTCCGGCCCTGTGGGGGGAGGCAGCCCAGTTAGGGAGGTGGAAAAATTGGCATATGTTGATGTTGGACATTCAGCTAATGCAAATGGAGTAATTGGAGAAGTCCGAGTAAGAGGAGGACAAAAGCAAGCCATTTTTCTGGCAACCTACATGTCAGCAGGGGAGGGTGGGACAAAATCCTTTGAAACCCATGCATGGTTCATTTTAATGAAGGTTAGATCATCAACAATTTGGGTCGACAGACGGGTCCTTTTTTCGGTCAGGATTGATCCAGCAGCACTGAAGACTCGTTCAGATAACACACTAGCAACAAGGCAAGCGAGGTCCTGTAAGGCATATTGTGCCAATTCAGGCCATGTGTCAAGTTTACAGGCCCAATAGTCAAAGGGGAATGACCGGTGAAGGAGAACATCGATATGGGAGGAGAAGTAGTTTGTTACCATAGTTGACAACTGCTGTCTCCTGTCACTTCCGATCGATGCAGTATTACGAGTCATGTGAGCGGTAATTGAAAAATCAGTCCACATCATTGTCATGAAACCCCTGTGTCCAACGCCACTTCGAACACCTCTTTCATGTTGCCCCCTACAGCTTGTTGGAAAAACAGCACCACGGCTGTGTGCTGGGAATGCCTCAAACAAACGGTTTACCAGAGTTGCTTGTTTGTTAGCCAATATTAGCTCTAGGTTCTCCTGTGGCATGATGTTTTGGAATTTGAATTTATAGCGTGGATCCAGGAGGCTGGCCAATCAGTAGTCGTCAACGTTCATCATTTTGGCAATGCGGGTGTCCCTTTTTAGGATCTGCAAGGCATAATCAGACATGTGGGCCAATGTTCCAGTTGTCAATGATGCACTGCGAGTGCTGGGTGGAGGAGCACTTTCTGGCAAATCCACATCCCTCCAGTCACGCACAAACCCTGTACCTGACCTTGCCACGCCAACATTTTTTCTTGCCCCCTGAGAAGCATCCTCCCCAAAATAATCATTCCCATCATCCTCCTCCTCCTCTTCCTCTTCTTCCTCCACCTCTTCCACCAGACTTCCCTGACCAGAAAATGGCTGACTGTCATCAAGGCTTCCCTCCTCCTCTTCTTCCTCGGCTGCAGACGCCTGCTCCTTAATGTGCGTCAAAATTTGCATGAACAGACGCATAAGTGGGATGCTCATGCTTACGATGGCGTCATCTGCGCTTACCAGCCGTGTGCATTCCTCAAAACACTGAAGGACTTTACAGAGGTCTTTCAGCTTCGATCAATGCACACCAGACAACTCCATGTCTGCCTGCAAACTGCCTGCCCGCGTATCCTCCCACAAATGAATTACAGCCTGCCTCTGTTCGTACAGCCTCTAAACCATGTGCAGGGTGGAGTTCCACCTTGTTGCAACGTCGATAATTAGGCAGTGCTTGGGAAGGTGGAGCAATCGCTGCAGCTTCTGCATACGACTGGAGTGTACGGGCGACCGGAGGATGTGCAAGCACAGTCTTCGCACCTTTTGGAGCAGGGGTGTTAACTCCGGATAATTAGTGAGGAAGCACTGCACCACCAGGTTCAAGGTGTGAGCCAGGCAAGGTATGTGTGTGAGTTTTGAAAGGGCTATGGCTGCCACAAAATTCCGGCCGCTATCACTAACTACCTTGCCTGCCTCAAGATGTAGACTGCCCAACCATGACTCAGTTTGTCACTGCAAGTAGTCAGCCAGTACCTCCGTGGTGTGTCTGTTGTCTCCCAAACACATCATCTCAAACACAGCCTGCTGAGGCTTACCACTAGCTGTTCGATAGTGGGACACCTCGTGTGCAACACTGGCAGCTGCGGATGGAGTGGTCGTGTGACTGCGCTCTGTGGACGAGCTTTCGCTTCTGGAGGAGGAGGAGGAGGGTCAAACGCCTACAGCCAACTGTTTCCTATACCGTGGGCTAGGCAGCACTGTTCCACCGCTGCTGTCCCCAGTGGAGCCTGCATCCACCACATTAACCCAGTGAGCAGTGATGGACATGAAACGGCCCTGGCCATGCCTACTGGTCCATGCATCTGTTGTGAGGTGCACCTTTGCACTCACTGACTGTTTCAGTGGATGGACAATGCGGTCTTTCACATGCCGGTGGAGGGCAGGGATGGCTTTTCGAGAAAAGAAGTGCCGACTGGGTAGGTCATAGCGTGGGACAGCATAGGTCGCGGAAAGCTTCACTTTCAACCAAACAGTTTGGCATCATCTCTAATGAGATTAGTTTGGCAATGTAGGTGTTCAAACAAAGTGTACGCGGTTCAGAAGATGTGTACTTTCTTGTCCTACTCAGAGTGTCTGGTAGGGTGAGCTGGACTGGAGAGCAGCATATGGGGGAAGTAGCGGTGGACCGGATGGAGTGAGAGGGGGTTGGTGATGGCCTAGATTCAGTGTTGTGTTCCAAAACCATTGTGATTCCCTGAGTGCTTTGGCCTTGCGACGACACCTCCACATTTAGTGCTGGTGGTGTGCTTAATGGTGGCAATGGTCTTACAGTGGGGAAAGCGATGGAACGTTGTTGGCTACCTTCAGTTGGAGCAGGTGCACATGTTCTACCTGAGGTTTAATAGTCCATCCACGCTTGCAAGGGCATGTTGATTAAATGTCTAAGTGTATGGTGTCGGGTTCTTGTAGCTGCACAGCAGGAATCCAGAGCCACGCAGCCAGCAGTCTCCCATTCCCCTCCGACCTCTCGGGGACCTGCACAGCAATCTTGGCAATCCAGACACCCTGCTCAGACCAGTTCTCTGGGTCTGGTTGTTGCTGCCACCTCTGGACCAGCAATAGTAGCACAGCTTGCTCTGCAGCAAGTCACTCCAGAGGCTAAGTCCTCTCGCTACTGGTCATGCTCAGTGGAGATCAGGAGTCACGTGCTCAGGTCCTTCTCCTGATCTGATTGGCCCATCTCAGAGATCTGGAAGGTCCCGGAAGCGCACGGCTATAAAAGGCCCGCATGGCCCCTCGGCCATGCGCTAGTATAGACTCTACTTGCTACTGTGTGAATGATGATGGATGCATGTGCCTGCGAATGACTCATTAAGATTCCCTCCCTCTGATATTACTTGTGTGGTTAGGGACTTGGTCTTAGAGTCAGCACCAGTCAGTGGCACGCTTCAGGCCACATTGCACATCTACACAGTGCTAGCGTCTGACAGTGCACCCCATCTTGGGCATTGTCATACAGCGGCTGGTTCAGTCGCCGCGCTGCAGTCAGCAGCACTTGGGGCATCTGCAGTAGCGACGCCGCACGCACGGTAGGTCTAGACGGACACCGACCCTGAGTCTTGGGCCCAAGTCCTGTGACCATATACCATGCGTGCACACCGCTGACACCTGTGAGGTCAACAGGCTCGGCATTTAAGTTTATGCCTTAAGGCATCTCTGTGAACATAACAGGCTTTCGATCCTCCTCTTCCTCCTCCTCTATCAGCGAAAGCTCGTCCAGAGAGCGCAGTCGCACGAGCACTCCATCCGCAGCTGGCAGTGTTGCACACGAGGTTTCGCACTATTGAGCAGCTAGTGGTAAGCGTCAGCAGTCTGTGTTAAAGATGTGTTTGGGCGACAACAGACACACTGTGGAGGTACTGGCTGACTACTTGCAGTGACAAACTGAGTTATGGCTGGGCAGTCTACATCTTGAGGCAGTGATAGGCAGGTAGTCAGTGATAATGGCTGTAATTTTGTGGCAGCCATAGCCCGTGCAAAACTCACACACATACCTTGCCTGGCTCATACTTTGAACCTGGTGGTGCAGTGCTTCCTTAATAATTATCCGAAGTTAACATCCCTGCTCCATAAGGTGCGAAGACTGTGCCCGCACATCCGTTGCTCAGACGTCCACTCCACTCGTATGCACAAGCTGCAGTGATTGCTCCACCTCCCCAAGCACCACCTAATCATAGACGTTGCAACAAGGTGGAACTCCACCCTGCACATTGTTGAGAGGCTGTGTGAACAGAGGCAGGCTGTAATGCATTTGTGGGAGGATACACGGGCAGGCAGTTTGAGGGAAGACATGGAATTGTCGGGTGTGCAGTGGTCAAAGCTGAAAGACCTCTGTAAAGTCCTTCAGAGTTTTGAGGAATGCACACGGCTGGTAAGCGCAGACGACGCCATCATAAGCATGAGCATCCCACTTATGCATCTGCTCATGCAAAGTTTGACGCACATTAAGGATCAGGCTTCTGCAGCAGAGGAGGAGGAGGAGGGAAGCCTTGATGACAGTCAGCCATTGTCTGGTCAGGGAACTGTCCTGGACGAGGTGGAGGAAGAAGAGGAAGAGGAGGAGGATGAGGGGGATGATTATTTTGGGCAGGTGGATGCTTCTCAGGGGGCACGAGAAAATGTTGGCATTCCAAGGTAACGTACAGTGTTTGTGCGTGACTGTAGGGATGTGGATTTGCCAGAAAGTGCTCCTCCACCCACCACTGGCAGTGTATCATTGACACCTGGAACATTGGCCCACATGTGCGATTATGCCTTGCGGATCCAAAAAAGGGACCCCCACATTGCCAAAATGATGAGGGATGACGACTACAGGCTGGCCAGCATCCTCGTTCCATGCTAGAAAGGCAAATTACACAACATCATGCCACAGGAGAACCTAGAGATAATATTGGCTAACAAACAAGCAACTCTGGTAAACAGGTTGTTTGAGGCTTTCCCAGCACACAGCAGCAGTGCTGGTTCTCCCACGAGCCGTAGTGGGCACAATGGAAGAGTTGTTTGTGGTGCACACAGCCGAAGTGGCATTGGAGACAGGGGTTTAATGACCATGTTGTGGAATGATTTCTCAAGTGCCGCTCACACGACTGCTAATACTGTATCGATTAAAAGTGACAGGAGACAGCAGTTGTCAACTATGGTTACAAATAGGTATGAGCGATATTGCCCGATATCGTATCGGAATTCCGATTTCCGATATTGAAAAAATATCGGATATCGGAATTTCCGATTTCCGATATCAATGCAAGTCAATGGAAAAAAAAAATCGGAATTACAAAATGACCACTACAGTGCTATATAATGGATAATATGGAGCGGAAACACCTCAGGATAATGGGGAAGGAGTTTGCAGAGGCAGAGGAGCAAAAAAATCGCTAGAAAAATGCACATAGCGAAAGCTGCAGCAGGAAAACTGGTCGCCATCTTCTTAACAGCGGAGTTTTTTCTTTGGGTTAGGATTAGTTGGGGTAGGGTTAGGGTTTATGGTTAGTAGGGTAAGGGTTAGGGTAACAGTTAGGGGTTAGGGATAGTTAGGGTGAGGGTTAGTGATTTTACATTATTAAATTAAAACTGCCAGTGGTGGTGTCAATATGCCCTTTGACTGACATGTGTCCACGTTCAGCTCATCTTGCTTTGCAGGGAGTTTCCAGGAGCACCACATGGAGGAACGGATACACTCCCTTTAATCCATGCTTAGTCTTCTTCTGCTGATTATATTACTGTTATTCAGTAATTCTGCATATTGATATTCTGCTTTTGGTTCATGTACATCTGCTCCTACTGCTTCCTAAACCTCTGTCTATGGTTATCCTGCTATTGGCTGGTCGCAGAATGTCCCAAACCCAGAGGAAATATGCAGAAGTAACAGTAGGCACAGGAACTTGAGAGAACCAGCTGGTGAATCTGGAACCCGTATAGGCAGCAGAAATCAGCATAAGAGCCAATGGAACTAACGGGCACCAGCTGAAGTTACCGGAGGCAGATAACTAAGCAGGAGGTAACCTGTGCCAGAATGCACTACCAAGGACCAGCAGACGTTACTGGAACTCGGATACCACAAAGGAGGGACCTAAGCCATTGACTCTAATGAGAACCAGCTGACATTACTGGAACCCAGATAAGCAGCAGAAGGTAAAAGTGCCAGTGGCTGTACTGGGCAACAGCTGACATTACTGTAGCCCGGATACCACAATGTAGTAGTGAGATAAGTCAAAAGCACTGCCGAGAAGCCCCAAAAAAACCCACAAAGATGCAAGTTCAAGAGCAAAAAGACAGCAG
This sequence comes from Dendrobates tinctorius, assembly GCF_039654945.1. Taxonomy (NCBI): domain Eukaryota; kingdom Metazoa; phylum Chordata; class Amphibia; order Anura; family Dendrobatidae; genus Dendrobates; species Dendrobates tinctorius. The sequence goes on from NW_027361675.1 coordinate 57,105,911, forward strand.
TCCGGGGACATCTCCATCTGTCTTCTTGTCTTGGGTCTTCTGCATCTGTCTTCCTGTCTTGAGTCTTCTGCATCTGTCTTCCTGTCTTGGGTCTTCTGCATCTGTCTTCCTGTCTTTGGTCTTCTACCGGAGTAATGTCTTCTCGGCAGAAGGTGCAAGAACCACATTTGCCCCCGCAACCCGGACACAGTCTTCTTTACTCCGCAGTCGCAGCAGGGGAGGAGGAGGGCCTACTGGCACTGTCGAGACCAGCCTTGAGCGCCAGGTCCCGGAGTCCACGTAGGGGGCTCCTACACTGCCGACACCACGGATAACAGCAAACTGAGCCGGAATGATGTACGGCGGGGGCGTGGAACAGTGCGGTGGACACAACCCTGTAACGGCGAGCGTTGTCGAAACGCGGTTTGGAGCAGGAGGTACCCGTGCCCTTGGGCACTCATGAGAACCAGCTGGGGAGGCACCTGTGCCAGGAAACAGCCGGTGTGGCTGGATCCCACCTCTTGTGCTTTTGCCTATCGGTGTTTGGCATCTGTCGTCCTTTTTTTCCACTTTGGTCTAACGAGGTACAGCTGGTGTTACTGTTGCCCAGAAACACAGCACTGTGAAATCAGCAGTCACGGAAATGGGCACTAGCTGGCGGTACTACAGCCCATGGAAAACAGTATGAGGTGAAAGAGTCAGTCACAGAACCAGGTGCTAGATGTTGGTAATAGAGGCCAGAGCACTGGCATAACAGATGACAAGGTGTGCAACATAGGCACATGACAGAGCATGCATACTGCTACGAACCATGCATGTAACCTGTCTACTCTGGCCCAGGGCAGCAAAAGTCACCAGAAATCCAGGCCTGGTTCATTTTTAGGAATGTAAGCCGGTCCACATTTGCAGCGGATAGTCTGGTACGTTGGTCTGTTAGTACATTGCCAGCTGCACTAAAGACACGTTCAGAAATCACACTGGCACCAGGACAAGCCAGGACCTCCAAGGCATACTGGCTAAGCTTGGACCATGTATCCAACTTGGAGACCCAAAACTTGAAGGGGGCAGATCCATCCTGAAGCACACTGACAGGGATGGAGAGGTATTGTGCCACCATGTCACGGTAACGTTGCCTCCTAGTGCATTGCACTGTCTGTGCTGATGGTGCCCGAACTGTTTGCAGGTTCAGAAACCATTGGAACAGGTTGGGTATACTGAACCTGTCAGTAGCAGATGTACTGCTTCTGCTACCGGCTTCTGAACGGATTACGCTGGGCCCAGGATGCACTGAGGTGCCTGCTAGTGCACGCGCATCACTGCTATGCGGTGGAAAAGAGTACATGAGTGAATTAACCAGTGCATATTGGTACTCCTGCATTTTACGCGCCCGGTTCAACGGTGTAATTAGGCTTTGAAGGCTGTCCAGGTAACGTGGATCTAAGAGGGTGGCCACCCAGTAGTCATTTGTGTGGAGAATACGAGCCACGCGATGGTGCAGCATGAAATCACTCATGTGCTGAAGGCTGCCAACTGGCCATGCATCGCTGTCACCAGCTGGAGGAATGTGCTCTGGCTGCTCTACATCACCCCATCCACGCTCTAGCTGGTGACTACTATTAGAGCGCTGTGTACTTTCCTCCTCTGGCTCATCCTCATAGTCCTCCTCATCCTCCTCGCTTGCTGTGTCCTGCCTGGACCTTTGTGAGGCACCCACAGAGCTTTGTACCAACCGGGCCGATGAAGATTGCCTGGTTGGTGCAAGTGTTTCATCATACTGCTCCTCCTCCAGAGAAACCTCATCCCTTAGTCCTTTAAGCAATGATTCTATAAGGCATATAAGGGGAATAATCAGGCTGAGTAGGGCAGCATCCGTACTCACCATCAGAGTGGTGTCCTCAAAGCACTTCAAAATGGTGCATATGTCCTTCATGGATGCCCACTCTGTGGTTGTAAAGTGGGAGGGCTGAGATGTTTGTCGCCTACTTTGCGCCTGCTGCAGCTGCAACTCCATTATTGCAGGTTGCTGCTCACACAACCTCGCAGCATATGCAAAGTTGAATTCCACCTGGTGGGGAGGTCAAGAATGATGCGGTGCTCGGGCAGGCCCAATCTGCGCTGCGTGGCTGAAAGGCGCAATGCAGCCATGCTTGAACGCCGCAAATGAGAGCACTCGTATCTGACTTTGTGCAGCAGCTCCTCAAGGTCAGGGTAGTTCCTAAGGAAACTCTGCACCACCAAGTTTAGGACATGGGCAAGGCATGGAATGTGAGTCAGACCACCTAGGCCCAGAGCCACGACCAGGTTGGAGGATGAGCGGCGCAAGGCACATGTCGCTCTGCTCCTTGAGCATGTTCCACAGCTCGGTTGCAGTGTGGCTAACATCACCCAGATAGACCAATTGCAACACGGCCTGTTGATGTTTGGCAGATGCAGTGCTGAAATCGGTTGTTGTGGTACGTCTGGGTGCAGGCGAGTCTGACGAGGAGTATGAGGAGGAGTCAATTTGTACAGAGGAGAGGCCTGCAATTCGTGGAGTTGGCAGGACCCGCGCACTTGCACTGTCTACTTCAGTTCCAGGCTCAACTACATTTACCCAATGGGCGGTGAAGGAAAATGTAATGTCCCTGGCCATGCTGACTGGTCCACGCATCGGTGGTCAGGTGGACCTTGCTACTAACTGCATTTTGTAGCGCTTGCTTAATTTTACGCTCCACATGCTGTTGCAGGGCTGGACGGCTTGCCTGCTGAAGTAGAACCGGCTGGGAATGCTGTATTGTGGGATTGCAAACCCCAACACATCGATTATGGCTGGCTTGCTCACCAGCCAGAATGGTAGCATTTCCACTGCAAGCAGTTTGGCAATGCGAGAATTCATGCCCTGTGCTCGTGGGTGGTTTGCCAAGTACGGGCACCTTTTCTCCCACACCTGTGTGACAGATGGCTGCACACTGGATTGGGAGTGTGAGGATGCCAGCGATTGGGATGCTGATGCTGACGAAGTACAGACAGTGTGCCGCCGTATAACACTGCCTGCAGATGCACCCTGGCATTCTGGTGAGGAGGCGGGAGCAGCTGTTTGCGAGCTGGAGGAAGAGGTGGCCGCTGTGGCTGAAGAGGTGGAAGGTGGGGGACCAGCTGCAGGTGGCGAATCATCTTGGGTGTGATGCTGCCACTCCACAGGGTTCCTCTTCCTGACATGCATCAACATATTGGTGGTATTAAGGTTGCTGACGTTCTTCCCTCTCTGTACAGTTTGTCGACAAAGCTTGCATCTGACTACTGTAACGTCATCTGCAACTTGGTCGAAAAAGGCCCATGCACCACAACTCTTGGGCGCACCCCTTGTGTTCTTTAAAAGAGCCCTGCTCCTAATGGGTGCTGAAGTTGAGGGATCCGACAACCAATTTTTCCCTCTTCCTCTCCCATGTGGACGGCCGTGCTGCGCCACACCTGCAAACTCTTCCTCTATGCTATCCCCACTTGCTTGCTGCCCCTCAGCATGCCATGATGGGTCAAGGACCTCGTCATCCAATACACTTTTGTCAGCAGAAACAGGCAGCTGAGTTTCATCATCATCTGCTGACTGGGGTCTGGTCACTGTGGGCACTGGCCCACCCTCCACTTCTTCCTTAGACATACACAGTGGTTGCGCATCTGTGCACACTACCTCTTCTTCAGCTACAGGAATGCTGTCTGGATGGCACACAGATTCCAAGCCAACAGATTCTGAGAAGAGGATTAAGGGTGGCTCCTGGCCCTCTTAAATCTGGTCAATTTAGTGGGCGGTGAAGAAGCAGATGGGTGCTCCTCTTCAGTGGCCTGACCCGATGTGGTGGAGAGGTCCTGGGAGGATGCTGTGCTCATTGAGGTGGATTCCTCAGCTGCCATCCAACCAACAACGGTTTCTACTTGATCCTCTCTTATCAGCCTATGGCCCTGTGCTCCTAACAAGCTGCGCATAAATGACTGCTGCTGGGTGAATGTAGGTGCTGAGTGACTTGGGCCTGCTGCTTGCTCTGGATGTGCACCATGTCTAGCTGCTGATGCACCTCTTCCGCGGCCACCGCGGGGACGTCCCTTACTCCCTGCCTTCTTAATCTCTATCGATGGATTCAGAACGGCAAGAAAGTAATTATTAGGAATTAGTGTGCTTATTCCTGTAGGACTACAAACAGGTATAAGAAACACTAACGGCACTGTATGATGATGGTGTGTCTGCTACACTTTATTTGAATCTAGTGTGGCCTACACAAAGAGTAACGTGTGTTTATGGTATTGGTGTACACGTTGCGGTCGGATGTCACAGCGCAGTAAATGACACTGCTGTGATACCAAAAAAAAAATGGATTCTCCGGGACTGGGCCAGGTGCTGTGTGGCACCAGCCACAGAGGTTGTTTGGGTCCCTCACAGCACAATCCCTATATAGTGTTTAACTTTTTGGAAAAAATAGGGGAAGGGGATTTAAGGGATGAAAAGAAAAGGCAGTGAGACACACACCACACAGTGCTGCAACAAGAGGAGCTGCAGCAGCTGCAGTGAATGTCCTCTGCACTGTCTCACTAAGCACCTCACTGAGAGCCTGCACAGCACAAAAAATGAAACTGAGCGGGGTCAGTGAGAAGAAAGACTGCTTCTGTAACACACAGGGGATGCTACAGTCGCTGAAAAACAATTTCTATCGCTATTAGATCCGAGATCTCTCCCTATCTCCAACAGCAACCTCTCCCTATCTGCTTTCACAGTAGAGTGAGGCTAAAATGGTAGGCGCAGCCTTTTATACTGCCTGATCACACCATCCAGCCAGCTAATCGCAACACAGCCCCTAGCTAACAAGTTTGGACACCTCCTACCAAGCTTAGGGGAGTTACACAATGTTGTCAGCAATTCTTCAGCTCCTGATTGGCTCCACGGAGCGCTAAGAGGCTGAAGGATTATGGGATTTCCGATTTCCGATGTGAAAAAAATATCAGAATCGGAAATCGGAATTCCGATATCCAAATATCGGGCCGATTTCCGATATTTCAATATCGGAAAGCTCATCCCTAGTTACAAACTACTTCTCCTCCCATATCGATGTTCTTCCTCACAAGTCATTCCCCTTTTACTATTGGGCCTCTAAACTGAACGCCTGGCCTGAATTGGCACAATATGCCTTACAGGAGCTCGCTTGCCCTGCTGCTAGTGTGTTATCTGAAAGAGTCTTCAGTGCTGCTGGATCAATCCTGACAGAAAAAAGGACCCATCTGTCTACCCAAAATGTTGATGATCTAACCTTCATTAAAATGAACCATGCATAGGTTTCAAAGGATTTTGTCCCACCTTCCCCTGATGACACATAGGTTGCCAGAAAACTGCCTCGCTTTTGTCCTCCTCTTCATTGGACTTGCTCAATTCCGCCCTTTGCAGCAGCTGAATGTCCAGCCAACATATCAACATATGCCATTTTTTAAACCTCCCTAAGTGGGCTGCCCCCCCCCAATGACTGGGGTCAACACCTGGCACACCCGGGCAAGTGCCTTTGCTCTGAACAGGTGAATGGGCCCACACATGGTCGACGGCACTGGCAGAGGGCCTCTCATAGTACAATACAGTGTCTCTGATGGTGGGGGGGCCCACTCGTCGTCAGACACACCAGCGTAATATGAGGGGCCCTGTGCCAGTACCGCTGACCACGAGTGTGCACCCCCTGCTAGGTCATAGCCACAGCACTTGCAAGTTGCAATACTTACCTCTCCCTGCTCCACCGCTGTGTAGTCTGAGCAGTTAAATCCTTCACAGGGACAGCCACTAGAAATTTGGTGTATTGATGGATGATGGTTAAGATGTAGTTATGCCCTGTCCTGCTGGCCTGTACCTTCAGATGATCAATGGCTACCATTTGCAATGGACGTCAACTTACAAGCGGATGCAGTGGTGCTTTTTGATCACCTTTCACAGTTGTGATAGTCACAGACGTGTGACATTCCTGCCACCATTTTTCAATGTCTCCTCTCATGCCAATCCAAAAGAATCGCCTACGGTCTGTGGCTTCTGTCTTTTGCACTCCAAAATGACCAGACACATCATGATAGGCAGTGAGGACCATGTATACATCACTCCCTGTGATCACAATTTGATGGAGACGAGTAACGGTGATGTGATTCATGAAGCAATCCTTTCTTCACAAAGAACCGCTTTCACTGTCTCCACAGACACAGTAATTGAGGGACTGCATCGCCTCTACAACATCTACTGGGAGGTTATCCCACGATGAGTAATTCCCAAATTTCTGCTAACACTCGACTTTCCGTATGTACTTGTATCCATGTCGTTTCCAGTAGTGGAGGGTCTGGACTGGCTTACAGAGATTGAAATATATACGAAGATTTAAAAGTACCACAACACTGTATACTGTTGTACGCTTCAACTACCTTTCCCTTTTTCTACTTGCTAAATTCTGGTGTAATACATACTGAGCCTGTGAGTGTCTGTGTCTGACTCTGGAAGTATTGACGGAAATTTACAATTACCCCTAGACTGGATACACCTAGTATGTGCTGATACAGTACCTTTGTTCCAAAATTTGTATTACGGTATCATCCATAGTGAGTGAGCGTGTGTGGTTTACGCCTTCTATATATACGGTGAATCGGAGATACTAATTTTTACCCTATACTCGATACAGCTTGTATCTTGTTATACAGTACCTTTGTTCGACATTTAGTATTACGGTCAAATCCATACTGAGTAAGCATCTGAGACTGACTACGGGACCATGTATATGGAGATTTCAATTGTACCCTATAATATATATACTTACTATCTTGTTATCCAGTACCTTTTTGACAACATTTTTTAGTATGGTCAAACCCAGACTGAGTGAGCGTCTGAGGGTGAATCCGGAAATATATACCGAGATTTCAAATTTGGCCAACACTGTATACAGCTGTACGCTTGTGTTACATTACCCATTTCCAGCTTTTCGTATTCTTTTGTAATCCATACTGGGCAAGAGAGCGTTTGTGTCTGCCTCCTGAAATGTATACAGAGATTCAGAATGTTTACACTATACTATATATACCTTGTATCTGGTGATACTGTACCCTTTTTCACCTTTTTATTTTATTGGGTAATCCATACTAATCCTTTGCGCATCTGTGTATGACTCATGAAATATATATGGAGATTTACTGTTATCCCTACACTGTATAGAGCTGTACGCTTCTGATACAGTACCATATATCTGCGGGTATTTTGGGTCAGTTTTCTAAAATATAAGGAAGTATGGTGGAAGAGGACGTGGGCGTGAGGGGACACCTGGTACTGATGGTAGTGATGGTGCATCTGCTGATAGTGCCAAAAACAAAATAGCAGCTAAGGCAGGAGGTGTTGAGCCTGCGTCATGGTGTAGCTCTGGAAGGCCTGTAAGGCTCTGTTTTCTGGGAGTAGGTAGACTGCTTTTAAAGCCGGAGCATCAGGAACTGTTTTTGGATTACATTGCTGAAACAGCCTCCAGCTCTATCGCCTCCTCTTCTGAAGTTTAAAAAAATGCAAGCACTGAGTCATAAGTGCAGGCTTCTGGTCAGGAGCAACCACTTTCCTTGTGTCCTTCACCCACACCAAAAGTGAAGGATGCGGCAGCACACACTTCAGATTACTCCATGGAGCTCTTTTCACATACCATGCCTGGGTTAATTAAAAATGGGGCCCATCATATACTGGAGCATTCAAAATGGGGGACATCTGACACTGGAGCATCATCCATGAGGCCCATCATATACTGGAGCTTTCCAAATTGGGGACATCAGACACTGGAGCAGCATTTACGGGGCCCATTAGACACTGGAGCATTAGAAATGGAGACTATTATATATGGAGCATTATTAGGGCCCATCATACACTGGAGCATCATCCATGAGGCCCATTATATACTGGAGCATTCCAAATGGGGCAGATCAGACACTGGAGCAGCATCTATGTGGCACATGACACACTGGAGCATTAGAGATGGGGCCCATTACATATGGAGCATTATTAGGGCCCATAAGACACTGGAGTATCATCCATGAGGCCCATCGTATACTGGAGCATTCCAAATGGGGGACATCAGACACTGGAGCCGCATTTACGGGGCCCTTTATACACTGGAGCATTACAAATGGAGCCCATTATATATTGAGCATTATTAGGGCCCATCATACACTGGAGCATCATCCATGAGGCCCATCATATACTGGAGCATTCCAGATTGGGGACATCAGACACTGGAGCAGCATTTACGGGGCCCATTATGCAGCATTTACGGGGCCCATTATACACTGGAGCATTAGAAATGAAGCCCATTATATGTGGTGCATTATTTGGGCCCATAAGACAATGGAGCATCGTCCATGGGGACCATCAAATACTGTAGCATTATGTGGAGCTCATTATCTTCTGTGTGGAACATTATATGTGGCCAATTATTCTGTATGGATAAATATATGGGGCTCATTGTTCTGTATGACGCACAGTGTGGTGGCCATAATACTGTATGCAGTAATATACTGTCCTTTTTTTGAACTATTGTACAATTTAAAATAGATCAGCCATGTCATGTAAGCAGTGAAGTATTTGTCATTGTACTATACCTATATTTCTGTGCCGTATCGAAGCATCATGAGTTGTGGCATGTGTTAAAGGGGCGCACTGACACTCTTTGGCCCAGGGCACACGAAAACCTGGAGCCAGCCCTACCCTCCCACAGCTTTAGCCAAAGAACCCCCTGTTTTCAATGCTTAACTATTATTATGAAGTAAATTAAGGTTGACAAGCTTCAGTAATAAAAATTGATGTTTTTGGCATTGAAATGGGCACTGTAGGTGTGTTTACTGTCCTCCACTCACTGCCGACTTTGCTTCCCGATTGACTTGCATTTCGTTTCGTGTTTCAGTCAGCCTCCGACTTTTCCCTATAGTCGGCTGATTTCGTTCAACCTGACTTTTGAGAAAGTCGGGTTTCATGAAACCCGACTCGACCGTAAAAAAGGCAAAGTCGCTCTTCTCTACTCCTAACTAGAGTTGAGCGACTTTGGTCGGATCGGGTTTCGTGAAACCCGAATGAAACAAAATAAGTTTCAGATGAAACTCGTCCGACTAGAGCAAAAAAAGTAGGAGTTTCGTCCGACTTTTATTTCCCATTGACTTGCATTGGGGTCGGGTTTCGGACGAAACTCCGACTTTGTTTTGCTCTAGTCGGACGAGTTTCATCTGAAACTTATTTTGTTTCATTCGGGTTTCACGAAACCCGATCCGACCAAAGTCGCTCAACTCTACTCCTAACTCATTGCCTGAATTCACTCAGCACCCTCTCAGGTCATCTGTTGAAGTTGGCCAAATGAGGGACCAGTTTGTGGCCTACTTCAACTCAGATGTAGGACGGGTGGAATGGCAAGATCAAATGGTGTAAAAATGTTTTTTTGTGTGTATGCTAATAAAAAAAACCTGTTTTGATAACTGTACCGAGTGCACTCTGTGTTTTTACAATCCAATATAATAATTAACTGGCCAGGTGTACCAGTGTTTTGTGCATCATGAATTTACTAGTACTCCTGACCAGGTGACTATACATACACATGCACAAGTTGTATGACCTTTATCATCTCTACAGTTTGTGTTCAATTTACAGCGATGGTGGAGATAATACAACTAATATTTGTGTCACCTGGCCTGATGTTACAAATAGTGATTTGGGGATGCACCAGCATCCATCACTCTTTATGACACCTGACCATGTGACTCTAAATATTATTTGTAGGATCACCACTGTGGCTTGAGTTTGAACACAGACTGGAGAGATAATAAAGGTTATACAACTTCTACAATACCCAGGCCTGGTGTCATGCTGAAGTGAGGATGCCCAAAATAATGCATTCTAACTTCAGAAAGTTATTACACATGGCCAGGTGAATACACATACGAGTTAAACTGCAGCATCGATCCAGTCTGCATGAAATAGATAATGCAGACTGAAGCAACGCTGCACGTTAACTCATATGTGTATTCCCCTTTGCAAGGTGTGATAAATAGTTATGATACAAGGCCAGGGTATTGTAGATATGATGTGTATTTTCCTCATCATCTCCTCAGTTTATTAACCACACACTGAATAGAGGATGTGGTTAATTACAAGGTATATCTAGAATCCCCTGGCCTTGTGTCACAAATAATTAAATGATGATGGTAAAAACACACAATCTTCAATTAACTTTTTATGATACCTGGCAAGGTAACAATAGATATGACTTGCACTCAACACCATCCTCTATTCGGTCTGTGCAATATTAGCAGACTGAAGAAACTGGTGGTGAAAATACAAGTTATATATTTGTGTTCTTGATTATACATATCTCCATGACTGAAACAAGAAACGTGTCAGTAATGGAGCTATGTGGTGTCAAAAACACAAAGTGTACGGCGCAGTGTGTGTACGGCGCAGTGTGTGTAGGCGGCGAAAGACACATTAATCAAACCGTATTAGGGGAAACCATAATTTCACATTTATTTAAAAGAAAAATAAAACATTTTTATTGGGAACGATGTTTGGGGGAAGATTGGGCTACTCTGGGGGTGTGGAGAGGCGAGGAATGGCTGGAAGGTGAGGAAGGGGTTCTAGTGGAAGGGGCGACGAAAGTAATGGGGGAAGGGAGATCAAGGATGGAACTGGAGGCAGGCTCAGACACAGTATAAGGAGAGGGTGGAGGGACAGACAAAGTTTTTGTTATTTTCTTCTTTCTTTGTCCTGGAGTCTCCTGCCTGGACTTTTAGACAGTGTGTGACATTTTTGTCCTTTTTGACCGGCGGAGTCGGGTAGAACTTGGGTGACTTTGCACAAAGAGGGAATGGGGATCACCCCTCTGCTGATGATGCTCGGTGGTGGCAGGGATTGTGCTCCTACCAGGAGGAGCACGGGCGGTGCTCCTAGAAGGAGTGGTGGTGGTGCTCCGAGGAGGAGTGGTGGCGGTGCTCCAAGGAGGACGAGTGCTGGCGGTGCTCCTAGCAGGATCGTTGTCAGTGCTCCAAGCACGTGGAGCAGTCAGTGCTCCTAGCAGGAGGATTGTTTTCGGGTGCTTCAAGCAGGTGAAGCAGTGATGGTGCTCCTAGGAGTGGTGTCGGTGCTCCGAGCAGGAGGATTGTTGTCTGTGGTCCAAGCAGGTGGAGCGTTGTCGGTGGTCCAAGCAGGTTGTGCATTGTCAGTGGTCCAAGCAGGTTGTGTGGTGACGGTGGTCAAAGCAGGTTGTGCGGTGGCGGTGGTCCAAGCCGGTTGAGCAGGTGGAGTGGTGGCGGTGCTACAAGCAGGTGGAGCGGTGGCGCTCCAGACAGGAGCAGTGCTTGCCATGGTGGTGGCGGCGGTGGAGTGCCAGCAGCACTTGGCATTGGTGTGGTGTAGTGGTGTCCAGCTTGGCTTGGAATGCAGGTGGCTGTGCAGTGGTATGCAGCAGAAGTCGGTCGCTTTCCACTCTGTCTGACAGTGACTTGAGGCTGGAATAAAAGGCTTCACTCAAGTGCATGAACTCGGGCAAGACACTCCTCTGCCGCTGGCTGGAACTGCCCGTATAACCAGTGGCAGAGACCTGGGACAGGGGAACATCTGACAGCCAGGAAGCAACTTGCAGGTCAGCAACTCGGACACCTGGTCACCAGCTGTCCGAGTTGCTGACCTGCAAGTTGCTTCCAGGCTGTCAGATGGCTGGGACAGGTCCAAGGTCATCCGATGAAGGACCGCTCCAGGGACAGGTTGCAGGGTGCTGCTCCAGGTGCTGTGGAAAGATAAGAAAAACATTACTATCATGCATTTACAAGAAGCATCAGCTGTGGAAAAGAAAAGCACAGATTAAAATAAAACTTGCAAAAAAAAAAATACGCTCTGGTGGCAAGGACCGATCTTAGGAATGCCAACTCCCGATGATACCAGTATTTTCTTTTGGTCCTTGCCGCTGAACCACTGCGAACCTGTCCCTCAGCATGAATATCACTGTTGAAGCGGTCCTTCATCGAGCGCCAATGTGTTCAGACTTTGTTCACTGTTTGAAAAAAAAAATTATAGAATGCACTGATGGCAAAATCTGTATCATCACACACCATTCAATGCGTCATCACAAAACAATTCAATGGACAATGCACTAATTGTTGGCCATGATAACACAATTGTATTTCCTGCTAGATATATTCACTAGGAACAATAGTCATTGCGGACAAATACAGCAATCCAATACACAATGCATGCACTGTTGATCCTGATAACTCTGTTGTGTTTCCTGCTAGAATATATCTAGCAGGAAACACAGCAGCGTCATCAGAACAATAGTCAATGCGGCACAATACAGCAATACAATACACAATGCATACACTGTTGATCCTGATAACACTGTTGTGTTTCCTGCTAGAATATATCTAGCAGGAAACACAACAGTTGTTATAAATGGGTCACCGAGGAGGAGAGCGCAATAGGCTATGCCACCAGAGAGTTGGTCGCTCAGCGGATTGCAGATCCCTGATCTTACCAACACAACTAGCAGTAGCCGTGGAGCGTTCCTACGTTGCCCTAGATGCTTCGTCACAGCCGGAGGACTAACTAAGCCTAAAGACAGAAAGGTGAAATCTAAACTGCCCCGGAGCAGATCCCCAAAGGAATAGACAGCCCCCAAACATATATTGTCAGTGAGACAAGATAAAGCACAAACAGAGACAGAAAATAAACTGAGCAAATCATGGGGCCCACACTGACTAGATAGGACAGCACAGAAAAGGCACTGTCTGCAATCACGCAAAACCCCTAACAATTCCAACATGACTGATGTACAAAAATACTGAGGTTTGCACAAACCTCGCCCCCACTATATCAGCACTCAGGTGTGAATTGGTGGCTAGCAACAGGCTAATACAGCAGGGGACTGAGCAAACAATCACAAGATGCAAAATTACAGGGCAGGAGCCAGCATCCCCTGGGGGAGCAAGCTGACCCCTGACAGCAAGGCAAAATCAGATGCAAAGGGTTTAGCAAATGACACTTAGCTAAAAAAATGCAGGATCAGGCAGTAGACAGAAATCCTCAATAAACAAAGAAAGGAGTATCACCTGCAGCCACTGAGAGAAGTCTGCTCGCTTATGTAGTCCCAGTTACTACCCCTTTCCTCCAATTATCTTCTGCAGCTGTTGGGTTAGCATCATGTTGACTAGCTCCACTACCAGCAGTATCCACCAGAGGGAGCCTTGCCTCAAAAGTCGGATTAAGGGAGCTCACAACAAACAGTGTCATCAGGAACAATAGTCAATGAGGCACAATCCAGCAACACAATACACAATGCAGTCACTGTTGATCATGATAACACTGTTGTGTTTCCTGCTAAAATATATCTAGTAGGAAATACAACAGTGTCATCAAGGACAATAGTTACTGCGGCATCTCAGAGCACGGAAATACCTACTAAAAGCCTTTTTTGAACTTGGAGAGGCACCGTCCCAGCCATCCATTATCGCTGCAGCCACCTCATTCCAGAGCCTCCGGGTCACCACAAGGTCCTTGTGCTGCTGGTCACGGCTGTCCCACAATGGGACATGCTCCTGGACCAGCAGGATCAGGGCGTCGTTGTCCAGATAGATATCTTCTTCATTCCGTGGTGGAACCTAGAAAAAAAAATTAGAATCTTGGTAATATTTGGGAATTAAAAATATAGAAATAGCTAAAGAAAAGAAGAAAGATAGAAGTTGAAAAACATGACAGAAAAAAAAGGAAGAGAAAGCATAAATTAAAAAAAGGGACATTCAAGTCTATATACTTACATTCTGTCTCCTTGCGGGACTTGACTTGGCTGCTCCCGCTGTTCGGCCTCACTTGCCGTGTCCGATGATGATGTCTGAAAAAGAAAACAAATTATTATACATTTGTAGAGGCAGCAGCTATACTTACCCAAAGGCCGGAAGATACTCACCTCACGCTCTGCTTGGGCCAGTTCTTGCTGGGATGGTGAGTATTCTTATCCAGAAGACATGCTGCAATTAAAAAAAATACAAAGCATTAGTACATAATACATTTGAAAGGACAGGCAGACATTAGATTTAAGAATACTCACATTCTTGATGAAGCAGCTCTGATCCAAATATGGCTCTTGTTTCTTGCTGGGTGTCTTGTCTCTTGCAGGCTGTCTGTAGAGTAGTGGTCGGATAGAGCAGACCCCTTCTATTATCTACACTCCTCCCAAACAATGTTTCTTGTGTAGGGGGTGGTTTAAATAAGTGTCTAGACATTGTTGACTCAAAAATTGCACGCGCTCAAAAGCGCTGCCGTGCGCATTACCAAGTGCATGCCAGCGCCCCCATAGACTGTAATGAGATTTTTTGGCGCATCCGTGCGTATGCACTTTTTTGACGAGGTTGGGCGGAACAAAAATTGCAACATGTAGCGCCTGGCGCGTCTGGGTGCACACCTGGAAAAAGCGCAGCGCACGATAGCACTGATGAATGCGTGCAAGTGATAGACCATGCGCCCATCATGTTAAAGATAGGGGAGCATTGCGCATGCGCCCGATAGCGCGCGACGCGCTGCGCGATAAAACGCTAATGTGAAACCAGCCTAAGTAAATAAAAAGCAAAAAAGTGCATTTAGCTTACACAGAATTTTTAGTAATGCTTTTTTTTTTTTTTAAAAAAGGCAGAAAAGCCATCCCACCACGACAAGGTAACTGATCGGGACAGTCCTACACTGTCTAATACTGGCTTCATTTTAATATTAAAACCTTACAATGTGTCAATGCTGATGTCAGTGTGTGAATAAGGGCAGACAAAAGGACTGGCCCCAACCAGTGAAAACACCAGAAGCCTTGATGTATGTTTATGATCATAATACATCAGTAGAAGCCATCCTCCCTTCAGCTTCAGCTTGGCGCAGTGTTTGCATCAAGAATTTGTTGAAATTTCATTGAATCCATTCTATCAGTGAAATTTTCCCCATGCCATTGGCTGCAACACAAATCCCAAAATATAATTGATCCACCCCCAATGATCAACAGTTAGCGAGATGTTATTTTCCTGAAATTCTGTGCCCTTTTTTCTCCACACTAAGATTGATGATTGTGGCCAAAGAGTTTGTTTGTGAAGTCACGGGTGACTGGATACTCCGCCTCCAGCAGGGCGAATTTCTATGACACCTGTGACCCTGGATACACCGCCTCCAGCAGGGCGAATTTACACAATGAAACGTGCAGCCAGATACACCACCTCCAGCAGGCGAATTTCAATAGTTACACGTGAATCTGGATCCACCGCCTCCAGCAGGGCGAATTTACAGAGATAAGAGAAACACCAGGGAAACTGATGCAATGGAGGGCCCTGCAATAGGGAACGGGTCGTGGCGACCTCCTGCACTCCCCTGAGTCAGTGTCTCTACACTCCTGATGGTCCCTAGGCTGGTTCCGCACCTGGCGATGAACAGGATACCTAAAAACCCTAGCTTGCCCAGCACCTATCCCTTTCTAATGAATTGGATGGTGCAGAAACTAATCCCACCACTGCACTAAAACACACATAAGGAAAGTTACAAACAGGGAAAAACCACTTAGCTTTGCTCTGTTGCTATCGCTCCCAGCAACAGAGTCCAGCACCTGAGTGCAGATTTCCTCCTGAATAGCTGCTTCTTCACCAAAGCTCTGTCAGAGCTGCAAGGAACTCCTTCTGAGAAGGCTTAGATAATTTGGCACGCATAGGGCCACCCTTAAGGACATGACCAGTCTGCCCACAGTAGAAACATGCCGACAACACTCCTTGAACCGTAGGCAGCCCTGTACTCAAACTGGCTCCTCCTACTTGCATGGGTTCGTCTGGAGACTTGGCACGCACTGGGCAGGCTCCCATGAAATGGCCTGGCTTTCACAGGAAAAGCATACTCCCCCACCACGACGAGCCGCAGACAACCCCTTTTTTGTACCAACAACACCGGGCTGCCTGGGTTCCTCCGTCCGCACTGGTGGGTCCTCTTCCCTAGTGAGGACAACAGGGGGCACATTTTGTGTATGTCTCTCCCTAAGGCATCTATCCACCCGGACGGCAAGGGACATGGCGGCCTCCAGCGACCTGGGGTTGGCGTACTGCACCAGAGTATCCTACAACTTTGGAGACAGACCCTGCACAAATTGACTCCTAAGTGCAGGGTCATTCCACTGAGTGTCAGTGGCCCACCTCCTAAACTCTGAGCAATACTCCTCAGCAACCCAGGCTCCCTGCTTACACCTATGGAGTCGGGATTCCGCCAGGGAGATGCCATCAGGATTCCCATACACTAGCGCTAAAGCCGCAAAAAACTCATCCATGGACTCTAATGATGGTGAATCGTCCGACAGGGAGAAGGCCCAGGATTGCGGATCCCCCTTAAGAAGGGACATAATGATTCCCACCAGTTGCTCTTCACTCCCTGATGAACGACGGCGCAGCCTGAAGTATAACTTGCAGGCCTGCTGAAAAACCAAGAATTGATCTCTCCTTCCAGAAAACCTGTCAGGGAGGGATATCTTGGGTTCTGGCTGAGCCTGTTCCTGAACCAAGCCCCCAAAGCCCACCAACAGCTGCAGTTGCTGCACCAACTCACCACACAGTCCCCTAATCTCATCAGTAAAGATCTGCAGCATTTGGGCAAAGGTCTGCATTGGGTCCATGACTCAGCAGAAAAAATGTAGGGTTGGTAATAATGTGATGTCACGGGTGACTGGATACTCCGCCTCCAGCAGGGCGAATTTCTATGACACCCGTGACCCTGGATACACCGCCTCCAACAGGGCAAATTTAAACAATGAAATGTGCAGCCGGATACACTGCCTCCAGCAGGCGAATTTCAATAGTTGCACGTGTATCTGGATACACCGCCTCCAGCATGGCAAATTTACATAGATAAGGGAAACACCAGGGAAACTGATACAATGGAGGGCCCTGCAATAGGTAACGGGGATGTGGAGACCTCCTGCACTCTCCTGAGTCAGTGTCTCTACACTCCTGACGGTCCCTAGGCAGGTTCCGTGTTATGAATGGGTCGCCGAGGAAAAAAAAACCAACACAAGCTAAGTCTCAGAAAACCAGAGAGGTTAGTATCTATGCAGACTGCAGATCCCTGATTCTAACAAGCAACTAGCAGCAGTCGTGGAGCGTTCCTATGGTGGTCCTAGACGCCTCGTCACAACCGGAGAGCTAAATAAGCCTAAAGCAGGAAAAGAGGAAAACTAACTGCCTCAGAGCAGACCCTAAAGGAAAGACAGCCCCCCACATGTATTGACGGTGAAACAAGATAAAAACACAAACAAAGGCAGGAAAATAGGCTGAGCAAACGATGGGGCCCGACTAACTAGAAAGGACAGGAAAGGAAAGATACTGTCTGCAATCTGCCAAAAACCCTACCAAAAATAATGTCCAACACTTCTGATAGCAAAATTAACCCTGAAGTCACTAGACTTCTCCCACTATATCAGCACTCTGAAATATTCTGAGACAGAGCAAAAAGAGGCCGATCTAATAAGGGACAAAAAAAAGCAAATTGGCAAATACAGATAAATAAGAGTGGAAATTCAGCACAGCCCAGCCGGGCTGGCTGACCACACAAAAAACTGAATTGACCAACAAGAGCAAGTGTGAAATTTAGCAAAAGCAAACTTAACTTGAGAAGGCTGGAACAGAGCTGAGTCCAAGACCTGAGAAGCAGACTGAATCACCAGCACCAGGATAGGGCGTCAGCTGTCTTATATCCAGTCTGATACTCCAGAGATCCAATCGTTATCCTCCTCACCAGGTAGCAGATCACTACCAATTAAACCAACTTCCTGTCACCACCAGAGGGAGAACGGATGGAGAACTCTCAACTGGTGGAGCAGAAAATGAGCTCATAACAGTTCCGCACCTGGCGACGAGCAGGATACCTGAAAACCCTAGCTCGCCCTGCACCTATCCCTTTTTAATTAATTGGACGGTGCAGAAACTAATCCCACCACTGCACTAAAACACACATAAGGAAAGTTACAAACAGGGAAAAACCACTTAGCTTTGCTCTGTTGCTATCGCTCCCAGCAACAGAGTCCAGCACCTGAGTGCAGCTTTCCTCCTGAATAGCTGCTTCTTCACCAAAGCTCTATCAGAGCTGCTAGAAACTGCTCACTGTTGCTCCTCCCACACCAGGAATCTGACTGAGCTGCAAGGAACTCTTCTCTAGCTCCTTCCTCCACCATGATGGTTGGAAATGACCAATATCACCAACAGTGAGTGAGACCTCCTGACTCTCCTTTATAGGCAAGAGCCAGAGCCATCACACCAGCTAGTGATTCCCGTGTAATAATACTAGCCACTACCGGGGGCAAAACTAGAACTAAAGACACAACTGTGTAATGACCCTAATGGCCACCGGGGGCAAAGCTAACCTTAAGCAAACAGCTTAAAGGAAAAAAAAAAGGTTACATGTGCTTTTATCTGTCACAATCCAGCATGGATCGTGACAGAGTTATATTTTAACCTACTTGGTCCACAGGACTTGTTTCCGAAGTGCATCAGGCTTGTTTCGATGTTGTTTTGCATACTTCTGACACTGAATTTTATGGTGAGGGCGCTGGAGCGCTTTTCTTCTGATGACTCTTCCATGAAGGCCATATTTGTGCAGGTGTCTCTGAACAGTAGAACAAAGTATCACAACTCCAGAGTCCGCTAAATCTTTCTGAAGGTATTTTATAGGCAAGCGGGGGTTCTGATTTGTCTTTCTAGCAATC
Organism: Dendrobates tinctorius; assembly: GCF_039654945.1. Taxonomy (NCBI): domain Eukaryota; kingdom Metazoa; phylum Chordata; class Amphibia; order Anura; family Dendrobatidae; genus Dendrobates; species Dendrobates tinctorius. The sequence goes on from NW_027361675.1 coordinate 57,124,639, forward strand.
TTAAGAGCTGCTCTCAATTAAGTTTTGCATGGTCTTCCAGACCTTATCTTGACTTCTACTGTTACTGTAAACTGTCATTTATATTAATTACATTGTGAAATGTGGAAAGAGCAACTTGAAAATGCTTTTCTATCATCTGATACCCTTCTCCTGCTTTGTGAGACTCCACCAATTTTATTTTTAGAGTGCTAGGCAGCGTCTTAGAAGAACCCACGGCTGCTGTTTTTTTGTACAAAGTTAGAGGAGGCTGGATTTTTATAAAGCCAGGAAATTTGCATCACTTGATGCTTCCCAACGATGAAAGTAAACAAGCCACAACCCTAACAGGCTAATCAAGGTCTGAAACCTTGGTCAAAGTTAGCTGAGCACACAAGTTTCCAAGAGTGCCCACACCTTTGGATATGCCCATTTTCTTTTTTGTAATTTTTAAAATGTAAACAATGAAAAATTATATATTTCTTTTCCTAAAATACAAAGGAAATGTGACATCTTTAACTATAAGCCTTTTAGATGTCATTTCATCTTCAACTTGCTTAACTGTTTACCATACCAGAAATTTTGATCTGAGGTGCCCAAACTTTTACATGCCACTGTGTATAGATAAATATTATGTCACCCTCTGTAGAGAAATAAAAACATGGCATCGTAGTGTGTAATGACATTTTTAATTTCTGTGAGGATTCACCATGAAACACATATATTCATTCCCATATTCCAAGTCCTTATTTGGATGAAAATGACTTGACAAATAAGATTTATTAAAGTGCCGGAATTATTTTTATTCACCGTGAATGATCGAGGATGAAGAATTCTTGGGAACATTGATTTCGGAGAGCCATCAACAACTTCATCACTTGTTGTGATTTCTGTAATAATATATTTTTCCTGGTTACCCAGCTGCCTGAAACAAATGCTGCACACAACATTACCATGCAATAATAAAGGTCATTGCTACCACACTGTAATTCAAGCGCCATCAATAAGGTAAGGTGTGCATTTTCTCCACTACATACCCCTTAGGCAGCACAAAATTGAAATACAGTTCTATTTTTAAACATGCCCACCGGTGCGTTTTGACTTTACATACTGTCTTCCCTTCTCTATTCACTGCACCCACTATTTCTGAGTGTAGAATAATAGGGAGAAATGAAAAATCAGTCATTTTCTAAACAATTTGTCATAAAGGTTTGTAGAACAATGCTTGATGGAATTGGCTGCCTTTCATAGCCATCATAAATAAATGCCATCTTTGGATAACATGAGCGTCCATCTTTCACGATAGCTATATCCTCTTTTCAAACACTATTTCCTTTTTCATCTTACAAGCAGCACAAAGTTTTGTGAGCAGTAGATATCTGTGTCACAGCCTTTTTGCAAAGGATAAAAGCAGTACATCTTCTTTTCTACACCTATATTGACAGGATACTTTTAGATCTTTTACTTTCAACCATACTAGCCCCCTTTAATTCACTGTTTCCATGACAACTGCCAGTGGACAGTATAGTCCATTCCTTTGAAGTGATCAGGAGACTTTTGATGAGAATGGTGCATTCAATTGAGCCTTAAAATATAGAATTTCATAAGAGAGTTGACTTTTAGCCATTTCATGCCATTCATATGTTTTTTGTAAGTAGAAACTCCTATTTTTAAAAAAATATTTTATAGTTTTGTTCAAAAATTAAAGTGAATCTTAACATAAGCAATTTATTATAGGCGGTGTCCTCATCAAAAAAATGGAAAGCCGGCCTCCTAGGTGATATGTTGGTTGTAGGCTATACATGCCTACTTCCCAAAATAATTTTCAGGGAGGCTCAAGAAAATTTTCTTTTTATGTAAATTCAACTCACAAAGCCTCCGTTCACATTGCAGACTAAATCTGTCAACAGCTTTCACGCTACAAACTACATAGATTACTAAGTAGATCTCTTAAACCTGATAAGGTTTCTGTAATTATTTTGAAACTTAATGTCAAAATTAGAGTTGAGCGACTTTTGGTTTTTTAGGGTCGCGTTTCGTTTCGTGAAACCCGACTTTTCCAAAAGTCGGGTCGAGCAAGATCGTCCGATTATAGGGAAAAGTCGGGGTCGTCCCGAAACACGAAACCCAATGTAAGTCAATGGGGAATAAAAGTCGGCAGTGAGAGGAGGACAGGAAACACACCTACAGTGCCCATTTGAATGCCAAAAGCATCAATTCTTCTTACTTAAGCTTGTCAACCTTAATTAACTTCATAATACAAGTTACGCACTGAAAAATGGGGTTATTTGGCTAAAGTTGTGGGGGGGGGAGGGCTGGCTGCAGGTTTTCATGTGCCCTGGGCGAAAGAGCGCCCCTTTAACACATACCACAACTCATCATGCTCCGATACGGCAGAGAAATAGCGGTATAGTACAATGAAAAATACCTCACTTTTTACATCTCATGACGAGGCCCATCTATTTCTCCATACAGAATCATTGGTCCCATATAATGTTTGAAACAGTATATGATGAGCTCCACATAATGCTACAGTATATGTTGGTCCCCATGGATGAAGCTCCACTGTCTTATGGGCCCAAATAATGCTCCAAACATAATGGGCCCCATTTCTAATGCTCTAGTGTATAATGGGCCCTGTAAATGCTGCTCCAGTGTCTGATGTCCACCTTTGGAATGTTCCAGTGTATGGTGGGCCCCATCTATCATTCTCCAGAGTATAGTGCTCCCCAAAAATTGCTGTCCCAACATTGAAAACAATCAAATAAGTCTCCTCGCTAGGGAATCCCTGTACTTGTCAGGATTCCTCGTCGTCCCCATCTTCCATCTCACTGCACAGTATTTCAACTTTGCAAGTGCTGTGATCCTGGGCAAGCAGGGGGGGCCCACTCGTTGGCGACGGCACTGGCACAGGGCCCCTGATAGTACGGTGGTGTGTCTGATGGCGGGTGGGCCGAACCTGCACTTTCATCTGCAGCTTCCTCTTTGTCACCGTGTAAGATGGAACTGTATATGGGAAGGGTAACCTGAGTTTCATCAGGGTCAGATTCAGGTCGTGTAGCGTGTGAGGGGAATGTAGTGGTCTGGGTCAATGTACCAGCAGATTCATCGAGCAGTGGCTGGGCATCAGTGCACTTGTGTCGCCCCCAGGAGTACGGTCCCCACAGTGGCATTACCTTCTTCCTAGGGAGTGTGATGTCATGCTTGGGAGCAACGAAGGATCTCTCTAGCAGGTTAACTGATTGGGCGGCGTTATTCCCACGAGTCATGACCCTCCAAACAGCGTTCATGAAGGCAAAGTGTTTGTTTTACGTGGGCAGTATGGTTGCAAAGCTGAACCTTAAAGGAATGTCCAGAAGGGCACCACCAGGAGTGGAGCCTACGGTTAAATTCGACTCCACCTGGGAAACCTCAACCATGCCAGCTACAGAACAGATGCACACATTGCAAGCTTAATTCCGTTAACGAACGATACTCCGTCATGCCCCGCGGTCCGAGTCCGGCTTACTAGAGGGACACGTGAGGCTCTGGCACATGAGATTGGCCAATAACCGGTGTGTCATGCCCTTACATGTCCGTGGCAGCATGTGCGCTACACTGAAAAGGCCAGCGTTTGTCGCTTACAGGTGCAGATAACCCGCTGAACAACGTTAGTGATGGGGATCACTGATTACAATTATTACCCACAAACAATGATTTCCCAGTAAGTGCAGGTCAACCGCAGTTCCGGAATTAGGCCTAACCGTCATTCCTGAAAAAATGAAAAACTTACGTGTGCAAACCACAGGTGCTGTAACTTGCTTAACAGCTCGCCAGTCGTTCTCACGCCCAGTATGGATTACACGTGATTGCACAAAGGTGAGAAAGGGTACCGTATCCCCAGATAACATGTATGGATAGCGTACACATTCAAAATATATGTCTATACATCAGGAGGCAGGCTCAGACGGTGTTAGGCCCAGTATGTATTGCACGTGTTTGCACAAAGGTTAGAAAGGGTACCATTTCCCCGGATAACATGTATGGATAGCGTACACATTCAAAATATATGTCTCAGGAGGCAGGCTCAGACGGTGTTAGGCCCAGTATGGATTGCACGTGATTGCACAAAGATTAGAAAGGGTACCGTATCCCAGGATAACATGTATGGATAGCGTACACATTCAAAATATATGTCTCAGGAGGCAGGCTCAGATGGTGTTAGGCCCAGTATGGATTGCACGTGATTGCACAAAGGTTAGAAAGGGTACCGTATCCCCAGATAACATGTATGGATAGCGTACACATTCAAAATATATGTCTCAGGAGGCAGGCTCAGACGGTGTTAGGCCCAGTATGGATTGCACGTGATTGCACAAAGGTTAGAAAGGGTACCGTATCCCCGGATAACATGTATGGATAGCGTACACATTCAAAATATATGTCTCAGGAGGCAGGCTCAGACGGTGTTAGGCCCAGTATGGATTGCACGTGATTGCACAAACGTTAGAAAGGGTACCGTATCCCCGGATAACATGTATGGATAGCGTACACATTCAAAATATATGTCTCAGGAGGCAGGCTCAGACGGTGTTAGGCCCAGTATGGATTGCACGTCATTGCACAAAGGTTAGAAAGGGTACCGTTTCCCCGGATAACATGTATGGATAGCATACACATTCAAAATATATGTCTCAGGAGGCAGGCTCAGACGGTGTTAGGCCCAGTATGGATTGCACGTGATTGCACAAAGGTTAGAAAGGGTACCGTTTCCCCGGATAACACGTATGGATAGCGTACACATTCAAAATATATATCTCAGGAGGCAGGCTCAGACGGTGTTAGGCCCAGTATGGATTACACGTGATTGCACAAAGGTTAGAAAGGGTACCGTATCCCCGGATAACATGTATGGATAGTGTACACATTCAAAATATATGTCTCAGGAGGCAGGCTCAGACGATGTTAGGCCCAGTATGGATTGCACGTGATTGCACAAAGGTTAGAAAGGGTACCGTATCCCCGGATAACATGTATGGATAGCGTACACATTCAAAATGTATGTCTCAGGAGGCAGGCTCAGACGGTGTTAGGCACAGAATGGATTGCACGTGATTGCACAAAGGTTAGAAAGGGTACCGTTTCCCCGGATAACATGTATGGATAGCGTACACATTCAAAATATATGTCTCAGGAGGCAGGCTCAGACGGTGTTAGGCCCAGTATGGATTGCACGTGATTGCACAAAAGGTTAGAAAGGGTACCGTTTCCCCGGATAACATGTATGGATAGCGTACACATTCAAAATATATGTCTCAGGAGGCAGGCTCAGACGGTGTTAGGCCCAGTATGGATTACACGTGATTGCACAAAGGTTAGAAAGGATACCGTATCCCCGGATAACATGTATGGATAGCGTACACATTCAAAATATATGTCTCAGGAGGCAGGCTCAGACGGTGTTAGGCCCAGTATGGATTGCATGTGATTGCACAAAGGTTAGAAAGGGTACCGTATCCCCGGATAACATGTATGGATAGCGTACACATTCAAAATATATGTCTCAGGAGGCAGGCTCAGACGGTGTTAGGCCCAGTATGGATTGCACGTGATTGCACAAAGGTTAGAAAGGGTACCGTTTCCCCGGATAACATGTATGGATAGCGTACACATTCAAAATATATGTCTCAGGAGGCAGGCTCAGACGGAGCTAGGCCCAGTATGGATTGCACGTGATTGCACAAAGGTTAGAAAGGGTACCGTATCCCCGGATAACATGTATGGATAGCGTACACATTCAAAATATATGTCTCAGGAGGCAGGCTCAGACGATGTTAGGCCCAGTATGGATTGCACGTGATTGCACAAAGGTTAGAAAGGGTACCGTATCCCCGGATAACATGTATGGATAGCGTACACATTCAAAATGTATGTCTCAGGAGGCAGGCTCAGACGGTGTTAGGCACAGAATGGATTGCACGTGATTGCACAAAGGTTAGAAAGGGTACCGTTTCCCCGGATAACATGTATGGATAGCGTACACATTCAAAATATGTCTCAGGAGGCAGGCTCAGACGGTGTTAGGCCCAGTATGGATTGCACGTGATTGCACAAAAGGTTAGAAAGGGTACCGTTTCCCCGGATAACATGTATGGATAGCGTACACATTCAAAATATATGTCTCAGGAGGCAGGCTCAGACGGTGTTAGGCCCAGTATGGATTGCACGTGATTGCACAAAGGTTAGAAAGGGTACCGTATCCCCGGATAACATGTATGGATAGCGTACACATTCAAAATATATGTCTCAGGAGGCAGGCTCAGACGGTGTTAGGCCCAGTATGGATTACACGTGATTGCACAAAGGTTAGAAAGGATACCGTATCCCCAGATAACATGTATGGATAGCGTACACATTCAAAATATATGTCTCAGGAGGCAGGCTCAGACGGTGTTAGGCCCAGTATGGATTGCATGTGATTGCACAAAGGTTAGAAAGGGTACCGTATCCCCGGATAACATGTATGGATAGCGTACACATTCAAAATATATGTCTCAGGAGGCAGGCTCAGACGGTGTTAGGCCCAGTATGGATTGCACGTGATTGCACAAAGGTTAGAAAGGGTACCGTTTCCCCGGATAACATGTATGGATAGCGTACACATTCAAAATATATGTCTCAGGAGGCAGGCTCAGACGGTGTTAGGCCCAGTATGGATTGCACGTGATTGCACAAAGGTTAGAAAGGGTACCGTATCCCCGGATAACATGTATGGATAGCGTACACATTCAAAATATATGTCTCAGGAGGCAGGCTCAGACGATGTTAGGCCCAGTATGGATTGCACGTGATTGCACAAAGGTTAGAAAGGGTACAGTTTCCCCGGATAACATGTATGGATAGCGTACACATTCAAAATATATGTCTCAGGAGGCAGGCTCAGACGATGTTAGGCCCAGTATGGATTGCACGTGATTGCACAAAGGTTAGAAAGGGTACCGTTTCCCCGGATAACATGTATGGATAGCGTACACATTCAAAATATATGTCTCAGGAGGCAGGCTCAGACGGAGTTAGGCCCAGTATGGATTGCACGTGATTGCACAAAGGTTAGAAAGGGTACCGTTTCCCCGGATAACATGTATGGATAGCGTACACATTCAAAATATATGTCTATACATCAGGAGGCAGGCTCAGACGGTGTCAGGCACAGTATGGATTTGACGGCCCAGATTACACAGCGGAGGAGCAGGGAGAGGTAAAGATTGCAAATGCTGGGGCCCTGCCCAAGCAAGGGGGGCCCACTCGTGGGCGTCGGTACTGGCACTGGGCCCCTCATAGTACGGCGGTGTGTCTGACGGCGGGTGTGCACCACCACCGTCAGAGACACTTGATTGCACTATGAAGGACCCTGTACCAGTGCCCGCGCCCAAGAGTCGGCCTACCCACCTGTGCAGGACAACGGCACTCGCACGGTGTCGTGCGCTAGGTGGTGACCCCGGCCATGGGGGTGGGAGGCAGCACAGTTAGGGAGTTTTAGAAAGTGGCATATGTTGATGTTGGACATTCAGCTGATGCAAAAGGTGAAATAGGTCAAGTCCCAGGAAGAGGTGGACCAAAGCAAGCCATTTTTCTGTCACTCTATGTGTCATCAGAGGAAGGTGGGACAAAATCCTTGGAAACCCATGCATGGTTCATTTTAATGAAGGTTAGATCATCCACATTTTGGGTTGACAGACGGGTCCTTTTTTCTGTCAGGATTGATCCAGCTGCACTGAAGACTCTTTCCGATAGCACACTTGCAGCTGGGCAAGCGAGCTCCTGTAAGGCATATTGTGCCAATTCAGGCCAGGTGTCCAGTTTTGCGGCCCAATACTCAAAGGGGAATGACCTGTGTGGGAGAACACCGATATGGGAGGAAAAGTAGTTTGTAACCATAGTTGACAACTGCTGTCTCCTGTCACTTTCCATCGATGCAGTATTACCAGTTGTGTGAGCAGTACTTGAAAAATCAGTCCACAACATTGTCATGAATCCCCTGTCTCCAACACCACTTCTGCTGTGTGCACCACGAACACCTCTGCCAAGCTGCCCCCGGCCCGTACGGCTCGTGTGAGAACCATCACCGCTGCTGTGTGCTGGGAATGCCTCAAGCAACCGATTTACCAGAGTTGCTTGTTTATTAGCCTATATTAGGTCAAGGTTCTCCTGTGGCATGATGTTTTGTAATTTGCCTTTATAGCGTGGATCCAGGATGCTGGCCAACCAGTAGTCGTCATCGTTCATCATTTTGGCAATGCGTGGGTCCCTTTTTAGGATCTGCAAGGCATAATCTGACATGTGGGCCAATGTTCCCGGTGTCAATGATGCACTGCGAGTGCTGGTTGTAGGAGCACTTTCTGGCAAATCCACATCCCTCCAGTCACGCACAAACCCTGTACCAGACCTTGCCACGCCAACATTTTCTCTTGCCCAACGAGATGCATCCTCCTCCCCTAAGTAATCATCCCCATCATCCTCCTCCTCCTCCTCTTCTTCCTCCACCTCGTCCAGGAGAGGTCCCTGAGCAGACAATGGCTGAATGTCATCAAGGATTCCCTCCTCCTCTTCCTCCTCATCAACATTGGCTGCAGACGCCTGCTCCTTAAGGTGCGTCAAAGTTTGCATGAGCAGACGCATAAGTGGGATGCTCATGCTTAGGATGGCGTCGTCTGCGCTTACCAGCCGTGTGCATTCCTCAAAACACTGAAGGATTTTACAGAGGTCTTTCAGCTTCGACCACTGCACACCTGTCAACTCCATGTCTGCTCTCAAAGTGCCTGGCCGTGTATCCTCCCACAAATGCATTATGGCCTGCCTCTGCTCGCACAGCTGCTCCACCATGTGCAGGGTGGAGTTCCACCTTGTTGCAATGTCGATAATGAGGCGGTGGTTGGGAAGGTGGAGCAATCGCTGCAGCTTCTGCATATGAACGGAGTGTACAGGCGACCGGCGGATGTGCGCGCACAGTCTTCGAACCTTCTGGAGCAGGGCTGTTAACTCCGGATAATTTTTGAGGAAGCACTGCACCACCAGGTTCAAGGTGTGAGCCAAGCAAGGTATATGGCTGAGTTTTGAAAGGGCTATAGCTGCCACAAAATTACGGCCGTTATCACTAACTACCTTGCCTGCCTCAAGATGTACACTGCCCAGCCATGACTCAGTTTGTCGCTTCAAGTACTCGGCCAGCACCTCGGCGGTGTGTCTGTTGCCCAAACACATCATCTGCAACACAGCCTGCTGACGCTTTTCACTAGCTGCTCGATAGGGGGACACATCGTGTGCAACAGTGGCAGCTGCAGATGGAGTGCTCGTACGACTGCACTCTGTGGACGAGCTTTCGCTTCTGGAGGAGGAGGGTCGAACGCCTACAGCCAACTGTTTCCTATACCGTGGGCTAGGCAGCACTGTCCCACCACCGCTGTCCCCTGTGGACCCTGCATCCACCACATTAACCCAGTGCGCAGTGATGGACACGTAACGGCCCTGGCCATGCCGACTGGACCATGCATCAGTTGTGAGGTGCACCTTTCCGCTCACTGACTGCTTGAGTGCATGGACAATGCGGTCTTTCACATGATGGTGGAGGGCTGGGATGGCTTTGCAAGAGAAGAAGTGGCGACTGGGTAGGTCATAGCGTGGTACTGCATAGGCCATGAGTTCGCGGAAAGCTGTGCTTTCCACCAACCGAAAGGGCATCATCTCAAACGAGATTAGTTTGGCAATGTGGGCGTTCAAACCCAGTGTACACGGATGAGAGACTGAGTACTTTCTTGACCTACTCATAGCGTCTGGGAGGGTGAGCTGGACTTGAGAGCTGCATATGGTGGAAGTAGCGGTGGACAGGGCGGACTGAGAGAGGGTTGATGATGGTGATGGAGTTGGTGTTCTTTCTGATGGCCTAGAATCAGTCTTTCGTTGATATAACAGTGGGATTCCCTGACTGCTGTGGCCTTGCAACGACACCTCAACATTTGCTGCTGTGCTAACCGGTGGGCTTACAGTGGGGGAAACAATGTAGCGTTGCTGACTACCTTCATTGTGATCAGTTGCACATGTGGCACTTGAGGTTTGGTGTTGTGTCCACGCTTGCAAGTGCATGCTGGTTAAATGTCTAAGCATGCAACTGGTATTCAAATTTTTCAGATTTTTCCCTCGGCTAAAGGTCTTTGCGCACTTCTTACAGATAACCTTGGCCTGATCATGAGGATTTTGGTCAAAAAAGTGCCACACTGCACTCTTCCTACTTTGGCAGACATTTTGCGGCCTAGCATGCTGTGATCTTTTGACCCTCTGGACAAGCTGTCCAGCAACTCTTTTGATGTTTGGAACCTGTCTTTGGAGTGCTCCGGGCCTGCCAGATAACAGCTGTTGCGATGTCGATGTCTGCTGTGGATGCTCCTCATCTGAGCTATTGGAAGCAGCACCCTCTTCCCCCAATGGATGCCAATCTGGGTCAACAACTGGGTCATCCATCACTTCCTCTTCTATGTCATGTGCACCTTCCTCTGTGTCACCGTGTATGGTGGTATAGTGTGCGGGAAGGGGCACCTGAGTCTCATCAGGGTCAGAATCTGGCTCTGTACACTGCGAGGACAATGTAGTGCTCTGAGTGAATGTACCAGCAGAATCATCCATCAGCGGCTGTGCATCAGTGCACTTCATGTCAGATTCATCTTGGCCTGGGTATTTCACCATTTCACTTGATAATCCAGGCATGGTATGTGAAAACAGCTCCATGGAGTAATCAGTAGTATGGCCTGCGTCATCCTTCAATCTTGGTTGGGGTGAAGGACACAAGGAAAGGTGTGGTTCATGAACATGAGCCTCCAATGACGACTCAGTGCTTTTACTTTTTACAACTGAAGAAGAGGAGGCGATAGAGCTGGAGGCTGAGTCAGCAATGTAAGACAAAACTTTTTCCTGATGCTCTGGCTTTAAAAGCGGTTTGCCAACTCCTAGAAAACTAAGCGTTCGAGGCCTTATGTAGCCAGACGATGAGGCAGGCTCAACACCTCCTGCATTCGGTCCTATTTTGCTCTTGCCACTACCATCAGATCCAACACCATCATTACCAGCTGCCAACCCCCACCCAATTCCACGGCCTCTTCCACCAGCCTTCCTCATTTTTGGTAGAAATGTAGACAAAATCCAACAAACTATATAGTAATGTAAAACAAGGTACAAGGTGTCTATAGGACAGGGGAGATTTTGAATTTCTGCAGGCACTTGTGGACACTGGACACTTTTGGATTGTGTGAGGCCCACTGATATCTGAACGCTATGTGACAGGCTCAATGGCACAGCTGTGACCAAAGTGACAAGAGGATAAGGGAGATTTTGAATTTCTGCAGACACTTTTGGACACTGGACACTTTTGGATTGTGTGAGGCCCAATGAATATCTGAGCGCTATGTGAAAGGCTCGATGGCACAGCTGTGACCAAAGTGACTAGAGGATAAGGGAGATTTTGAATCTCTGCACACACTTTTGGACACTGGACACTGTTGGATTGTGTGAGGCCCAATGAATATCTGAGCGCTATGTGACAGGCTCGATGGCACAGCTGTGACCAAAGTGACTAGAGGATAAGGGAGATTTTGAATCTCTGCACACACTTTTGGACACTGGACAATTTTGGATTGTGTGAGGCCCAATGAATATCTGAGCGCTATGTGACAGGCTCGATGGCACAGCTGTGACCAAAGTGACTAGAGGATAAGGGAGATTTTGAATCTCTGCACACACTTTTGGACACTGGACACTTTTGGAATGTGTGAGGCCCAATGAATATCTGAGCGCTATGTGACAGGCTCGATGGCACAGCTGTGACCAAAGTGACTAGAGGATAAGGGAGATTTTGAATCTCTGCACACACTTTTGGACACTGGACACTTTTGGATTGTGTGAGGCCCAATGAATATCTGAGCGCTATGTGACAGGCTCGATGGCACAGCTGTGACCAAAGTGACTAGAGGATAAGGGAGATTTTGAATCTCTGCAAACACTTTTGGACACTGGACACTTTTGGATTGTGTGATGCCCAATGAATATCTGAGCGCTATGTGACAGGCTCGATGGCACAGCTGTGACCAAAGTGACTAGAGGATAAGGGAGATTTTGAATCTCTGCACACACTTTTGGACACTGGACACTTTTGGATTGTGTGAGGCCCAATGAATATCTGAGCGCTATGTGACAGGCTCGATGGCACAGCTGTGACCAAAGTGACTAGAGGATAAGGGAGATTTTGAATCTCTGCAAACACTTTTGGACACTGGACACTTTTGGATTGTGTGAGGCCCAATGAATATCTGAGCGCTATGTGACAGGCTCGATGGCACAGCTGTGACCAAAGTGACTAGAGGATAAGGGAGATTTTGAATCTCTGCACACACTTTTGGACACTGGACACTTTTGGATTGTGTGAGGCCCAATGAATATCTGAGCGCTATGTGACAGGCTCGATGGCACAGCTGTGACCAAAGTGACTAGAGGATAAGGGAGATTTTGAATCTCTGCACACACTTTTGGACACTGGACACTTTTGGATTGTGTGAGGCCCAATGAATATCTGAGCGCTATGTGACAGGCTCGATGGCACAGCTGTGACCAAAGTGACTAGAGGAAAAGGGAGATTTTGAATCTCTGCACAACACTTTTGGACACTGGACACTTTTGGATTGTGTGAGGCCCAATGAATATCTGAGCGCTATGTGACAGGCTCGATGGCACAGCTGTGACCAAAGTGACTAGAGGATAAGGGAGATTTTGAATCTCTGCACACACTTTTGGACACTGGACACTTTTGGATTGTGTGAGGCCCAATGAATATCTGAGCGCTATGTGACAGGCTCGATGGCACAGCTGTGACCAAAGTGACTAGAGGATAAGGGAGATTTTGAATCTCTGCACACACTTTTGGACTCTGGACACTTTTGGATTGTGTGAGGCCCAATGAATATCTGAGCGCTATGTGACAGGCTCGATGGCACAGCTGTGACCAAAGTGACGAGAGGATAAGGGAGATTTTGAATCTCTGCACACACTTTTGGACACTGGACACTTTTGCATTGTGTGAGGCCCACTGATATCTGAGCGCTATGTCACAGGCTCGATGGCACAGCTGTGACAAAAGTGACTAGAGGATAAGGGAGATTGGATTGCTTTTAAAAAAGCAGTTTGCAGAGCAGTGGGTAAACAGCAATGCCAGCCTGTCAGGAAGCCTTAAAAGGCAGCCCAACAACCAACACCACTGATACACCACAATATAGCCTCCCCTTGCACTGCACACACAGTGACTGGTGTGTTGTGCAGGCCAAATTGCTAGCAGCAGAAGCAGTTTTTTTTTCTTCTCAGCAGGACAAAAAAAAAAATTGGGATTGCTTTTAAAAAAGCAGTTTGCAGAGCAGTGGGTAAACAGCAATGCCAGCCTGTCAGGAAGCCTTAGAAGGCAGCCCAACAACCAACACCACTGATACACCACTATATAGCCTCCCCTTGCACTGCACACACAGTGACTGGTGTGTTGTGCAGGCCAAATCGCTAGCAGCAGAAGCAGTATTTTTGTCTTCTTCCCTGCCTAACGCTCTCCCTACAGAATCAGCAGCAACCTCTCCCTATACTGAGATCGGCAGAAGTAAGATGGCGGTCGGCGTGCACGCCCTTTTATACCCCCTGTGACGCCCACCAAAGCAAGCCAATCACTTGCATGCCCTTCTGAAAGATGGTGGTGACCCCTGCCTATGTCATCACGTTGCCCACAGTGTCCGTGGATCCTGATTGGCTGAAAAAGAGCGCAAAACAAACTTTTGAAACGCGACTTTGGCACGTAAGTCGCCGACCTCGTGGCCGACCTCATCCTAGGGTCGGGTTTCGTTTCATGAAACCCGACTTTGCCAAAAGTCGGCGACTTTTGAAATTTTTCGACCCGTTTCGCTCAACTCTAGTCAAAATGACTGTGTAATCCTTTATGAAACTTTAACTTCATATCTGCCTATCTAGCATGGCTGATAGCTCATCAGTGCCTCTCCTGAAAGCACCACTCCAGCATTATTTTGATTTCAGTGCTGTAGTGGTGACATTAATCTAAGTTCCCTTACCCTAGCATTATACTCACCATTCACCAATTTCTGCTCTTCCCGACGCCGCTTTGACCACCATCTTGTAGCCGCAATTTCTGACTAAATTCAGAGGTAACAGACACAAGTTCTCAATGTAGGTCTTTGAGAACCTTTTTCTGGCTCTCATAAACTTAGAAATTAAACAAATTCCAGCTCACCGGTAAAGACATTTTGAGAATCGGAGCACTGAGCCGTCGTGTCATGACGTGAAACAATTCAAATGAGAAAACAGTCAAGCTCCACGATGAAGTGAAAAAAATAAATTCTTCATTCACTAGAACATTTTTAAATAGAGGATAAAAATATCAGCATATGTGGTGCGAAATATTGCATCAACGTGTTTCTGGTGTCCAAGCACCCATAGTCATGACTAAGGGTGCTTGGATACCAGAAACGCGTTGATAACACAATATTTCGCACTACCTATGCTGATATTTTTATCCTCTATTTGAAAATGTTCTAGTGAATAAAGAATTTAATTTTTTCACTTCATCGTGGAGCAGGACTATTTTCTCACTCTCATAAACTTTCATTGAGTAGCGACCTGCAGCTCATTCCAGCAAACACTGAAGCAATCCAACAGGTCACAAAATTCTGGAAACTGACTGGAGCATGTTATGAATGAATCACCGTAGGAGGCAAAAACAGAAATACAAGCTAAGTCCAGAAAACCAGAGAAGTTGGCAACTATCAGATTGCAGACCCCTGAACCTATCAACACAACTAGCAGTAGCCGTGGGGGGTTCCTACGATGCCCTAGACCCCTCGATCACAGCCGGAGAATTAAATAGGCCTAAAGAAAGAAAGGGGAAATCTAAACTGCCCCAGAGCAGACCCCAAAGCAATAGGCAGCCCCCAACATATAATGACGGTGAAGTAAGATGAAAACACTAACACAGACAGAAAGATAGACTGAGCAAAGACGGGGCCCAAAACTACCTAGATAGGAAAGGACAGGAAGGCTGCTGTCTGCAATCTGCCAAAACCCTATAAAAGACATAAGCCAACAAGCTGATATGAAAAAGGCCCTGAAGCAGCTAGGCTTCAAAAACTAAATCAGCACTCAGGTATTTTCAGAAGACAGAGCTAAAGGAATTCAGCACACCCCAGCAGGGAATGGCAGAAATCCAGAAAAACAAAGCAAAACAAAGTCAAAACACCAATGCAAAAGGCCGAGCAGCAAACTTAGCTTTAGCGGAGCAGGAATTCAGACTGGTCTCCAAGGATCCCACATAGAAATCACCCGCAGGGCAGAACGGCGTCGGCAGCCTTATATCCAGTCAGTAACTCCACTCAGCCAGTCATCATCATCAGCCTCAGGTGTTTGATAATCAGGCTCACTACCTTTCTTTACCAGAAGAGGGAGTTCCTCGGGCCTCAGTAATGAAGGGGAAAATGAACTCACAACAGTACCTCCCCCTTGAGGAGGGGTCACCGAACCCTCAACTACGCCACCAGGGCGATCAGGGTGAGCCCGATGAAAGGCACGCACCAATCTTTTGGCATGAATATCAGAGGCAGAGACCCAGGAATTATCCTCCTGACCATAACCCTTCCACTTAACCAAATACTGGAGTCTCCGTCTAGCCAGACGGGAATCCAGTACTTTCTCTACCTCATATTCCATGTTACCTTCAACCAATACAGGGTCTGGAGGTGCCACCCCCGGAACAACAGGTTCAACAAACCTCTTCAACAAAGATTTATGGAACACATTATGGATTTTAAATGTGACAGCAAGAGCCAAACGAAAAGAGACCGGATTAATAATCTCCAAAATCTTGTAAGGTCCAATAAATCTAGGCTTAAACTTAGGAGAAGCCACCTTCATAGCAATATTTTTTGATGATAACCACACCATATCACCAACCTTAAACTGGGGACCAATGGTCCTATGTCGGTTGGAAAACCGCTGGGCCTTTTCCTGGGAGAGAGATAACTTATCCACCACTTGGTCCAAGATCTGGTGCATTCTCTCCACCACAGTGTCAACACCTGGGCAGGCAGAGGGCTCCACCTGCCCTGAAGAAAATCGAGGATGAAACCCAAAGTTACAAAAAAAAGGTGACATCAAAGTGGCAGAACTAGCTCTATTATTTAAAGCAAATTCGGCCAAGGGCAAAAATGAAACCCAATCATCCTGATCAGCAGAAATAAAACATCTCAAATATGACTCCAAGGTCTGGTTTGTTCTCTCTGTCTGCCCATTGGTCTGAGGGTGAAAAGCAGAGGAGAAGGACAACTGAATTCCCAGCCTGGAACAGAAAGTTCTCCAAAATCTAGACACAAACTGGACTCCTCTGTCAGATACAATGTTCTCAGGAATTCCGTGCAAACGAACCACCTGTTGTAAAAACAGGGGCACCAACTCAGAGGAAGACGGCAACTTAGGGAGTGGTACAAGATGAACCATCTTAGAGAACCTATCACAAATCACCCAAATAACAGTCATCCTTTGAGAGACAGGCATATCAGAGATGAAATCCATTGAAATATGGGTCCATGGCTTCTTAGGGACAGGCAAAGGCATCAACAACCCACTAGAGCGAGAACATGATTTAGACCGGGAGCACGTCCCACAGGACTGCACAAAATTCCTGACATCACAAGACAAGGAGGGCCACCAAAAAAACCGACTCACCAGATCTCTAGTACCGAAAATACCTGGATGACCAGCCAAAGCAGAGCAATGAACTTCAGACATCACTCTCTTCTTCCACTGGTCAGGAACATACAACTTTCCACTGGGACAACGCTCAGGTTTGTCCTCCTGGAACTCTTCCAGAGCACGTCTCAAATCAGGCGAGATGGCAGAAAGAACTACCCCTTCGCCTAAAATGGTAGCAGGCTTGGTCAGCACAGGAGAATCAGCAAAGAAGCTGCTAGAGAGGGCGTCTGCCTTGACATTCTTCGTTCCAGGAAGAAAAGAAACCACAAAATCAAAACGTGTAAAAAACAAGGCCCACCTAGCCTGTTTAGGGTTCAAGCGCTTAGCCGACTCTAGGTAAATCAAATTCTTGTGGTCAGTGAGGACCACGACTTGATGCTTAGCTCCCTCCAACCAATGTCTCCACTCCTCAAATGCCCATTTCATGGCCAACAGTTCCCTATTCCCCACATCATAGTTACGTTCAGATGGAGAGAACTTTCGGGAAAAGAAAGCACAGGGATTCATTTTAGATGTTACAGGATCCTTTTGGGACAAAACAGCTCCTGCACCAATCTCAGAAGCATCCACCTCTACCTGGAATGGAAGTGAGACATCAGGTTGCCGCAAAACCGGGGCGGAGGTGAATCTTCGCTTCAGCTCCTGAAAGGAAGAAACAGCCTCCGGAGACCAATTTAACACATCAGCACCCTTCTTAGTCAAATCAGTCAATGGCTTGGCAATACTAGAAAATTTTGCTATAAATTTCTGATAAAAATTAGCAAAACCCAAAAACTTCTGGAGGGCCTTCAAAGAAGTGGGCTGAACCCAATCGTAAATGGCCTGTACCTTGGCCGGGTCCATTTCAATAGTTGACGGGGACAAAATAAATCCCAAAAAAGAAATCCTCTGTACTCCAAAAAGGCATTTAGATCCCTTGACATACAGGGAATTCTCCCTCAAGATCCGGAACACAGTCCGAATATGTTCCACATGAGAATCCCAATCCATGGAGAAGATCAAAATATCATCCAGATAGATAATCAAAAATTTATCGACAAAATCTCGGAAAATATCGTTCATGAAGCACTGGAAGACAGAAGGGGCATTAGTGAGCCCAAGAGGCATCACCAGGTACTCAAAATGTCCCTCCGGAGTATTAAACGCCGTCTTCCATTCATCCCCATGCTTAATGCGAATAAGATTATATGCCCCCCTGAGGTCAAGCTTGGTAAACCAGCAAGCACCTTTAACTCTGGAGAATAGATCAGAAATCAGGGGTAACGGATACTGATATTTAACAGTAATTTTGTTGAGGGCACGATAAACAATACAAGGTCTTAATGATCCATCCTTTTTGGCTACAAAAAAAAAACTGGCACCTAAGGGTGACGAGGATGGTCTAATATGACCCTTCTCCAACGCCTCCTTAATATAGGATCGCATAGCCTCGTGCTCGGGTACAGATAAATTGAAGAGCCGACCCTTGGGAAATTTACACCCCGGGCTCAGTTCAATTGCACAGTCATAATTCCTATGAGGAGGCAGAGATGCAGACTCATTCTCACTAAATACATCATAAAAGTCCGCCAAATAATCAGGAACATCATGCGACTGAGGAGAGGTGGAAAACACCGGAGCCTCACTAAAGGCACACCGACAACCCCAACTCACCACAGACACAGATTTCCAATCCAAAACTGGATTATGAATTTGTAACCAGGGAAACCCCAGAACAATAGTATCATGCAGATTATGCAACACCAAAAATCTGCAATTTTCTTGATGGTCTGGGGCGACCCGCATTACCACCTGGGTCCAAAACTGAGGTTTATTTTTAGCCAAAGGAGTAGCATCAATCCCCCTCAAAGGGATAGGCGTCTGCAGAGGTGTCATCGGAAATCCACAACATTTAGCAAAATCCAAGTCCATTAGGTTTAGGGCTGCTCCCGAATCCACAAAAGCCTTGGCAGAAAATGTGGACAGGGAGCAGATCAGAGTAATAGCCAGAAGAAACTTAGGTTGAACACCCTCAACAGAAAACGTGTGTGCAAAGCGTTTCTCTCGTTTAGGACAGACAGAAATAATATGCGAGGCATCTCCACAGAAAAAACACAACTTATTACGCCTTCTGAACTCCTGACGCTGCTCTCTGGAAACAACTCTATCACATTGCATAGGTTCAGACATTTGTTCAACAGGTGGCAACACCTCTCGTGCAGCTTTGCATTCGCGCAAACGCCGATCAACCTGAATGGCTAATGACATAGAATCGTCAAGACCAGTGGGAACAGGAAATCCCACCATAGTATCTTTTACGGCTTCTGACAACCCCTTCCGAAAGAGAGCAGCCAAGGCATTATTATTCCAGGTAGTAAGTACTGCCCACTTTCGGAATTTTTGACAGTACAATTCTGCAGAGTCACGACCCTGGTTCAATGCCAGCAGGGTCTTTTCAGCCTGATCAATAGCATTAGGTTCGTCATACAACAACCCCAAGGCCTGAAAAAATGCGTTCACATTAGTCAGAATAGGATCATCTGGTTTCAAAGAAAACGCCCAATTCTGGGGATCGCCACGCAGCAAAGAGATGACAATTTTAACCTGCTGCGCGGAGCTCCCTGACGAGTTAGGCTTCAAGGCAAAAAATAATTTACAATTATTTTTGAAATTCAAAAATTTAGACCGATCCCCAAAAAATACATCAGGTGTAGGAATCTTTGGTTCAGCAGCATGTGAATGAGCAAGGTAGGCGGAAATTCCCCGCACTTCCGCAGCGAGCTGCTCCACACGATCAGACAATTGCTTTATCTCCATTGAGAGAAAAAAAATTCCCCCTACGGCCTCAGAGATATAGAGGAAAAAATATACACACTTTTTTTTTTTTTTTTTTACAATTCTTACCTGCTATTGAGTACCCTAGGATTTGCGGTATGGCGGTTGATTCTGTTATGAATGAGTCACCGTAGAAGGCAAAAACAGAAATACAAGCTAAGTCCAGAAAACCAGAGAAGTTGGCAACTATCAGATTGCAGACGCCTGAACCTATCAACACAACTAGCAGTAGCTGTGGGGGGTTCCTACGATGCCCTAGACCCCTCGATCACAGCCGGAGAATTAAATAGGCCTAAAGAAAGAAAGGGGAAATCTAAACTGCCCCAGAGCAGACCCCAAAGCAATAGGCAGCCCCCAACATATAATGACGGTGAAGCAAGATGAAAACACTAACACAGACAGAAAGATAGACTGAGCAAAGACGGGGCCCAAAACTACCTAGATAGGAAAGGACAGGAAGGCTGCTGTCTGCAATCTGCCAAAACCCTATAAAAGACATAAGCCAACAAGCTGATATGAAAAAGGCCCTGAAGCAGCTAGGCTTCAAAAACTAAATCAGCACTCAGGTATTTTCAGAAGACAGAGCTAAAGGAATTCAGCACACCCCAGCAGGTAATGGCAGAAATCCAGAAAAACAAAGCAAAACAAAGTCAAAACACCAATGCAAAAGGCCGAGCAGCAAACTTAGCTTTAACGGAGCAGGAATTCAGACTGGTCTCCAAGGATCCCACAGAGAAATCACCCGCAGGGCAGAAGGGCGTCGGCAGCCTTATATCCAGTTAGTAACTCCACTCAGCCAGTCATCATCATCAGCCTCAGGTGTTTGATAATCAGGCTCACTACCTTTCTTTACCAGAAGAGGGAGTTCCTCGGGCCTCAGTAATGAAGGGGAAAATGAACTCACAACAGGAGCAGCTCCAATAACAGATGAAGTTGGTGAGGTTAATGTTAGAGGTTGGAAATCTAGATTAGTTACACAACTCAGTGAAATAACAAAAATATGCTGAAGTGATGGTTAAAATCTGATGTTGCTGAGTACAAGTTGCAGCTGTCAGATCAACTGAGTGGGTGGACATTGACTACACTGGGAGTCATGAGCTCTTACTCTATAGCTAGACTCAAAAAATGCTAATTTTATTATCAAAATTAGAGTTAATATGATGCTGATTTTAAAGATAAATACACTAGTGTCATCAAATCTTAGAAATCTATTGAATAATGTATATAATTTGTATTATAAAATCTGGTAACAGATCCACTGCAACAATATCATTAGTGTGCCCCCAGCAGACAGTTAAAGCAGTGTACAAGCAAAGTGTTGCCTGATAAACAATATTAACAACAGAATCATGTAAATACTTACCGTAATTAAAATTATTTGCAGGAACATCGCCCTATTGGAAGCTGCCTACAGCATTTTAGTTTGCCTTATTTTCGAGACCTCCAGACAATCCTGGAGAGATTGCTATGGAAATATCTCTGATTGCTGAAGATCCCACAGATGTCCGGAAAAAGTCCTGTGTGAATTTAAATGTGAGCCACCTCCTAATTGACTTTTATATGACTGATTTTACTGAACAGAGGACTTGGGACCTCGTTCACAAATATCTGAATATATCTATTTGGAAAACACCCTTTAGGTTGTGAATGGTGAATCCCATAAATGGCAGAAATGTTTGGAACATCCTATGTCCAGTTTGAAAAAAAAAAAGTAGAATGAAGGATTGTTAACTGACTTGGGTAGTCATGCAACCTTTCTCTTACCATGGACGAGAGTTTGAAACAACAGAATCTGGTTTTCAGTGGACAGATGTTTTACTTAATTCCTTGACTTCAGGAAAATGGTTACCAGACAAGCTATGCACCTTTTTCCAAAATGTCTCAAATAAGCAGGGTCTAGACTAGAGTTGAGCGACTTTTGGTTTTTTAGGGTCGCGTTTCGTGAAACCCGACTTTTCCAAAAGTCGGGTCGAGCAAGATCGTCCGATTATAGGGAAAAGTCGGGGTCGTCCCGAAACACGAAACCCAATGTAAGTCAATGGGGAATAAAAGTCGGCAGTGAGAGGAGGACAGGAAACACACCTACAGTGCCCATTTGAATGCCAAAAGCATCAATTCTTCTTACTTAAGCTTGTCAACCTTAATTAACTTCATAATACAAGTTACGCACTGAAAAATGGGGGTTATTTGGCTAAAGTTGTGGGGGGGGGAGGGCTGGCTGCAGGTTTTCATGTGCCCTGGGTGAAAGAGCGCCCCTTTAACACATACCACAACTCATCATGCTCCGATACGGCAGAGAAATAGTGGTATAGTACAATGAAAAATACCTCACTTTTTACATCTCATGACGAGGCCCATCTATTTCTCCATACAAAATCATTGGTCCCATATAATGTTTGAAACAGTATATGATGAGCTCCACATAATGCTACAGTATATGTTGGTCCCCATGGATGAAGCTCCACTGTCTTATGGGCCCAAATAATGCTCCAAACATAATGGGCCCCATTTCTAATGCTCTAGTGTATAATGGGCCCTGTAAATGCTGCTCCAGTGTCTGATGTCCACCTTTGGAATGTTCCAGTGTATGGTGGGCCCCATCTATCATTCTCCAGAGTATAGTGCTCCCCAAAAAATTGCTGTCCCAACATTGAAAACAATCAAATAAGTCTCCTCACTAGGGAATCCCTGTACTTGTCTGGACTCCTCGTCGTCCCCATCTTCCATCTCACTGCAGAGTATTTCAACTTTGCAAGTGCTGTGATCCTGAGCAAGCAGGGGGGGCCCACTCGTTGGCGACGGCACTGGCACAGGGCCCCTGATAGTACGGTGGTGTGTCTGATGGCGAGTGGGCCGAACCTGCACTTTCATCTGCAGCTTCCTCTTTGTCACCGTGTAAGATGGAACTGTATATGGGAAGGGTAACCTGAGTTTCATCAGGGTCAGATTCAGGTCGTGTAGCGTGCGAGGGGAATGTAGTGGTCAGGGTCAATGTACCAGCAGATTCATCGAGCAGTGGCTGGGCATCAGTGCACTTGTGTCGCCCCCAGGAGTACGGTCGCCACAGTGGCATTACCTTCTTCCTAGGGAGTGTGATGTCATGCTTGGGAGCAACAAACGATCTCTCTAGCAGGTTAACTGATTGGGTGGCGTTATTCCCACGAGTCATGACCCTCCAAACAGCGTTCATGAAGGCAAAGTGTTTGTTTTACGTGGGCAGTATGGTTGCAAAGCTGAACCTTAAAGGAATGTCCAGAAGGGCACCACCAGGAGTGGAGCCTACGGTTAAATTCGACTCCACCTGGGAAACCTCAACCATGCCAGCTACAGAACAGATGCACACATTGCAAGCTTAATTCCGTTAACGAACGAGACTCCGTCATGCCCCGCGGTCCGAGTCCGGCTTACTAGAGGGACACGTGAGGCTCTGGCACATGAGATTGACCAATAACTGGTGTGTCATGCCCTTACATGTCCGTGGCTGCATGTGCGCTACACTGAAAAGGCCAGCGTTTGTCGCTTACAGGTGCAGATAACCCGCTGAACAACGTTAGTGATGGGGATCACTGATTACAATTATTACCCGCGAACAATGATTTCCCAGTAAGTGCAGGTCAACCGCAGTTCCGGAATTAGGCCTAACCGTCATTCCTGAAAAAATGAAAAACTTACGTGTGCAAACCACAGGTGCTGTAGCTTGCTTAACAGCTCGCCAGCCATTCTCACGCCCAGTATGGATTACACGTGATTGCACAAAGGTGAGAAAGGGTACCGTA
This sequence comes from Dendrobates tinctorius, assembly GCF_039654945.1. Lineage (NCBI taxonomy): Eukaryota > Metazoa > Chordata > Amphibia > Anura > Dendrobatidae > Dendrobates > Dendrobates tinctorius. The sequence goes on from NW_027361675.1 coordinate 57,148,014, forward strand.
TCCCCAGATAACATGTATGGATAGCGTACACATTCAAAATATATGTCTATACATCAGGAGGCAGGCTCAGACAGTGTTAGGCCCAGTATGGATTGCACGTGATTGCACAAAGGTTAGAAAGGGTACCGTATCCCCGGATAACATGTATGGATAGCGTACACATTCAAAATATATGTCTATACATCAGGAGGCAGGCTCAGACGGTGTAAGGCCCAGTATGGCTTGAAAGTAATTGCACAAAGGTTAGAAAGGGTACCGTATCCCCAGATAACATGTATGGATAGCGTACACATTCAAAATATATGTCTATACATCAGGAGGCAGGCTCAGACGGTGTTAGGCCCAGTATGGATTGCACGTGATTGCACAAAGGTTAGAAAGGGTACCGTATCCCCGGATAACATGTATGGATAGCGTACACATTCAAAATATATGTCTATACATCAGGAGGCAGGCTCAGACGGTGTAAGGCCCAGTATGGCTTGCAAGTGATTGCACAAAGGTTAGAAAGGGTACCGTATCCCCAGATAACATGTATGGATAGCGTACACATTCAAAATATATGTCTATACATCAGGAGGCAGGCTCAGACGGTGTTAGGCCCAGTATGGATTGCACGTGATTGCACAAAGGTTAGAAAGGGTACCGTTTCCCCGGATAACATGTATGGATAGCGTACACATTCAAAATATATGTCTATACATCAGGAGGCAGGCTCAGCCGGTGTTAGGCCCAGTATGGATTGCACGTGATTGCACAAAGGTTAGAAAGGGTACCGTATCCCCAGATAACATGTATGGATAGCGTACACATTCAAAATATATGTCTATACATCAGGAGGCAGGAAGACGGTGTTAGGCCCAGTATGGATTGCACGTGATTGCACAAAGGTTAGAAAGGGTACCGTTTCCCCGGATAACATGTATGGATAGCGTACACATTCAAAATATATGTCTATACATCAGGAGGCAGGCTCAGACGTTGTTAGGCCCAGTATGGATTGCACGTGATTGCACAAAGGTTAGAAAGGGTACCGTATCCCCAGATAACATGTATGGATAGCGTACACATTCAAAATATATGTCTATACATCAGGAGGCAGGCTCAGACGGTGTCAGGCACAGTATGGATTTGACGGCCCAGACTACACAGCGGAGGAGCAGGGAGAGGTAAAGATTGCAAATGCTGGGGCCCTGCCCAAGCAAGGGGGACCCACTCGTGGGCGTCGGTACTGGCACTGGTCCCCTCATAGTACGGCGGTGTGTCTGACGGCGGGGTGCACAACCACCGTCAGAGACACTTGATTGCACTATGAAGGACCCTGTGCCAGTGCCCGCGCCCAAGAATCGGCCTACCCACCTGTCCAGGGCAACGGCACTCGCACGGTGTCGTGCGCTAGGTGGTGACCCCGGCCATGGGGGGGGGCAGCACAGTTAGGGAGTTTTAGAAAGTGGCATATGTTTATGTTGGACATTCAGCTGATGCAAAAGGTGAAATAGGTCAAGTCCCAGGAAGAGGTGGACCAAAGCAAGCCATTTTTCTGTCACCCTATGTGTCATCAGGGGAAGGTGGGACAAAATCCTTGGAAACCCATGCGTGGTTCATTTTAATGAAGGTTAGATCATCCACATTTTGGGTTGACAGACGGGTCCTTTTTTCTGTCAGGATTGATCCAGCTGCACTGAAGACTCTTTCCGATAGCACACTTGCAGCTGGGCAAGCGAGCTCCTGTAAGGCATATTGTGCCAATTCATGCCAGGTGTCCAGTTTAGCGGCCCAATAGTCAAAGGGGAATGACCTGTGTGGGAGATCATCGATATGGGAGGAAAAGTAGTTTGTAACCATAGTTGACAACTGCTGTCTCCTGTCACTTTCCATCGATGCAGTATTACCAGTTGTGTGAGCGGTACTTGAAAAATCAGTCCACAACATTGTCATGAAACCCCTGTCTCCAACGCCTCTTCTGCTGTGTGCACCACGAACACCTCTGCCAAGCTGCCCCCGGCCCGTACGGCTCGTGTGAGAACCATCACCGCTGCTGTGTGCTGGGAATGCCTCAAGCAACCGATTTACCAGAGTTGCTTGTTTATTAGCCAATATTAGGTCAAGGTTCTCCTGTGGCATGATGTTTTGTAATTTGCCTTTATAGCGTGGATCCCGGATGCTGGCCAACCAGTAGTCGTCATCATTCATCATTTTGGCAATGCGTGGGTCCCTTTTTAGGATCTGCAAGGCATAATCTGACATGTGGGCCAATGTTCCCGGTGTCAATGATGCACTGCGAGTGCTGGTTGGAGGAGCACTTTCTGGCAAATCCACATCCCTCCAGTCACGCACAAACCCTGTACCAGACCTTGCCACGCCAACATTTTCACTTGCCCCACGAGATGCATCCTCCTCCCCTAAGTAATCATCCCCATCATCCTCCTCCTCCTCTTCTTCCTCCACCTCGTCCAGGAGAGGTCCCTGAGCAGACAATGGCTGAATGTCATCAAGGATTCCCTCCTCCTCTTCCTCCTCATCAACATTGGCTGCAGACGCCTGCTCCTTAAGGTGCGTCAAAGTTTGCATGAGCAGACGCATAAGTGGGATGCTCATGCTTAGGATGGCGTCGTCTGCGCTTACCAGCCGTGTGCATTCCTCAAAACACTGAAGGACTTTACAGAGGTCTTTCAGCTTCGACCATTGCACACCTGTCAACTCCATGTCTGCTCTCAAAGTGCCTGGCCGTGTATCCTCCCACAAATGCATTATGGCCTGCCTCTGCTCGCACAGCCGCTCCACCATGTGCAGGGTGGAGTTCCACCTTGTTGCAATGTCGATAATGAGGCGGTGGTTGGGAAGGTGGAGCAATCGCTGCAGCTTCTGCATACGAACGGAGTGTACAGGCGACCGGCGGATGTGCGCGCACAGTCTTCGCACCTTCTGGAGCAGGGCTGTTAACTCCGGATAATTTTTGAGGAAGCACTGCACCACCAGGTTCAAGGTGTGAGCCAAGCAAGGTATATGGCTGAGTTTTGAAAGGGCTATGGCTGCCACAAAATTACGGCCGTTATCACTAACTACCTTGCCTGCCTCAAGATGTACACTGCCCAGCCATGACTCAGTTTGTCGCTTCAAGTACTCAGCCAGCACCTCGGCCGTGTGTCTGTAGCCCAAACACTTCATCTGCAACACAGCCTGCTGACGCTTTCCACTAGCTGCTCGATAGGGGGACACATCGTGTGCAACAGTGGCAGCTGCAGATGGAGTGCTCGTACGACTGCGCTCTGTGGACGAGCTTTCGCTTCTGGAGGAGGAGGAGGGTCGAACGCCTACAGCCAACTGTTTCCTATACCGTGGGCTAGGCAGCACTGTCCCACCACCGCTGTCCCCTGTGGACCCTGCATCCACCACATTAACCCAGTGCGCAGTGATGGACACGTAACGGCCCTGGCCATGCCGACTGGACCATGCATCAGTTGTGAGGTGCACCTTTCCGCTCACTGACTGCTTGAGTGCATGGACAATGCGGTCTTTCACATGATGGTGGAGGGCTGGGATGGCTTTGCGAGAGAAGAAGTGGTGACTGGGTAGGTCATAGCGTGGTACTGCATAGGCCATGAGTTCGCGGAAAGCTATGCTTTCCACCAACCGAAAGGGCATCATCTCAAACGAGATTAGTTTGGCAATGTGGGCGTTCAAACCCAGTGTACGCGGATGAGAGACTGAGTACTTTCTTGACCTACTCATAGTGTCTGGGAGGGTGAGCTGGACTTGAGAGCTGCATATGTTGGAAGTAGCGGTGGACAGGGCGGACTGAGAGAGGGTTGATGATGGTGATGGAGTTGGTGTTCTTTCTGATGGCCTAGAATCAGTCTTTCGTTGAAATAACAGTGGGATTCCCTGACTGCTGTGGCCTTGCAACGACACCTCAACATTTGCTGCTGTGCTAACCGGTGGGCTTACAGTGGGGGAAACAATGCAGCGTTGCTGACTACCTTCGTTGTGATCAGTTGCACATGTGGCACTTGAGGTTTGGTGTTGTGTCCACGCTTGCAAGTGCATGCTGGTTAAATGTCTAAGCATGCAACTGGTAGTCAAATTTTTCAGATTTTTCCCTCGGCTAAAGGTCTTTGCGCACTTCTTACAGATAACCTTGGCCTGATCATGAGGATTTTGGTCAAAAAAGTGCCACACTGCACTCTTCCTACTTTGGCAGACATTTTGCGGCCTAGCACGCTGTGATCTTTTGACCCTCTGGACAAGCTGTCCAGCAACTCTTTTGATGTTTGGAACCTGTCTTTGGAGTGCTCCGGGCCTGCCAGATAACAGCTGTTGCGATGTCGATGTCTGCTGTGGATGCTCCTCATCTGAGCTATTGGAAGCAGCACCCTCTTCCCCCAATGGATGCCAATCTGGGTCAACAACTGGGTCATCCATCACCTCCTCTTCTATGTCATGTGCACCTTCCTCTGTGTCACCGTGTATGGTGGTATAGTGTGCGGGAAGGGGCACCTGAGTCTCATCAGGGTCAGAATCTGGCTCTGTACACTGCGAGGACAATGTAGTGCTCTGAGTGAATGTACCAGCAGAATCATCCATCAGTGGCTGTGCATCAGTGCACTCCATGTCAGATTCATCTTGGCCTGGGTAATTCACCATTTCACTTGATAATCCAGGCATGGTATGTGAAAACAGCTCCATGGAGTAATCAGTAGTATGGCCTGCGTCATCCTTCAATCTTGGTTGGGGTGAAGGACACAAGGAAAGGTGTGGTTCATGAACATGAGCCTCCAATGACGACTCAGTGCTTTTACTTTTTACAACTGAAGAAGAGGAGGTGATAGAGCTGGAGGCTGAGTCAGCAATGTAAGACAAAACTTTTTCCTGATGCTCTGGCTTTAAAAGCGGTTTGCCACCTCCTAGAAAACTAAGCGTTCGAGGCCTTATGTAGCCAGACGATGACGCAGGCTCAACACCTCCTGCATTTGGTCCTATTTTGCTCTTGCCACTACCATCAGATCCACCACCAACACCATCATTACCAGCTGCCAACCCCCGCCCAATTCCACGGCCTCTTCCACCAGCCTTCCTCATTTTTGGTAGAAATGTAGACAAAATCCAACAAACTATATAGTAATGTAAAACAAGGTACAAGGTGTCTATAGGACAGGGGAGATTTTGAATTTCTGCAGACACTTGTGGACACTGGACACTTTTGGATTGTGTGAGGCCCACTGATATCTGAGCGCCATGTCACAGGCTCGATGGCACAGCTGTGACAAAAGTGACGAGAGGATAAGGGAGATTTTGAATTTCTGCAGACACTTGTGGACACTGGACACTTTTGGATTGTGTGAGGGCCACTGATATCTGAGCGCTATGTCACAGGCTCGATGGCACAGCTGTGACAAAAGTGACGAGAGGATAAGGGAGATTTTGAATTTCTGCAGACACTTGTGGACACTGGACACTTTTGGATTGTGTGAGGCCCACTGATATCTGAGCGCTATGTCACAGGCTCGATGGCACAGCTGTGACAAAAGTGACTAGAGGATAAGGGAGATTGGATTGCTTTTAAAAAAGCAGTTTGCAGAGCAGTGGGTAAATAGCAATGCCAGCCTGTCAGGAAGCCTTAAAAGGCAGCCCAACAACCAACACCACTGATACACCACAATATAGCCTCCCCTTGCACTGCACACACAGTGACTGGTGTGTTGTGCAGGCCAAATCGCTAGCAGCAGAAGCAGTTTTTTTTTCTTCTCAGCAGGACAAAAAAAAAAATTGGGATTGCTTTTAAAAAAGCAGTTTGCGGAGCAGTGGGTAAACAGCAATGCAGGAATGTCAGGAAGCCTTAGAAGGCAGCCCAACAACCAACACCACTGATACACCACTATATAGCCTCCCCTTGCACTGCACACACAGTGACTGGTGTGTTGTGCAGGCCAAATCGCTAGCAGCAGAAGCAGTTTTTTTGTCTTCTTCCCTGCCTAACGCTTTCCCTACAGAATCAGCAGCAACCTCTCCCTATACTGAGATCGGCAGAAGTAAGATGGCAGTCGGCATGCATGCCCTTTTATACCCCCTGTGACGCCCACCAAAGCAAGCCAATCACTTGCATGCCCTTCTGAAAGATGGTGGTGACCCCTGCCTATGTCATCACGTTGCCCACAGTGTCCGTGGATCCTGATTGGCTGAAAAAGAGCGCAAAACAAACTTTTGAAACGCGACTTTGGCGCGTAAGTCGCCGACCTCGTGGCCGACCTCATCCTAGGGTCGGGTTTCGTTTCATGAAACCCGACTTTGCCAAACGTCGGCGACTTTTGAAATTTTTCTACCCGTTTCGCTCAACTCTAGTCTAGACCCTTTGCCACAGCATTTATCATAACCAGCTTTAAAACATACACTACAGACAGATGTGCATGGATGTACCTGGCTAACTTTAGTCATGAAGTTTGACCTTGTCTTTAAAAGGAGAGCCCAGTGAAGGTGGAAATGTCCATCTGGTGCCCAATCTATATGAAATTTATATGATTTACAAAAATCCCAGTGTAGTTTGTATGAGATACATAGTAATGAAGTCCACAACATAAACAAACATAATATGCCCAACCATATGTCAAAACAAATTAACCCCTGCTTTCGCAATCATAATAAGTCAGCAAAAACTAACTACATAATTTAAAAATTGATATTAGTGTAAGCCGTGTAACTGGGCGGTTTCCTCAGGATACATCAAAGTCACGGGTGTAGATGAGTGAACGTTTTTACAAAGCATTTGCCAATTTCAAATTTGGCACGAACGTAGCACATTTGGATTCGTATCCGCTTTCACAAGTATTTTTACTCAAAGTTGGCAAAATTCGTTCACAGTTTGGTAAATCATCTAAAGTCTTTGCTATTTCTTTGGCTAGGATAGTGGTGTTGTATGATGAATGGGGGGACAGGGTGATGTGTTTGACGAGAGGAGAGGAGTGTGAAGAGGTCAGAGCTGGGTGCATTATTTTTTTCCCTTAACTGTATATATATATATATATATATATATATATATATATTTGATTACGCATTTATTAGAGGCTAGGACCCATCAAAGAAGTGTCACCTTGTCGGGATTGATGGGCTCACATGAATTGGCCAATTTAGGTGCTAAGAACTTTTACTTTTGTAAGTAATTTTGTAAAAAAATGTTTTACTTTTTATTACAGTTTACTCAGCAATTATGGTAGACTCTGTGTTCGCATGTGTATTGGTCTCTACAGAGTGCTGCTGCATTCCTCCTTTTTGCAAGAGCTATAGACAGTACTACCTGCACAACTGTCATACCATCTGTTCAGCGTGGATGGCCTGAGGACAGCGAAGAGGAGAGAATGGACAGCCATCCTCTTGGTGAGGACGTGGAAGTCGTGCCTGTTAGATGTCAGGTGCGCATGGCTGATTTTATGTTATGCTGCCTTTCTTGTGACCCTCGCTTCTCCATATTTTGGTGACAGTCATTACTGGTTGGTGACACTTCTAGACCCACGCTACAAGGAGAACTTTCTATCTTATTCCCGAGGAAGACAGGTCTACTAAAATGGGGCAGTACCAGAAGGTCCTTGTTGCAGAATTATTAAAAATATTCCCATCTGAAAACACTGGTGGCAGAGGTCACAGTTCGTTGGATAACCAAGGAATACAGGTGAGAGAAACATAACTCCAATACAGTAGATATACAAAAAAGGTTGCACCCTATCATGCTAAAGCATGTCAATGTGGAATATGTGAGATTTGTAGAGCAATACGGCTTTGGAATATTAGGAAAAAATATGAGCCGCTTAGTATAAAATTTAGCGAAACATCTGCCCATCAACCATCGTCAAGGTGGCCTCAATCTGATGGGTCCCTGACCTGTGTGAATACTTCTCTAAGGCTGATGTCTGAATTTCTGGGTGAATGTGGACACCTGTCAGCAATGCCTGCATTTAAGGGTAAGTGGGGCCTGCTTTAATTAAAATCACCACCTTGTGGAAGGCGGAGTGTTCGGTCAGTAAGATAACATACAAAAGACAAAAAACTGACTGGCACATCCAGACTGAATAGGTGCATACCAGGAGGAGCTACCTCCATATACAATAAATGTTGCATGTCAATGTGGAATATGGCAAATTTGAATAGCAATACAGCTTTGGAGTATTAGGAAAAAATAAGAGACACTTAGCATAAAATTTGGCCAACCAAGGAATACAGGTGAGAGAAACACAACTCCAATCCAGCAGAGGCAGAGGAACACTGGCAAAGTTCTGGGAGAGTTTTCTCAGACCCTGCCATTGCACAGGCCCTGAATTGGGTGGCACTCTCACAAAGTGTGCAAAGTTTGGAAAGATGCTGAGGGAGTACCTTGCTGAGTGTAGCAACATCCTCCATGATTCCTCTGTGCCTTCTAATTATTGCATATCCAAGCTGGATACGTAGCATGAACTGGCTCTCTACTCCTTGGAGGTCCTGGCCTGACCTGCCGCTAGCGTTTTGTCAGAGTAGGTTTTTAGTGCCGCTGGTTGAATTATAACTGATAAGTGAATCCGCCTGTCAACTGAAAGTGCTGACAGGCTGACTCTTATAAAAATGAACAAGGGCTGGATTGGGCCAGACTTCTCAACACCACCGAATGATAGCAGCGTAACATTAACTCTTTTCCAGTGTCTTTTTTTGAGAGGTTTATTCCCATGCACCTCTTCACACTCACATATGGGTATACACTTCCTGATTTTGGCTATTTGCTGTTGTCCTCTTCCTTCTCCTTATCCTCATCCTACACCACTATATCACCAGGGTCATCTTAGTCTGTCTTGCAACACCCACATACATATTTTTTTAAAGGGTGTTTATGATGCACATAAAAAAAATTGTTATATAGAATGTTAATGTATACCCCCCCCGGGGGTAAATGTTTGTCAGCCCATACACTCATACACTTAGCACATGGGCATTACAAGTATAGGAGACCGGTTCCTTTCTGATGGGAACATTTTTTCATGAGGCCCTCCTCTACGTCTCTTCAAAGGTGCATTGGAGTGCCTCCAAATTTTTGGCAACTCTTGCATTCTCTGCATAGGCAAACAGTATGGGAGACCCATTTCCTAATAATGGGAACATTGTTTTCACGAGAACCTCATGTAGGTATCTTCAAAGGGGTATTGAAGTGTGTCCAAATTTTGGGTAGCTCTGCCACTCACTGCATACGCAATAACACTAAAGGACACCCACTGTAAAATTGGGAACAGCAAAGCATAGCCGGCTGATGGCTCTCTAAGAATAGTGAGTGCCGACTGCTGGTCCTATAAAAATAGACTTTGTGACTTTCAAAGTCCCTCCTTCTTAAATAAAACAGGATGTGTCTCATAATGTGTCGCACACCACATGGCCAGATAAGGTAGTAAAATGTTAAAATGACATTTCTCAGTGAATGCATTTGTCTTCGTTGAAAGCAATGCTAAAGTTCAAAAATAAATCAAAAGCGCTACATGTGAACATAGCCCAAGGTGTGGAGGAGCATTTTTGTTTTTGGCTATTAATTTTGCCTTCAAAACAAGTCATTAACCTGTAAAGGATGTTCCTTAAGATATTTCCCAGGAAAATCCACTGTGGTTTAGTTTTTGTGTGTTTTATTGTGAGACTATAAAAGTGGCGTATGACTGACAACATTATTCACAGCAGTGACCTGGGAATCAGAAATGCTTCCAGGGGTCTTCCCCATGCTGTTCCCATGTAATTTGAGCACTGTTACCATTGATTTCTGCAATTTCTAGTCCCTCTGCAGACCGCCAGGGGGGCCCCAGGAAAAATGCTCAAGTATCCCATAGACTTACATTGGGCTTGTTACTTGGATTGAGCACCCGAGCATTAAAATTTGCTCTACCCAAGCAACGAGCACCCGAGCATTTTAGTGTTCACCCATCACTACTTATGATATATTACTTATTTGGCATTACAGGTCATGTGGTTGCGAATATCATATACCTTGGAGTGTTGAGCATTGTCGAAGCACTTTGTACATACGATGTTGAGGAATGCTTTGTAGGAATCACATGGATAGCAGCCCCACAGAGTGCCCTTTATACCAAAAGAAGTTAGTGAGAGGAGGTACATATTGACTGTTGACTATTATTGGATGTTCTAAAAAACACTCTCAATGTCAGGTCACTCAGTAATATGCACCAATGTTTCTTCATGATTTGTCATATTTCATTCCATTGCGTACTATAATTAGTCACAAATCGTACCTGATCAGTGGATTGATTCCTACTGTGTTTCTGATTGGGATGAGTCTTCTCTCTGTATAATAGTTCTTTTTTTTAATTTTCTAAATGAGTAAACTTTTGTATTTTAAGAGATTTCATGCACATATTTTCATGTTTGGTGGTATTATCTGTTCTTTAATTAGCCTGTGTTATGTAAGGAGCCTTTAACTGTGACTTATCTGTTCTACTGAAAATGAAGAGGAGCAGCATCCAATCCGGGTGAAAAAATGTGCAGAACTTTATTTTGCCATGAAAATATACAACGTTTCGACCATCACATGGTCTTTTTCAGGTGTTATCTGTTCTACTGATCTTCAATACCGTGGAATTTATTAGAGTTGACATTAACATTTCACAAGAATTTCCAGTATTCTTCCCTTCTAAAGTGTAGATATTCAATTCAATTTCCCATAATTTATTCACTATTAAATGCACTGGTCATAGGTCATGGTACTACTGTATATATAACTCTTCTATGTCACTTAAAAGCTTTCATCTAATAAAAAGTATGCTGTGTCCTGTCATAAAATATGTTACCTTTTACAAGCATTATGCAATTTTTAACATACAATTTACAGAAAAAGCATCAACATCACAGTGTAATGGCACAAATTCTTCTTTTGTTCTGTCATTGCTTATTTGGTTGCACTGTACACAAAAACTGGCAGCAGACTTTAGTATGAATATTTTATAAATGTGCACAAGTACAGCAATATATCTTAGCAATTATGCCTAATGTCTTAGGTTTATCTTTAGTATAAAGCCATCTAATAAATTGAGAATGTTTTTTGTTTAAAAAAACGTATTGGAATAGACTTAATTTTATTAATTTACATGGAATTAAACTATTGTGCTTTTAGACTCTTAATTATGCCGTGACAAAATTTTACAGCATTCAACATTTATTCATAGCTTGTTTAGTTTTTTTTACATTGAAGTCAATGTATGATTTGACTAAAAGATTAACATTCTTATTTCCATATTATGCGTATAGTCTTATGTGATGTTAATCTTCTACCTGATCCAGGTCAAGCATATTGAATAACTAAATTCCCTAAATGTCATGTGTTTTTTATGTTATATGGGAATGCATAGCATTAAAGACCTTTTGAGACAATATTAGATTAAAAGCCCAGAGAACTTGGAAATTGCAATTACTGCTCCATCCATTTGTAAAACCTGAGCCAATTAGTGTTTCTGGTTTTATTGCTGGGCAGCGGCACCCCTCTATTGATTGTGATGCATGATAGCAACAGCTATATTTTTTCCGTGGGGCTTTCGGTGCTGCTTAATAATGGAGCAATAGGATTCATTTTGGTCTAGGTTTTGATGGGGTTGGTCAGTCAGCTATTTAAATCAGTGCAGAGACAAAACTGGGCAAAAAACGCAGCAAGTATGCTACGTGTGAAAATGGCCTCAGTGTTACATTTTTATTACATTGATTTATTCTATTAAACTCATTAATAGAGTTGAGCGAAACAGGTCGAAAAAATTCAAAAGTCGCCGACTTTTGGCAAAGTCGGGTTTCATGAAACGAAACCCGACCCTAGGATGAGGTCGGCCACGAGGTCGGCGACTTACGCGCCAAAGTCGCGTTTCAAAAGTTTGTTTTGCGCTCTTTTTCAGCCAATCAGGATCCACGGACACTGTGGGCAACGTGATGACCTAGGCACGGGTCACCACCATCTTTCAGAAGGGCATGTAAGTGATTGGCTTGCTTTGGTGGGCGTCAAAGGGGGTATAAAAGGGCGTGCACGTCGACCGCCATCTTACTTCTGCCGATCTTAGTATAGGGAGAGGTTGCTGCTGATTCTGTAGGGAGAGCGTTAGGCAGGGAAGAAGACAAAAAAACTGCTTCTGCTGCTAGCGATTTGGCCTGCACAACACACAAGTCACTGTGTGTGCAGTGCAAGGGGAGGCTATATTGTGGTGTATCAGTGGTGTTGGTTGTTGGGCTGCCTTTTAAGGCTTCCTGACACGCTGGCATTGCTGTTTACCCACTGCTCGGCAAACTGCTTTTTTAAAAGCAATCCAATCTCCCTTATCCTCTAGTCACTTTTGTCATAGCTGTGTCATCGAGCCTGTCACATAGCGCTCAGATATCAGTGGGCCTCACACAATCCACAAGTGTCCAGTGTCCAAAAGTGCGCGCAGAGATTCAAAATCTCCATTATCCTCTTGTCACTTTGGTCACAGGCAGCTGTGCCATCGAGCGTGTCACATAGCGCTAAGATATCAGTGGGCCTCACACAATCCACAAGTGTCCAGTGTCCAAAAGTGTGCGCAGAGATTCAAAATCTCCATTATCCTCTCGTCACTTTGGTCACAGGCAGCTGTGCCATCGAGCGTGTCACATAGCGCTCAGATATCAGTGGGCCTCACACAATCCACAAGTGTCCAGTGTCCAAAAGTGTGCGCAGAGATTCAAAATCTCCATTATCCTCTTGTCACTTTGGTCACAGGCAGCTGTGCCATCGAGACTGTCACATAGCGCTCAGATATCAGTGGGCCTCACACAATCCACAAGTGTCCAGTGTCCAAAAGTGTGCGCAGAGATTCAAAATCTCCATTATCCTCTCGTCACTTTGGTCACAGGCAGCTGTGCCATCGAGACTGTCACATAGCGCTCAGATATCAGTGGGCCTCACACAATCCACAAGTGTCCAGTGTCCAAAAGTGTGCGCAGAGATTCAAAATCTCCATTATCCTCTCGTCACTTTGGTCACAGGCAGCTGTGCCATCGAGCGTGTCACATAGCGCTCAGATATCAGTGGGCCTCACACAATCCACAAGTGTCCAGTGTCCAAAAGTGTGCGCAGAGATTCAAAATCTCCATTATCCTCTCGTCACTTTGGTCACAGGCAGCTGTGCCATCGAGCGTGTCACATAGCGCTCAGATATCAGTGGGCCTCACACAATCCACAAGTGTCCAGTGTCCAAAAGTGTGCGCAGAGATTCAAAATCTCCATTATCCTCTCGTCACTTTGGTCACAGGCAGCTGTGCCATCGAGCGTGTCACATAGCGCTCAGATATCAGTGGGCCTCACACAATCCACAAGTGTCCAGTGTCCAAAAGTGTGCGCAGAGATTCAAAATCTCCATTATCCTCTCGTCACTTTGGTCACAGGCAGCTGTGCCATTGAGCCTGTCACATAGCGCTCAGATATCAGTGGGCCTCACACAATCCAGAAGTGTCCAGTGTCCAAAAGTGTGCGCAGAGATTCAAAATCTCCATTATCCTCTCGTCACTTTGGTCACAGGCAGCTGTGCCATCGAGCCTGTCACATAGCGCTCAGATATCAGTGGGCCTCACACAATCCACAAGTGTCCAGTGTCCAAAAGTGTGCGCAGAGATTCAAAATCTCCATTATCCTCTCGTCACTTTGGTCACAGGCAGCTGTGCCATCGAGCGTGTCACATAGCGCTCAGATATCAGTGGGCCTCACACAATCCACAAGTGTCCAGTGTCCAAAAGTGTGCGCAGAGATTCAAAATCTCCATTATCCTCTCGTCACTTTGGTCACAGGCAGCTGTGCCATCGAGCCTGTCACATAGCGCTCAGATATCAGTGGGCCTCACACAATCCACAAGTGTCCAGTGTCCAAAAGTGTGCGCAGAGATTCAAAATCTCCATTATCCTCTCATCACTTTGGTCACAGGCAGCTGTGCCATCGAGCGTGTCACATAGCGCTCAGATATCAGTGGGCCTCACACAATCCACAAGTGTCCAGTGTCCAAAAGTGTGCGCAGAGATTCAAAATCTCCATTATCCTCTCGTCACTTTGGTCACAGGCAGCTGTGCCATCGAGCCTGTCACATAGCGCTCAGATATCAGTGGGCCTCACACAATCCACAAGTGTCCAGTGTCCAAAAGTGTGCGTAGAGATTCAAAATCTCCATTATCCTCTCGTCACTTTGGTCACAGGCAGCTGTGCCATCGAGCGTGTCACATAGCGCTCAGATATCAGTGGGCCTCACACAATCCACAAGTGTCCAGTGTCCAAAAGTGTGCGCAGAGATTCAAAATCTCCATTATCCTCTCGTCACTTTGGTCACAGGCAGCTGTGCCATCGAGCGTGTCACATAGCGCTCAGATATCAGTGGGCCTCACACAATCCACAAGTGTCCAGTGTCCAAAAGTGTGCGCAGAGATTCAAAATCTCCATTATCCTCTCGTCACTTTGGTCACAGGCAGCTGTGCCATCGAGCCTGTCACATAGCGCTCAGATATCAGTGGGCCTCACACAATCCACAAGTGTCCAGTGTCCAAAAGTGTGCGCAGAGATTCAAAATCTCCATTATCCTCTCGTCACTTTGGTCACAGGCAGCTGTGCCATCAAGCGTGTCACATAGCGCTCAGATATCAGTGGGCCTCACACAATCCACAAGTGTCCAGTGTCCAAAAGTGTGCGCAGAGATTCAAAATCTCCATTATCCTCTCGTCACTTTGGTCACAGGCAGCTGTGCCATCGAGCCTGTCACATAGCGCTCAGATATCAGTGGGCCTCACACAATCCACAAGTGTCCAGTGTCCAAAAGTGTGCGCAGAGATTCAAAATCTCCATTATCCTCTCGTCACTTTGGTCACAGGCAGCTGTGCCATCGAGACTGTCACATAGCGCTCAGATATCAGTGGGCCTCACACAATCCACAAGTGTCCAGTGTCCAAAAGTGTGCGCAGAGATTCAAAATCTCCATTATCCTCTCGTCACTTTGGTCACAGGCAGCTGTGCCATCGAGCGTGTCACATAGCGCTCAGATATCAGTGGGCCTCACACAATCCACAAGTGTCCAGTGTCCAAAAGTGTGCGCAGAGATTCAAAATCTCCATTATCCTCTCGTCACTTTGGTCACAGGCAGCTGTGCCATCGAGACTGTCACATAGCGCTCAGATATCAGTGGGCCTCACACAATCCACAAGTGTCCAGTGTCCAAAAGTGTGCGCAGAGATTCAAAATCTCCATTATCCTCTCGTCACTTTGGTCACAGGCAGCTGTGCCATCGAGCCTGTCACATAGCGCTCAGATATCAGTGGGCCTCACACAATCCACAAGTGTCCAGTGTCCAAAAGTGTGCGTAGAGATTCAAAATCTCCATTATCCTCTCGTCACTTTGGTCACAGGCAGCTGTGCCATCGAGCGTGTCACATAGCGCTCAAATATCAGTGGGCCTCACACAATCCACAAGTGTCCAGTGTCCAAAAGTGTGCGCAGAGATTCAAAATCTCCATTATCCTCTCGTCACTTTGCTCACAGGCAGCTGTGCCATCGAGCGTGTCACATAGCGCTCAGATATCAGTGGGCCTCACACAATCCACAAGTGTCCAGTGTCCAAAAGTGTGCGCAGAGATTCAAAATCTCCATTATCCTCTCGTCACTTTGGTCACAGGCAGCTGTGCCATCGAGCCTGTCACATAGCGCTCAGATATCAGTGGGCCTCACACAATCCACAAGTGTCCAGTGTCCAAAAGTGTGCGCAGAGATTCAAAATCTCCATTATCCTCTCGTCACTTTGGTCACAGGCAGCTGTGCCATCAAGCGTGTCACATAGCGCTCAGATATCAGTGGGCCTCACACAATCCACAAGTGTCCAGTGTCCAAAAGTGTGCGCAGAGATTCAAAATCTCCATTATCCTCTCGTCACTTTGGTCACAGGCAGCTGTGCCATCGAGCCTGTCACATAGCGCTCAGATATCAGTGGGCCTCACACAATCCACAAGTGTCCAGTGTCCAAAAGTGTGCGCAGAGATTCAAAATCTCCATTATCCTCTCGTCACTTTGGTCACAGGCAGCTGTGCCATCGAGACTGTCACATAGCGCTCAGATATCAGTGGGCCTCACACAATCCACAAGTGTCCAGTGTCCAAAAGTGTGCGCAGAGATTCAAAATCTCCATTATCCTCTCGTCACTTTGGTCACAGGCAGCTGTGCCATCGAGCGTGTCACATAGCGCTCAGATATCAGTGGGCCTCACACAATCCACCAGTGTCCAGTGTCCAAAAGTGTGCGTAGAGATTCAAAATCTCCATTATCCTCTCGTCACTTTGGTCACAGGCAGCTGTGCCATCGAGCGTGTCACATAGCGCTCAGATATCAGTGGGCCTCACACAATCCACAAGTGTCCAGTGTCCAAAAGTGTGCGCAGAGATTCAAAATCTCCATTATCCTCTCGTCACTTTGGTCACAGGCAGCTGTGCCATCGAGCGTGTCACATAGCGCTCAGATATCAGTGGGCCTCACACAATCCACAAGTGTCCAGTGTCCAAAAGTGTGCGCAGAGATTCAAAATCTCCATTATCCTCTCGTCACTTTGGTCACAGGCAGCTGTGCCATCGAGCCTGTCACATAGCGCTCAGATATCAGTGGGCCTCACACAATCCACAAGTGTCCAGTGTCCAAAAGTGTGCGCAGAGATTCAAAATCTCCATTATCCTCTTGTCACTTTGGTCACAGGCAGCTGTGCCATCGAGCCTGTCACATAGCGCTCAGATATCAGTGGGCCTCACACAATCCACAAGTGTCCACTGTCCACAAGTGTGTGCAGAAATTCTAAATCTCCCCTGTCCTATAGACACCTTGCACCTTGTTTTACATTACTATATAGTTTGTTGGATTTTGTCTACATTTCTACCAAAAATGAGGAAGGCTGGTGGAAGAGGCCGTGGAATTGGGCGGGGGTTGGCAGCTGGTAATGATGGTGTTGGTGGTGGATCTGATGGTAGTGGCAAGAGCAAAATAGGACTGAATGCAGGAGGTGCTGACCCTGCGTCATCGTCTGGCTACATAAGGCCTCGAATGCTTAGTTTTCTAGGAGTTGGCAAACCGCTTTTAAAGGCAGAGCATCAGGAAAAAGTTTTGTCTTACATTGCTGACTCAGCCTCCAGCTCTATCGCCTCCTCTTCTGAAGTTGTAAAAAGTAAAAGCACTGAGTCATCATTGGAGGCTCATGTTCATGAACCACACCTTTCCTTGTGTCCTTCACCCCAACCAAGATTGAAGGATGACGCAGGCCATACTACTGATTACTCCATGGAGCTGTTTTCACATACCATGCCTGGATTATCAAGTGAAATGGTGAATTACCCAGGCCAAGATGATTCTGACATGGAGTGCACTGATGCACAGCCGCTGATGGATGATTCTGCTGGTACATTCACTCAGAGCACTACATTGCCTCGCAGTGTACAGAGCCAGATTTTGACCCTGATGAGACTCAGGTGCCCCTTCCCGCACACTATACCACCATACACGGTGACACAGAGAAAGGTGCACATGACATAGAAGAGGAGGTGATGGATGACCCAGTTGTTGACCCAGATTGGCATCCATTGGGGGAAGAGGGTGCTGCTTCCCATAGCTCAGATGAGGAGCATCCACAGCAGACATCGACATCGCAACAGCTGTTATCTGGCAGGCCCGGAGCACTCCAAAGACAGGTTCCAAACATCAAAAGAGTTGCTGGACAGCTTGTCCAGAGGGTCAAAAGATCACAGCGTGCTAGGCCGCAAAATGTCTGCCAAAGTAGGAAGAGTGCAGTGTGGCACTTTTTTGAACAAAATCCTCATGATCAGGCCAAGGTTATCTGTAAGAAGTGCGCAAAGACCTTTAGCCGAGGGAAAAATCTGAAAAATTTGAATACCAGTTGCATGCTTAGACATTTAACCAGCATGCACTTGCAAGCGTGGACACAACACCAAACCTCAAGTGCCACATGTGCAACTGATCACAACGAAGGTAGTCAGCAACGCTACATTGTTTCCCCCACTGTAAGCCCACCGGTTAGCACAGCAGCAAATGTTGAGGTGTCGTTGCAAGACCACAGCAGTCAGGGAATCCCACTGCTATATCAACGAAAGACTGATTCTAGGCCATCAGAAAGAACACCAACTCCATCACCATCATCAACCCTCTCTCAGTCCGCCCTGTCCACCGCTACTTCCACCATATGCAGCTCTCAAGTCCAGCTCACCCTCCCAGACACTATGAGTAGGTCAAGAAAGTACTCAGTCTCTCATCCGCGTACACTGGGTTTGAACGCCCACATTGCCAAACTAATCTCGTTTGAGATGATGCCCTTTCGGTTGGTGGAAAGCACAGCTTTCCGCGAACTCATGGCCTATGCAGTACCACGCTATGACCTGCCCAGTCGCCACTTCTTCTCTCTCAAAGCCATCCCAGCCCTCCAACATCATGTGAAAGACCGCATTGTCCATGCACTCAAGCAGTCAGTGAGCGGAAAGGTGCACCTCACAACTGATGCATGGTCCAGTCGGCATGGCCAGGGCCGTTACGTGTCCATCACTGCGCACTGGGTTAATGTGGTGGATGCAGGGTCCACAGGGGACAGCGGTGGTGGGACAGTGCTGCCTAGCCCACGGTATAGGAAACAGTTGGCTGTAGGCGTTCGACCCTCCTCCTCCTCCTCCAGAAGCGAAAGCTCGTCCACAGAGCACAGTCGTACGAGCACTCCATCTGCAGCTGCCACTGTTGCACACGATGTGTCCCCCTATCGAGCAGCTAGTGGAAAGCGTCAGCAGGCTGTGTTGCAGATGATGTGTTTGGGCGACAGACACACCGCCGAGGTGCTGGCCGAGTACTTGAAGCGACAAACTGAGTCATGGCTGGGCAGTGTACATCTTGAGACAGGCAAGGTAGTTAGTGATAACGGCCGTAATTTTGTGGCAGCCATAGCCCTTTCAAAACTCAGCCACATACCTTGCTTGGCTCACACCTTGAACCTGGTGGTGCAGTGCTTCCTCAAAAATTATCCGGAGTTAACAGCCCTGCTCCAGAAGGTGCGAAGACTGTGCGCGTACATCCGCAGGTCGCCTGTACACTCCGTTCGTATGCAGAAGCTGCAGCGATTGCTCCACCTTCCCAACCACCGCCTCATTATCGACATTGCAACAAGGTGGAACTCCACCCTGCACATGGTGGAGCGGCTGTGCGAGCAGAGGCAGGCCATAATGCATTTGTGGGAGGATACACGGCCAGGCACTTTGAGAGCAGACATGGAGTTGACAGGCGTGCAGTGGTCGAAGCTGAAAGACCTTTGTAAAGTCCTTCAGTGTTTTGAGGAATGCACACGGCTGGTAAGCGCAGACGACGCCATCCTAAGCATGAGCATCCCACTTATGCGTCTGCTCATGCAAACGTTGACGCACCTTAAGGAGCAGGCGTCTGCAGCCAATGTTGATGAGGAGGAAGAGGAGGAGGGAATCCTTGATGACATTCAGCCATTGTCTGCTCAGGGACCTCTCCTGGACGAGGTGGAGGAAGAAGAGGAGGAGGAGGAGGATGATGGGGATGATTACTTAGGGGAGGAGGATGCATCTCGTGGGGCAAGTGAAAATGTTGGCGTGGCAAGGTCTGGTACAGGGTTTGTGCGTGACTGGAGGGATGTGGATTTGCCAGAAAGTGCTCTTCCACCCAGCACTCGCAGTGCATCATTGACACCGGGAACATTGGCCCACATGTCAGATTATGCCTTGCGGATCCTAAAAAGGGACCCCCGCATTGCCAAAATGATGAACGATGACGACTACTGGTTGGCCAGCATCCTGGATCCACGCTATAAAGGCAAATTACAAAACATCATGCCACAGGAGAACCTTGACCTAATATTGGCTAATAAACAAGCAACTCTGGTAAATCGGTTGCTTAAGGCATTCCCAGCACACAGCAGCGGTGATGGTTCTCACACGAGCCGTATGGGCCGGGGGCAGCTTGGCAGAGGTGTTCGTGGTGCACACAGCAGAAGAGGCGTTGGAGACAGGGGTTTCATGACAATGTTGTGGACTGATTTTTCAAATACCGCTCACACAACTGGTAATACTGCATCGATGGAAAGTGACAGGAGACAGCAGTTGTCAACTATGGTTACAAACTACTTTTCCTCCCATATCGATGTTCTCCCACACAGGTCATTCCCCTTTGACTATTGGGCCGCTAAACTGGACACCTGGCCTGAATTGGCCCAATATGCCTTACAGGAGCTCGCTTGCCCAGCTGCAAGTGTGCTATCGGAAAGAGTCTTCAGTGCAGCTGGATCAATCCTGACAGAAAAAAGGACCCGTCTGTCAACCCAAAATGTGGATGATCTAACCTTCATTAAAATGAACCACGCATGGGTTTCCAAGGATTTTGTCCCACCTTCCCCTGATGACACATAGGGTGACAGAAAAATGGCTTGCTTTGGTCCATCTCTTCCTGGTACTTCACCTATTTCGCCTTTTGCATCAGCTGAATGTCCAACATCAACATATGCCACTTTCTAAAACTCCCTAACTGTGCTGCCTCCCCCCCCATGGCCGGGGTCACCACCTACCGCACGACACCGTGCGAGTGCCGTTGCCCTGGACAGGTGGGTAGGCCGACTCTTGGGCGCGGGCACTGGCACAGGGTCCCTCATAGTGCAATCAAGTGTCTCCGCCGTCAGACACACCGCTGTACTATGAGGGGCCCAGTGCCAGTACCGACGCCCACGAGTGGGCCCCCCTTGCTTGGGCAGGGCCCCAGCATTTGCAATCTTTACCTCTCCCTGCTCCTCCGCTGTGTAATCTGGGACGTCAAATCCATACTGTGCCTGACACCGTCTGAGCCTGCCTCCTGAGACATATATTTTGAATGTGTACGCTATCCATACATGTTATCCGGGGATATGGTACCCTTTCTAACCTTTGTGCAATCACGTGCAATCCATACTGGGCCTAACACCGTCTGAGCCTGCCTCCTGAGACATATATTTTGAATGTGTACGCTATCCATACATGTTATCCGGGGATACGGTACCCTTTCTAACCTTTGTGCAATCACGTGCAATCCATACTGTGCCTGACACCGTCTGAGCCTGCCTCCTGAGACATATTTTGAATGTGTACGCTATCCATACATGTTATCCAGGGATACGGTACCCTTTCTAACCTTTGTGCAATCACGTGCAATACATACTGGGCCTGACACCGTCTGAGCCTGCCTCCTGAGACATATATTTTGAATGTGTACGCTATCCATACATGTTATCCAGGGATACGGTACCCTTTCTAACCTTTGTGCAATCACGTGCAATCCATACTGGGCGTGAGAACGGCTGGCGAGCTGTTAAGCAGCTACAGCACCTGTCCAGACAAGTACAGGGATTCCCTAGCGAGGAGACTTATTTGATTGTTTTCAATGTTGGGACAGCAATTTTTGGGGAGCACTATACTCTGGAGAATGATAGATGGGGCCCACCATACACTGGAACATTCCAAAGGTGGACATCAGACACTGGAGCAGCATTTACAGGGCCCATTATAAACTAGAGCATTAGAAATGGGGCCCATTATGTTTGGAGCATTATTTGGGCCCATAAGACAGTGGAGCTTCATCCATGGGGACCAACATATACTGTAGCATTATGTGGAGCTCATCATATACTGTTTCAAACATTATATGGGACCAATGATTCTGTATGGAGAAATAGATGGGCCTCGTCATGAGATGTAAAAAGTGAGGTATTTTTCATTGTACTATACCGCTATTTATCTGCCGTATCGGAGCATGATGAGTTGTGGTATGTGTTAAAGGGGCGCTCTTTCGCCCAGGGCACATGAAAACCTGCAGCCAGCCCTCCCCCCCCACAACTTTAGCCAAATAACCCCCATTTTTCAGTGCGTAACTTGTATTATGAAGTTAATTAAGGTTGACAAGCTTAAGTAAGAAGAATTGATGCTTTTGGCATTCAAATGGGCACTGTAGGTGTGTTTCCTGTCCTCCTCTCACTGCCGACTTTTATTCCCCATTGACTTACATTGGGTTTCGTGTTTCGGGACGACCTCGACTTTTCCCTATAATCGGACGATCTTGCTCGACCCGACTTTTGGAAAAGTCGGGTTTCACGAAACGAAACGCGACCCTAAAAAACCAAAAGTCGCTCAACTCTACTCATTAACAATCTTAACAATTTTTTACGCAATTTACCAATCTGATTCCCATGTTGTGCAGGTCGTTATGATTACAAGCACACTAAATATGTGTGTTATTTGCTGATTTGTGATGTTTATATTTCTTTAACCCCTTTCTGACATTTGATGTACTATCCCGTCCATGTGCCCTGGGCCCGTATAATACTAATGAACTTTATTTTTATATAGCACTAACATATTCCGCAGCGCTTTACAGTTTGCACACATTATCATCACTGTCCCCGATGGGGCTCACAATCTAAATTCCCTATCAGTATGTCTTTGAAATGTGGGAGGAAACCGGAGGAAACCCACGCAAACACGGGGAGAACATAAAAAACTCCTTGCAGATGTTGTCCTTGGTGGGATTCATACCCAGGACTCCAGTGCTGCAATGCTAGTCACTGAGCCACCGTGCTGCCCACCGTATGCTGAGAGCAGGCGCTGAGAAAGCCTCCTGCACTGCCTGTCAGATCGCTGATCTGACACAGTTATATGCAAATCAGCGATCTGACACAATATAGTAATGCCAGGACAATTCCTAAATAAATTAAAAGAAATATATATTCCCTAATAAATTCTTTAAAAAAAAAACAATAAAAGCACACATATTTAGTATCGCTGCGTCCATAACGACCCGCCCTATAAAACTGTCCCACTAGTTAACCCCTTTAGTGAACCCCTTCAAAAAAAGGCAAAAAGCAATGCTTTATCATCATACTGCCGATTAAAAAGTTCAATAACACGCTATCAAAAAGACAGATATAAATAACCATGGTACCGCTGTAAACGTCATCTTGTCCCACAAAAAATGAGCTGCCACAGAGCGTCATCAGCGAAATAAAAAAGTTGTAGCTCGCAGAATAAAGCGATGCAAAATAATTATTTTTTATATAAAATTGTTTTTATTGTTTAAAAGCGCCAAAACATAAAAAAGACATAAATGAGGTATCGCTGTAATCAGACTGACTCGAAGAATGCAATCACTTTAGCAATTTTACCACTCGTGGAACGGTGTAAACGCCCCCACAAAAGAAATTCATGAAATGCTGGTTTTTGTTCAGTCTGCGTCCCAAAAATCGGAATAAAAAGCTATCAAAAAATGTCACCGAAAATGGAACCAATAAAAACGTCCCGTCCCACAAAAAATAAGACCTCATATGACTCTGTAGGTCAAAATATGGAAAAATTATAGCTCTCAAAATGTGGTGATGCAAAAACAATTTTTTTGCAATAAAATCATCTTTTAGTGTGCGCCAGCTGCCAAACATGAAAAACTTCTATAAATAGTAAATCAACCCCCCTTTATCACACCATTATTTTATATTAAAATAAAAAAAATATTTATTTCCATTTTCCCATTAGGGCTAGGGTTAGGCTACTTTCACACTAGCATCGGCCGACGTACGTCGCAATGCGTCGTTTTGGAGAAAAAACGCATCCTGCAAAGTTGCCCACAGGATGCGTTTTTTCTCCATAGACTTGTGTTAGCAATGCATTGTGACGTATGGGCACATGTCGCATCCGTCGTGCGACGGATGCGTCGTGTTTTGGTGGCCACGACGCACACAAAAACGTTACATGTAACTTTTTTTGTGCGTTGTCTCCGCCATTTTCGACCGCGCATGCATGGCCGAAACTCCGCCCCCTCCTCCCCGGACATTACAATGGGGCAGCGGATGAGTTGAAAAACTGCATCCGCTGCCCCCGTTGAGATTAGGGTTAGGGGTGTGTTTGGGGTTTCCACTGTTCAGGCACATCAGGGGCTCACCAAGGAGTGGTTTACCCCCACATATGGGGTATCAGCCTACTCAGGACAAATTGGACAACAACTATAGGGGTCCAATTTCTCCTGTTACCCTTGGGAAAATAAATAAATTGGGGACTAAAAGATCTTGTTTGTGGAAAAAATATGATTTTTTTTATTTTCACGCCCGGGCATTATAAACTTCTGTGAAGCACTTGGGGGTTCAAAGTGCTCACCACACATCTAGATAAGTTCCTTGGGGGGGTCTAGTTTCCAAAATAGTGTCATTTGTGGGGGTTTCCACTGTTTAGGCACATCAGGGGCTCTCGAAGCATGACATGACACCTGCAGACCATTCTATCAAAGTCTGCATTCCAAAGCGTCACTACTTCTCTTCCGAGCCCCAACGTGTGCCTATACAGTAGTTTTCTCCCACATATGGGGTATCAGCATACTCAGAACTAAATGGACAACAACTTTGGTGGTCCAATTTCTCCTGTTACCCTTGGAAAAGTAAAAAAAATTGGGGACTAAAAGATCATGTTTGTGGAAAAGATATGATTTTTTTATTTTCACCCCCGGCTTTATAAACTTCTGTGGAGCACTTGGGGGTTCAAAGTGCTCACCACACATCTAAATAAGTTCCTTGGGGGGTCTAGTTTCCAAAATGGAAGTAATTTTGTATCCAAATCCGGCATTAAACTTCTACACAACAGTATCACGGACCTGCCTGTTGTGTTCCTTGGTCTTCATTATGCTCTCTGTGCTACAAACAGAACCCTGAGACTATCACAGAGCAGGTGCATTTATACGGAGACTTGAATACACACAGGTGTATTACATTTATCATCAATAGTCATTTAGGACAACATTGAATTATTCAGAGATCCACAATGAACTTCTGGAGTGAGTTTGCTGCACTGAAAGTAAAGGTATTCGGCCCCTTTACTTTCAGTGCAGCAAACTCACTCCATATTGCACGCCCCACTTTTCAGTTTTTGAATTTCCACAAAAATGTAAAATAACCAATAAATTTCATTCAACTTCACAATTGGGTCCCACTTGTTGTTGATTCTTCACCAAAAAAACAAAAATTTGCATTTGGTATCTTTATGCTTGAAGCATGATATGTGGGAAAAGGTTGAAAAGTTCTAGGGGCCCGAATACTTTCGCAAGGCACTGTATGTTATGAGAAAACAGTGTCAGAATCACCGGGATCCATGGAAGCGCTCCAGAGTTATTACCACATAAAGGGACAGTGGTCAGTATTGTTAAAATTGGCCCGATCATTAATGTGCAAACCACCCTTGGGGTGAAGGGGTTAAAAAGTGCATTAAAATGGCACTATTATACTTGCTTTTTTAATATTTTTAGTGATTTTATAGGAAAAAAAATATTTTATTCTTTCTCTAGAAAACAGGGATTCACAGACACATCTGTACATGCTGTATATTATTCTGTATCAGTATCATCTGCCCATAGAGTTAGGGACTGCTATACAGACCAAGTATACAACATTTTCACAAAGACATCACTGGAGCTTGTGGCTCATAGCTTTAGCTGTTGTCTGCAATCATATAGGTTGTGGATTCAAGTATTTTGTTTTTATTATTTTTAATAGTTCTATAGTATCAAAAAATCTGACTCCTTCACCTCTAGAATACAGAGACATAAATATACACTGCTATGTACAATGTATTCCTATGCACCTGTATCATCTGCTTCTAGGGAAACTGCCTGCAATACAGCTCATGATTACCAAATTCTCCTATCTTCATCAGTGTGGGATATGACTAGCTAGTACTGCTGCCTGTGACTGAGGTGTGTTATGAATGAGTCACCGTAGGAGGCAAAAACAGAAATACTAGCTAAGTACAGAAAACCAGAGAAGTTGGCAGCTATCGGATTGCAGACCCCAGAACCTATCAACAACAACTAGCAGTAGCTGTGGGGGGTTCCTACGGTGCCCTAGACCCCTCGATCACAGCCAGAGAACTACATAGCCTAAAGACAGAAAGGGAAATCTAAACTGCCCCGAGCAGACCCCAAAGCAATAGGCAGCCCCCAACATATAATGACGGTGAAGCAAGATGAAAAAACACTCACACAGATAGAAAGATAGGCTGAGCAAATGATGGGGCCCAAGCTAACTAAATAGGACAGGATAGGAAAGCTGCTGTCTGCAATTCGCCGAAAACCCTATCAAAACAAGGGCCAACAGGCTGATAGGGAAAAAGGCCCTGAAGACGCTAGGCTTCAAAAAGACTATATCAGCACTCAGGTATTTTCTGAAGACAGAGCAGAAAGGAATTCAACTCATCCCAGCAGGGAATGGCAGAAATTCAGAAAAACAAGGCAAAACAAAACAAAACACAAATGCAAAAAGCAGTGCAGAAAACTTAGCTTTTGAGGAG
Organism: Dendrobates tinctorius; assembly: GCF_039654945.1. NCBI lineage: Eukaryota > Metazoa > Chordata > Amphibia > Anura > Dendrobatidae > Dendrobates > Dendrobates tinctorius. The sequence goes on from NW_027361675.1 coordinate 57,174,378, forward strand.
CAGGATTCAGACTGGTCTCCTAGAATCCCTCAGAGAGGTCTCTAGCAAGGCAGAAGGGCATCGGCTGCCTTATATCCAGTCAGCAATTCCCGTCACCCAGTCATCATCATCATGCCCAGGTGCTTGGTAATCAGCCTCACTACCTTCCTTCACCAGAAGAGGGAGTTCATCAGACCTCAATGGTGAAGGGGGAAATGAACTCACAACAGAGGTTGTGAGTTTGAGTCTTGGGGAGACCTGAGAAGAAAATTGTCCATATTAGTTATGTTCATGTGAACAGGGATACCACTAAGGAAGAGCTACAAAGCCAGCAAAAAGAGTAAGAGGAAGTTGGGACAACGCCTTGATGTGCTGGTACAGCAGGACTGAGCCCTCAAATCAAGACAGTCTAGCTGAATCCGGGACTTTTGAAAGCTATGAGATAGCTAAACGTTGTTGAGCCCCAATGGTTTATTGAATCACGTTTTTTCCTTATTTCTTGATGGAGTGTTGCTTTAATTTTTTTTGCTAGATAGAGAGATATGGAGTAGCTAGATAGATATGTGGTAGATAGACTGATATCCATGAGATCTATAATTAGTGTCATGCATGTGTAGTTTACTGTACATGGATAACCTAATAGCAGGGCTGGTTTTAGACAAAGTGGGGCCCTAGATAAAAAAATAAAAAAGGCCCCCAATGCCCACATATTGCACCATGACACTTATAGATTTTGGTTGTGATCGACAATATTGAAGTCGCTTGGCTCTTGTTTCTCGACCTCTTTTCACCCGCTAATGAAGAATGATCGGGACTAGAGTTGAGCGACTTTAGTCGGATCGGGTTTCATGAAATAAAATTCGTTTCAGATGAAACTGGTCCGACTAGGGCAAAAAAGTCGGAGTTTCGTCCGAAACCCGACCCCAATGCAAGTCAATGGGGAATAAAAGTCGGCATTGAGCGGATGACATTCATCCACTCAATGCCACTTTTTATTTCCCATTGACTTGCAATGGGGTCGGGTTTCGGACGAAACTCTGACTTTTTTTGCCCGAGTCGGACCAGTTTCATCTGAAACGAATTTTGTTTCATGAAACCCGATCTGACTAAAATCGCTCAACTCTAATCAGTAAAGAACACTAGTAGCTCAATCTATTCCCATACAGTACCATGTTATAAGCAGCAGGGCTGTCGAATCAGAGTCAGTGTTCATTTTGATGGTGTCGGTATCAAATGGACAGACTCTGACTTCTTAAATACAGCATATAATTAGAGATGGACGTACACCAGGATGTTTGGGTTCGGCCTAACAGTTGCAAAAAGTTCAGGTTCGGGTACCAGAATAGTACCCAGACCCATGAAAGGGGGGCCCAAACATCCAATGTTTACCAAGCTGTCATGACAGCATGGTGAACACTGCCTCTTATCGGCGGTGAAATCATCCCCGCTGGTCAGAGAGCCTCGGTTCCCACGCTGTCAAAAGACAGCGTGAGCGCTCAGCTGTAATCGGAGGCATAAAGTTTACTTCCGGTCACTGGAGTCAGGGTGTATACTAGAGATGAGCGACTTTGCCTTTTTTAGGGTCGAGTCGGGTTTCATGAAATCAGCCGACTATAGGGAAAAGTCGGAAGCTGACTGAAACACGGAACCCAATGCAAGACAATGGGGAAGTAAAGTCGGCAGGGAGTGGAGGACAGTAAACACACCTACAGTGCCCATTTTAATGCCAAAAACATCAATTCTTATTACTGAAGCTTATCAACCTTAATTTACTTCATAATAATAGTTACGCATTGAAAACAGAGGGTTATTTAGCTAAAGTTGTGGGGGGGTAGCACTGGCTCCAGGTTTTCGTGTGCCCTGGGCCAAAGAGTGTCAGTGTGCCCCTTTAACACATACCACAACTCATGATGCTCCGATACGGCACAGAAATATAGGTGTAGTATAATGACAAATACTTCACTGCTTACATGACATGACTGATCTATTTTAAATTGTACAATAGCTCAAAAAAAGGACAGTATATTACTCCATACAGTATTATGGCCACCACATTGAGCACCATACAGAATAATGAGCCCCATATATTTCTCCATACAGAATAATTGGCTACATATAATGTTCCATACAGTATAAGATGAGCTCCACATAATGCTACAGTATATGATGGTCCCCATGGACGATGCTCCAGTGTGTTATGGGCCCAAATAACGCTCCACATATAATGGGCTCCATTTCTAATGCTCCAGTGTATCATGTGCCCCATAAATGCTGCTCCAGTGTCTGATCTGCCCCATTTGGAAAGCTCCAGTATATGATGGGTCTCGTGAATAATGCTCCAGTGTATGATGGGCCCTAATAATGTTCCATATATAATGGGCCCCATTTCTAATGCTCCAGTGTATCATGTGCCTCATAGATGCTGCTCCAGTGTCTGATCTGCCCCATTTGGAATGCTTCAGTATATGATGGGCCTCATGGATGATGCTCCAGTGTATGATGGGCCTCATGGATGATGCTCCAGTGTCTTATGGGCCCTAATAATCCTCCATATACATTGGGCCCCATTTCTAATGCTTCAGTGTATCATGTGCCCCATAAATGCTGCTCCAGTGTCTGATCTGCCCCATTTAGAATGCTCCAGTATATGATGGGCCTCATGGATGATGCTCCAGTGTCAGATGTCCCCCATTTTGAATGCTCCAGTATATGATGGGCCCCATTTTTAAATAAACCAGGCATGGTATGTGAAAAGAGCTCCATGGAGTAATCTAAAGTGTGTGCTGCCGTATCCTTCACTTTTGGTGTGGGTGAAGAACACAAGGAACGTGGTTGCTCCTGACCAGAAGCCTGCACTTACAACTCAGTGTTTGCCTTTTTTTAAACTTCAGAAGAGAAGTCGATAGAGGTGGAGGCTGTTTCAGCAATGTAAGCCAAAAGCAGTTCCTGATGCTCTGGCTTTAAAAGCAGTCTACTTACTCCCAGAAAAGGGAGCCTTACAAGCCTTCCAGAGCTACATCATGACACAGGCTCAACACCTCCTGCCTTAGCTGCTATTGTGTTTTTGGCACTACCAGCAGATGCACCACCACCACCATCAGTACCAGGTGTCCCCACATGCCCACGTCCGCATCCTCTTCCACCATACTTCCTCATGTTTTAGAAAATTGACTCAAAATACCAGCAGATATATGGTTCTGTATCAGAAGCGTACAGCTCTATACAGTCTAGGGATAACAGTAAATCTCCATATATATTTCATGAGTCACACACAGACGCTCACAGGCTCAGTATGGATTACCCAATAAAATAAAAAGGTGAAAAAAGTTACAGTATCACCTGATACAAGGTATATATAGTATAGTGTAAACATTTTGAATCTCCGCATACATTTCAGGAGGCAGACACAAATGCTCTCAGGCCCAGTATGGGTTACACAAGAATATGAATGTCACGGTTAGGACATGGTTAATGTCCTGTTCTCACAGGGTTAACTATTGCCGGCTTCTTTTTGGATCTGGGAGGGGTATTTATACTCACTCCAAACTAGCATTCTCTGTCAGTTATACTGCTGTTCTGGTGTGTCTGACCCCTTGTGTGCATGTACTCTGCATTGTTTGTTTTGCTTCCCGTGTATGACCCAGCTTGTTCCTTCACTCTGTACTCCGTCTCTCGTTTTGGTACTATTGTCTTTTCTGGTTCTGACCTCTTGGCTTGGCTATCATCACTCCGTTACAGTTTACCCCTATTGTACCGTCTAATGCCCATTCTGGTTTTCTGATCTATTGCTACGTCCTGACTATCCATTCTGTTTATCCTTTGGTACTGTATTTCTATCTTGTGCTTTGACCTCGGCTTGATCTGGTTTCTGTCTCTGTCTATGCCCATTGGAAACATTGTCCTGTAGTTACCTTTCTAGGAGTTTCCCTGCAGCTCCTAGCTCTGTGGAGCTTAGGCCACACGCCCAGCAGTCACGTGATTCAGGTCCTGGAGCATGCATTTTCACCACTGCTGCCCGCTCCGCAGGTATCTTTGTGCACAGTCTTTGTACTCAGGAAGCGTGCACTGGCTCAGTGAGCAAGTGCAGTGCGGTGTTCCTGACAAAGAAAAGCTGTAAATGGGTAATGTAACACAAGCATACAGCTGTATACAGTGTGGGCCAAATTTGAAATCTCAGTATATATTTCCGGAGTCACCCTCAGACGCTCACTCAGTCTGGGTTTGACCATAATAAAAAATGATGTAAAAAAGTTGCTGGATAACAAGATAGCAAGTATATATATTATAGGGTACAATTGAAATCTCCATATACATAGTCCCATAGTCAGTCTCAGATGCTTACTCAGTATGGATTTGACCGTAATACTAAATGTCGAACAAAGGTACAGTATAACAAGATACAAGATGTATCAAGTATAGGGTAAAAATTGGTATCTCCGATTCACTGTATACTCACTATGGATGATACCGTTATACAAAATTTTCAAAAAAGGTACTGTATCAGCACATACCAGGTGTATCCAGTCTAGGGGTAATTGTAAATTTCCATCTATACTTCCGGAGTCAGACACAGACACTCACAGGCTCAGTATGTATTACACCAGAATTTAACAAGTAGAAAAAGGGAAAGGTATTCGAAGCGTACAACAGTATACAGTGTTGTGGTACTTTTAAATCTTCGTATATATTTCAATCTCAGTAAGCCAGTCCAGACTCTCTGCTACTGGAAACTACATGGATACAAGTACAGACGGAAAGTCGAGTGTTAGCAGAAATTTGGGAATTACTCATCACGGGAATACCTCCCAGTAGATGTTGCAGAGGCGATGCAGACCCTCAATTACTGTGTCTGTGGAGACAGTGAAAACAGTTCTTTGTGAAGAAAGGATTGCTTTATTGCAGTAGCGTGGATCACATCACCGTTACTCGTCTCCATTAAATTGTGATCACAGGGAGAGATGTAGATATGGTCCTCACTGCCTATCATGATGTGTCTGGTCATTTTGGAGTGCAAAAGACAGAAGCCACAGACTGTAGGTGATTCTATTGGATTGGCATGAGAGGAGACATTGAAAAATGGTGGCAGGAATGTCACACGTCTGTGACTATCACAACTGTGAAAGGTGATCATAAAGCACCACTGCATCCACTTGTAAGTTGACGTCGATTACAAATGGAAGCCATTGATCATCTGAAGGTAGAGGCCAGCAGGACAGGGCATAGCTACATCTTAACCATCATCGATCAATACACCAAATTTCTAGTGGCCGTCCCTGTGAAGGATTTAACTACCCAGACTACACAGCGGTGGAGCAGGGAGAGGTAAGTATTGCAAATTGCAAGTGCTGTGGCCATGACCAAGCAGGGGGGCACACTCGTGGTCGACAGTACTGGCACAGGGCCCCTCATAGTATGTTGGTGTGTCTGACGGCGAGTGGGCGCCCCCACCATCAGAGACACTGTATTGTGCTATGAGGGGCCCTGTGCCAATGCCGTCGGACATCTGTGGGCCCTTCCACCTGTTCAGAGCAACAGCACTTGCCTGGGTGCCCCAGGTGTTGACCCCAGCCATTGGAGGGGTGGGCAGTCCACTTAGGGAGGTTTAAAAAATGGCATATGTTGATGTGTTGGCTGGACATTCAGCAGCTGCAAAGGGCGGAATTGGGCAAGTCCGAGGAAGAGGAGGACAAAAGCGAGGCAGTTTTCTGGCAACCTATGTGTCATCAGGGGAAAGTGGGACAAAATCCTTTGAAACCCATGCATGGTTCATTTTAACGAAGGTTAGATCATCAACATTTTGGGTAGACAGACTGTTCCTTTTTTCTGTCAGGATTGATCCAGCAGCACTGAAGACTTGTTCAGATAACACACTAGCAGCAGGGCAAGCGAGCTCCTGTAAGGCATATTGTGCCAATTCAGGCCAGGCGTCCAGTTTAGAGGCTCAATAGTCAAAGGGGAATGACCTGTGAGGGAGAACATCGATATGGGAGGAGAAGTAGTTTGCAACCATAGTTGACAACTGCTGTCTCCTGTCACTTTTAATCAATGCAGTATCAGCAGTCGTGTGAGCGGTACTTGAGAAATCATTCCACAACATGGTCATTAAACCCCTGTTTCCAATGCCACTTCGGCTGTGTGCACCACGAACACCTCTTCAATTGTGCCCACTACGGCTCGTGGGAGAACGAGCACCGCTGCTGTGTGCTGGGAAAGCCTCAAACAAACGGTTTACCAGAATTGCTTGTTTGCAATGCACTACTAGTGGTGGGTGGAGGAGCATTTTCAGGCAAATCCACATCCCTACAGTCACTCACAAACACTGTACCTGACCTTGGAACGCCAACATTTTCTCTTGCCCCCTGAGAAGCATCCTCCTGCCCAAAATAATCATCCCCTTCATCCTCCTCCTCTTCCTCTTCTTCCTCCACCTCGTCCAGGACAGTTCCCTGACCAGACAATGGCTGACTGTCATCAAGGCTTCCCTCCTCCTCTTCCTCCTCCACTGCAGTCACCTGATCCTTAATGTGCGTCAAACTTTGCATGAGCAGACGCATAAGTGGGATGCTCATGCATATGATGGCTTAGGCCTCTTTCACACTTCAGTTTTTTGCATCAGTTCAAATCCGCCAAAAAGTTAGACAAGCGGATCCGTTCTTAACTGATGTGAACAGATGGCACAGGATCCGTTTTGAGACGGATCCTGAAAATGAGGAAATTTAAAGGAAACGCCGGTCGGGAAAGAGAGAGAGAGAGAGAGAGAGATTTTTTTTTGTCCGGCAGCCAGAAAGAATTTCAGGTTAAATCAGTGTCTGGAGGATCCGCCAGGGAAAAAAACGTTACAAGCTCCGTTTTGAAATCTTTGAGGATGGTGACGGACAGCAACTTTTGGCGGATCCTCAAAAAAACCGGATGCAACGGACAGCAATCCGTCACAATCTGCCATTAATGCAAGTCAATGGGGAAAAAAACGGATCCTCAAAAAAAATTGAGGATCCGTTTTTTTTCAAAACCTGGCGGATTGTGACTGATTGTAAAAACTGAAGTGTGAAAGAGGCCTTACCAGCCGTGTGCATTCCTCAAAACACTGAAGGACTTTACAGAGGTCTTTCAGCTTTGACCACTGCACACCAGACAATTCCATGTCTTCCCTCAAACTGCCTGCCCGTGTATCCTCCCACATATACATTACAGCCTGCCTTTGTTCGCACAGCGTCTCAACCATGTGCAGGGTGGAGTTCCACTTTGTTGCAACGTCTATAATTAGGCGGTGCTTGGTGTGGTGGAGCAATTGCTGCAGCTTCTGCATACAAGTGGAGTGGACGTTTGAGCGATGGATGTGCAAGCACAGTCTTCGCACCTTTTGGAGCAGGGATGTTAACTCTGGATAATTATTAAGGAAGCACTGCACCACCAGGTTCAAAGTGTGAGCCAGGCAAGGTATGTGTGTGAGTTTTGCACGGGCTATGGCTGCCACAAAATTAAGGCCGTTATCACTGACTACCTTGCCTGCCTCAAGATGTAGACTGCTCAGCCATGACTTAGTTTGTCGCTGCAAGTAGTCGGCCAGTACCTCCGCGGTGTGTCTGTTGTCGCCCAAAGACATCATCTTTATCACAGCCTGCTGACGCTTACCACTAGCTGTTCGATAGTGGGAAACCTCATGTGCAACACTGCCAGCTGCGGATGGAGTCCTCGTGTGACTGCGCTCTGTGGATGAGCTTTCGCTGATAGAGGAGGTAGAGGAGGATTGAAAGCCTACAGTCAAATGTTTCCTATACCGTGGCCTAGGCAGCACTGTTCCACCGCCATTGTCCCCAGTGGAGCCTGCATCCACCACATTAACCCAGTGCACAGCGATGGACACTTAATGGCCCTGGCCATGCCTACTGGTCCATGCATCTGTTGTGAGGTGCACTGTTCCACTCTCTGACTGTTTTAGTGCATGGACAATGCAGTCTTTCACATGCCGGTGGAGGGCAGGGATGACTTTTCGAGAAAAGAAGTGCCGACTGGGTAGGTCATAGTGTGGGACAGCATAGGCCATGAGGTTGCGGAAAGCTTCGCTTTCAACCAAACGGTAGGGCATCATCTCAAATGAGATTAGTTAGTCAATGTAGGCGTTCAAACAAAGTGTACGTGGATGAGAGGATGAGTTCTTTCTTGTTCTACTCAGAGTGTCTGGTAGGGTGAGCTGGACTGGAGAGCTGCACGAGGGGGACGCAGCGGTGGACCAGACAGAGTAAGAGGGGGTTGGTGATGGTATTGGTGGTGATGGCCTAGATTCAGTGTTGTGTTGCAAAACCATTGTGATTCCCTGAGTGCTTTGGCCTTACGACACCTCCACATTTAGTGCTGGTGGTGTGCTTAACGGTGGCGGTGGTCTTACAGTGGGGGAAGTGATGGAGCTTTGCTGGCTACCTTCAGTCGGAGCAGGTGCGCATGTGCCACCTGAGGTTTTGTAGTCCGTCCTCGCTTGCAAGTGCATGTTGATTAAATGTCTAAGCATGCAACTGGTATTCAAATTTCTGAGTTGTTTACCTCAGCTAAAGGTACTTCCGCACTTCTTACAGGTAACCTTTGCCTCATCAGTAGGATTTTGGACAAAGAAGTGCCACACTGTACTCTTCCTTATATGGTATACATTTTCTGGCCTTGCACGCTGTGCTAAGTTGACCGTCTGGCCAAGCTGTCCTGCAACTCTTTTAGTTTTTGTTCCACTTTTTGGACAGCTATGGGCCTGGCAGATAACCGCTGCTGCGATGTTAATGCCTGCTGCGGATCCTTCTCCTTATCTGAACTATTGCCAGCACCACCCTCCTCCCCCAATGGATGCGAATCCGGGTCAAGAACTGGGTCATCCATCACCTCCTCTTCAAAGTCATCTGCACCTTCCTCTTTACCTTCCTCTGTGTCACCGTGTTAGGTGGTATAGTATGTGGGAAGGGGCACCTGAGTTTCATCAGGGTCAGATTCTGGCTCAATAGACTGCGAGGGCAATGTAGTGCTCTGGGTTGATGTACCAGCAGAATCATCTAGCAGTGGCTGTGCATCAGTGCACTCCATGTCAGATTCATCTTGGACTGGGGAATTCTGGATTTGACTGGATAACCCAGGCATGGTATGTGAAAAGAGCCCCATAGAGTAATCTGAAGTGTGGGATGCCGCATCCTTAACTTTTGGTGCGAGTGAAGGACACAAGGAAAGGTGTTTTTTCTGACCAGAACCCTGCACTGACGACTCCGTGCTTGCAGGTTTCGAACATTCAGAAGAGGAGACAATAGAGCCAGTGGCTGTTTCGGCAATGTACTCCAAAACCTGTTCCTGATGCTCTGGTTTTAAAAGCGGTTTTCCTACTCCAAGAAAAGGCAACCTTACAGGCCTTCTTGGGCCAGATGATGATGCAGGCTCAACACCTCCTGCCTTAGCTGCTATTGTGCTTTTGCCAGGACCAGCCGATGCACCACCACCATCAGTACCAGCTGGGCCCCCCTGCCCACGTCCGCGGCCTCTTCCACCATACGTCCTCATGTTTGGGAAAATGTACCAAAAATACCAGCAGAGAGATGGTACTGTATAAGGAGCATCCAGCTGTGTAAGGTGTATTAAAAAAATTAAATCTACGTATATATTTTGTTAGTCACAGACGCTCTCACAGTTTGTATTGGACCGTAATCCAACAAGCAGATATACGGAACTGTATCAGAACTGTACTGCTGTATACATTTTTTGTGTAACTAACAATCTCCGTATATGTATTTATGGAGTGTCACACACACACACGCTGACACTGTATAGATGAGACTGTAATGCGAACATCAGATATACAATACTGTTTGAGAAACGGACAGCTCTATACGGTGTGTGTATGGAAAATTGACAATCTCCGTCTATTCGTATAGGGACTGACACACGCTGTCTCTGTCTAGTTTTGTTCGTTATCAAACAGCAGATATACAAAACTGTTTGAAAAGCAGACAGCACTCTAAGGTGTAGGTTTGGAAAAACTACTCGGCTTTTTTTTCCAGAGTCACACACAGATAGCTTCTTTTGTCCTTGATACAAGGCGGTACTCTGTAATGTGTGAGGCACGTACACCACTATACGGTGCCTGTATGGAAAATTGTCAATCTCCGTCTATTTGTACAGGGACTGACACACGCTTTCTCTGTCTAGTTTTGACCGCATCAAACAGCAGATATATGAAACTGTTTGAAAATCGGACAGCTCTCTAAGGTGTATGTCTGGAAAAATGGAAAAACTCCTCAGCTTGTTCTTCCAGAGTCACACCCCATGATACCTGCCGGTACACGGTAGTGTGTGAGGAGGGTACACCGCAATACGATGTCTGTATGGAAAATTGTCAATCTCCATCTATTTGTATAGGGACTGACACACGCTGTCTCTGTCTAGTTTTGACCGTAATCAAACAGCAGATATACGAAATTGTTTGAAAAGCGGACAGCACTCTAAGGTGTAGGTCTGGAAAAACTGAAAAATTCCTCGGCTTCTTTTCCAGAGTCACACACAGAAAGCTTCTATTTGTCCGTGATACAAGGTGGTACATGGTAGTGTGTGAGGAGCGTACACCCTATATGGTGTCTGTATGGAAAATTGTCAATCTCTGTCTATTTCGATAGGGACTAACACACGCTGTCTCTGTCTAGTTTTGACCATGCTCAAACAGCAGATATACGAAACTGTTTGAAAAACGGACAGCTCTCTAAGGTGTAGGTCTGGAAAAATGGAAAAACTCCTCGGCTTGTTCTTCCAGAGTCACACCAAGATAGCTTCTATTTGTCGGTGATACCAGCCGGTACACGGTAGTGTGTGAGGAGCGTACACAGCTATACGGTGTGAAGAAATGAACACTCAGTAACTCTCCAGGACAAAATAATAAAAGTTGGAGTGCTTTGAAAAAAGCAGTTTGAACAGCAGTGTGCACACAGCAATGCAGCTAGCAGGTAGCCTTAAAAGGCAGCCTAATCACCACCAGCGCTGCTGCACACAACAAAAATCCTCCCCTTTCACTGCACACTAACTGTACAGTGAAAAGCGCTATCAGCAGAAGCAGTTTTTTTTCTTCTTCCCTGCCTAGCGCTCTCCCTGTTTCAGCAGCAGCACCTCTCTCTATTCTAAGATTGGCAGAAGTAAGATGGCTGTCAGCGGTCACAGCCTTTTATACCCACTGTGACGCCACACAAAGCCAGCCAATCACTTCAATGCCCTTCTCTAAGATGGTGGTGGCCGCTGCCCATGTCATCGCATTGCCCACAGTGTGCGTCCACCATCATTGGCTGAGAAAAGGTGCTGGAAGCATTATTTGAAACGCGACTTTGGCGCTCTGATCGGCGACCTCATGGCCGATCTCATGCTATGGACGGGTTTCGATTGGTGAAACACGACTTTAGCTAAAGTCGGCTATTTTTTAATTTGACCGACCCGTTTCGCTCAACTCTAGTGTATACATTAGCTGGCTCATGTCCTGTAAATAATTTTTTTTTTAAAAAAAGGTGCACTTTCCTCCCCATTTTTGATAACCAGCCAGGCAAAACTCACAGCTGGGGGCTGCAAGCCTCAGCTGTCAGCTTCAAGAAGTCTGGTTATCAATATAGGAGTCCCCACGCTGTTTTTTTAAAAATTATTTATTTATTTTATTATTTATTTTTGACAACCAGCTTTGCTAAAGCAGACAGCTGGGGACTGGTATTCTCTGCCTCATAAGGGGTGGATATTGGCCCCCCAGCCTAAAAATAGAAGCCCACAGCCGCCCCGAAAAGGAACATCTGTTAGACGCATTACTTCTGATGCTTTGCCAGGCTCTTCCCACTTGCCCTGCAGCGGTGGCAAGTGGGGTTAATATTTGTGGGGTTGATGTCACCTTTGTATTGTCAGGTGACATGAAACCCACGGCTTAGTAATGGAGAGGCTTCTATAAGACACCTGTCCAATACTAATCCAATAGTTACATGGTAAATAAAGACACAGCAAGAATAACGTCCTTTATTAGAAATAAGACTACACACAGTTTTCCATTTTTATTTAAAAATAACAAACACAGCTATACTCACCTAACGCCTAATTCCACCAAAGCCCTCGTTCTCCTGTAATAAAACTAAAATAGAAAACAACAATGTCCCTCACCTGTTGATCATTCTGTCTCACGCCGTAATCCATGTCTGGGGAAATGAATACTTTTCAACCTGGACTGTGCCAAGATACGATCGTCCAGGCTGAGAACCACTGGTGACAGAACTGCTGCAAGTTCAATGTCAGTGACCGGAGGTAACCTCGATGACGTCACCGCCAGTCACTGACGCTGCACTCGCAGCAGATCAGTCACCTGTAGTGTTGAGCATTCCGATATTGAAAATATCGGGTATCAGCCGATATTTGCGGTATCAGAATTCCGATACTTTTTGCATATCAAATACCGGAATCGGAAGTTCCCATAATGCTATGAGCCAGTTTGATTTGATTCAGCCAATGAGGAATCCTAATAAGTGTGGGCACATCCTGTTAGGCATGTAGGCATGTTAACTAATGGCATGGCTGTGATTGGCTGCTGAAATGATGTCATGATGCACTATAAAAGCCGCCGCCGCCGCCATTTTGGGTTCACTCTGCTGTGATTTCAGTTAGGGACAGGACGCTGCTGTTTTGACTCTGAGGGACAGTTTGAGATAGCGATTTGCTATATTGTGCTTTACCCAGGCTACTTTAGCAACCGCTGTGTGAAGCTTTCTTTTGCCTTGCAGAGCTGTTCACAGCTGTCTGCAAGGTCTGTGTGTCTGAGTGCAGCTCACGCTGTAATGTGTTCTGCAGCCACCTCTGGCTGTAGTCCGCTCAGCATGCGTCACTGCCTCATACATTGTCCTTTTTTCCTGTAGTGCTGCTTATTTTTCCTGAATTTCTCCTATTAGTGTGCTTCCATCCGTATCCAGCTAGATTGGTTGCAAACACTATGTAGGAGTAGATAGAGGAGCCTTTCTGCTGGCTTGTGCCCTGCAGCCCCAGTCAGATTACTATTAGCCTATTTTTTGGAGCCTCATCTATTGCATTGTAGGTTACCTTCCTGCATTGTAATAGCTACAAAAAGTTTGTGATACTAACGCTTTTACATCTTTGGTCACATCCTTTTTTTTTTGTGAAAAAAACCACATAAATAAAGTTCATCAAACACTCCACTTTACAGTTGTGTGGGCCACATTAGCTCATATTAAAGTGTAGTCCACACTTTATAAAATTAGTGTTTCTTATACCTGTTAGCAGCTGTTCAGGAATAAGCACACTAAGCCCTTAGTACTTTTCTGCCTATCTTTATCAGTCTACCAAGATGAAGAAGGCAGGGAGTAAGGCACGTGGTCATGGGCGTGGAGTTTCAGCAGGGATAGAACGTGGGGATTCTGTGCCTGCTGCGGGCACCAGTGACTCAGCATCCCCCAGTTTTCTCAGGGAACAGTCTTTTATGCGCAGCTTTGCAGGAGCTCACCGTACCCCACTGCTGCGGGAGGAACAAATTGAAGCCGTTGTCGGATGGATGGCAGCTAACGCATCGACATCAATTATTTCCACATCCTCTCAGGTCCAGAGCATTGAAGAGCAACCATCTGTCTCTTCACCACCTGCCAAATTGCCCAGGCAGTCAGAGAGCCCTAGACAGGAGCCATCTTCTGTTCTATGAATCTCTTGGCTTGGAAAGAGGGGGCCAGCCAAGCAGCATTCTAGAATGTGAAGAAGAGGGAGTATGCAGTGATGCGCAACTGCTTTGTTTCTCTGAATCTGAAGAGGCGGATGGGCCAGTGCCTATGGTCAGCACACCTCAGTATGCTTCTGATGATGAGACTCAGGTGCCACTTTCTGGTGCGTACTGTGCTGGCGAGATTACCCAGGAGAAGCAGGTGTTTGAAGAGGGTAGTGTAGATGATGAGGTCCTTGACCCATCATGGCGTGAGGAACAGGAAGGTGGTGGGAGCAGCTCTGAGGAAGAGATTCCCCAAACGGCCAAAACAGGAAGGAGAGGGAGGGGGCAGACTCGGTTGCCTGTAGCCTCCACTTCTGCACCTATTAGGAGCATTCCTCTCTCAAAATCCAAAACGGGCGCTCCCAGAACTTGCAGTGCGTGGTCCTTTTTTGACACAGTTGCAGATGACATTTGCTTTGTCAAATGCAAGCTGTGTAATCAGAAAGTCAAAAGAGGTAAAAGTTTCAGCAACCTCAATACTACAAATATGTGGAAACATGTGCGGCCAAGCACGTGGTGGAGTTACAAAGACACACTGAAGACGTAGGCCAACCTACAGCACCACCTTCCACCTCTTCAGCTCGTGTTTTAGCCTCTTCCTCCAGCTCACACACAGCTGGTTCGGCTTCCTCACAGCATCGCCATGGAAGAACCTCTGGCACTGTTATACAGAGACCCAATGTAATTCCACCCACAGCACCACATTCCCTGTCATCCTCACACTCCCAGGCCATTCTACAGCCATCGGTAGCACAGGCATGGGAGAAAAGGTGGCAATACTCGGCAAACCATCCCCGAGCACAGGCTCTGAATGCTGGCATTGCAAAACTACTGTCCCTTGAAATGCTCTTATTCAGGCTGGTGGAGACTGACACCTTCGTAACTTCATGGCATTGGCAGTGCCACAATACAACGTGCCCAGCCACTTTTATTTCAGCAGCCCATTGGGTAAATGTTGTGGAGCCGGGTACAGATCTTGAGAGTGGCGCTGTACGTGTTCTGCCAACTCCAAGGATTGCAGGAATCCAGTCTGTATACATTGACTCCTCCTCATACTCCAGTTCCTCTGAATCAGCGCTGCAGGAGCCGTCACGGTCTACCTCCATATGGACCCGTGAACGCTTACCTGTTATGACCGATATGAGCCCAGCCGTGGCCAAACGTCAACAGGCCGTACTGAAATTAATTTCTTTGGGGAATCGAAGCCAGACAGCGCAGGAGCTCTGGAATGCCATCAAGCAGGAGAGCGACCTGTGGTTTGTGCCAGCGAATCTCCAGCCAGGCTTGGTAGTGTGTAACAATGGCCGAAATCTGGTGGCAGCTCTGGGCCTAGGCAACCTCACTCACATCCCATGTCTGGCACATGTGCTCAACTTGGTCGTGCAGAGTTTTTTGAGGGACTATCCGGATCTTGATGTACTGCTACACAAGGTCCGCATAGAGTGCGCTCACTTGCGGCGTTCCAGCATGACAAGATCGTGCATTGCAGCTCTGCAGTGCCGATTCCGCCTTCCGGAACATCGCATCATATGTGATTCCACCAGGTGGAATTCAACGTTACATATGTTGGAGCAGTTGTGTGAGCAGCAGGCAGCAGTAATGTAGTACCAGCTGCATCAGGTGCAATTAAGTCGCACTGCCGTTCACACTTCACGACCACTGAGTGGGCCTCTATGAAGGACATTTGCCACGTTTTGTGTGCCTTCGATGATTCCAAGCGGATGGCGAGTGCAGATGATGCACTAGTCAGCATGACTGTCCCTCTTATCTGCCTGCTTCAAAAAACACTGCAAGCACTAAGGGAGGAGGTTTTGGAAAAGGTGGAGGACGTGGAGTCTCAATGCCTTCTGCTTCTGGACAGTCTGCACAACGTGGTTCCTCACAAAGGCCTAGGCAGGGGACACTGTGAGGAGGATGACGAGGAGTCAATGGAGGAGGAAGACATCTGTCCAGAGGAGGGAGGTACACAATGCTCTAGTAGTCAGTATGTACAGTGAGGGTGGGATGATGCAGAGCAGGCAGAGATGGCGCCTCAAGCAGGGGACAGCGTTTCTTGGCCAGGTGGAAGTCTGCAGCACATGGTTGATTTCATGCTGCTGTGCCTGAGAAACGACCGCCGCATCGCCCACATTCTCAGCACGCCTGATTGTTGGGTGTACACCCTCCTAGATCCTCGCTACCGGGACAACTTACAAAGCCTCATAACACTGTTGAATCGGGAGCGTAAAATGCGGGAGTGCCAAGACACCCTGGTGCATTCCATCAGTTTCTCCATTCCACCCGAGAGCAACGCTGCTAGTGCTTTACAAAGCAGCTCTGTGCGTCGAGGCAGTGGAGGAAGCTCTGCACAATGAGGGAGCAGAAGCAGCGCCTCAGCTCAAGGCAAGACCAGTAAGGCCCAAATGTGGCAAAGCATTGTGTCCCCGCCCCAAATGTCTACACCATCACAGACGGCTCCAGTCAGCAGGAGGCAACGTTTCACGTCAGATGGTGACAGACTACATTTCTTGCCCTCTCAGTGTACTCCCAGACGGCTCTTCCACCTTCAAGTTTTGGGTCTCTAAGCTGGATACATGGCCAGAGCTTAGCCAGTATGCATTGGAGGTGCTGGCTTGCCCTGCTGCTAGTGTATTATCGGAACGCGCCTTTAGTGCAGCAGGTGTGTACTAACAGACCGTCGCATGCGACTATCCTCTGATATCGTTGACCTGCTTACTTTTCTGAAAATGAACAATGCCTGGATCTCGCCGGAGTTTACCAGTCCTCTTCCAGATTAAATAATTGGCTGGCAGCAGTATCCAGGTCTCTTGTTGTGTTCATGTTTCTACCACCTGAACTGATTGACCCTGGGCTCCCACACCGCCAGTTGCTGCTCAGAAGTGCCGTCTGCACAGAGAAAAACACTAGCTCCTGTGTTAGTGGGGTTCAGTAACGCCAGCTGCTCCCCTGCTGTGTGTCCAGCAACGTCTCCTGCTCCCTCCACATTCACACTACATCAGATATTAAACTTGCTCCAATTAGGCCTCAGCCTACACCCTGATTGGCCCTGGGCTCCAACACTGCCAGTTGCTGCTCAGAAGTGCCGTCTGCACAGAGAAAAACACTAGCTCCTGTGTTAGTGGGGTTCAGTAACGCCAGCTGCTCCCCTGCTGTGTGTCCGGCAATGTCTCCTGCTCCCTCCACATTCACACTACATCAGATATTAAACTTGCTCCAATTAGGCCTCAGCCTACACCCTGATTGACCCTGGATTCCAACACCGCCAGTTGCTGCTCAGAAGTGCCGTCTGCACAGAGAAAAACACTAGCTCCTGTGTTAGTGGGGTTCAGTAATGCCAGCTGCTCCCCTGCAGTGTGTCCGGGAATGTCTCCTGCTCCCTCCACATTCACACTACATCAGATATTAAACTTGCTCCAATTAGGCCTCAGCCTACACCCTGATTGACACTTGGCTCCAACACTGCCAGTTGCTGCTCAGAAGTACCATCTGCACAGAGAAAAGCACTAGCTCCTGTGTTAGTGGGGTTCAGTAATGTCAGCTGATCCCCAGCTGTGTGTCTGGCAATTTCTCCTGCTCTGTCCACACTCACACAACTACAGATTTTAAACTTGCTCCAATTAGGCCTCTGCCTCCATTCTGTTTGTACTATTGACCCTGGGCTCCAACACCGCCAGTTGCTGCTCAGAAGTGCCGTCTGCACAGTCATCATATGCTCCAGTGTTATTGGGGTTCAGTAATGTCAGCTGATCCCCAGCTGTGTGTCCAGCAATTTCTCCTGCTCTGTCCACACTCACACAACTACAGATTTTAAACTTGCTCCAATTAGGCTTCTGTCTCCACTCTGTAGTATTTACTCTGGGTTCCAGCACCGCCAGCTGGTTCCCGGCAGTGTCTTTGGCACGGGTACTCCCTCCTGCCCAGCCTGGTTCCAGCACGCCAGCTGTTTCCGGGTAGTGTCAACGTCACTTTGCCACCAATACGTTGTTCTGTCATGTTGCGCTCTGGTAAGCCGACTCTACGGTGCCTGCAGTTTAGGTGCTTCCTATGTGGGCTGCGGGATCTGGCAATAAAGGCTGGTTCCGTAGTGCCAATAGGACAAGCACCCCCTGTAGGACTGTGGGTTTCGGTAACTGCGGCCGGCTTGCGGCCTTGTAACTTTGTTTTTCATGGGTGCCTTCTGCTACCCATCCGGGTTCGAGTACCGTCTGCTGGTTCTCGGCTTTGCCTTTGGCTTAGGTGCCTCCTTCTCGGTATCCGAGTTCCAACAACGTCTGCTGGTCCTTGGTAGTGCTTTCTGGCACAGGTACCTCCTGCTTAGTAACAGGGTTCCAGTACCATCAGCTGCTTCTCGGTAGTGCCATTGGCTCTTGTTCCTTCTGCTACCCCTCCGGGTTCCAGCACCGTCAGCTGGTCCTCGGCAGTGCTTTTGGCTTAGGTGCCTCCTTTTCGGTATCCGAGTTCCAGCAATGTCTGCTGGTCCTTGGTAGTGCTTTCTAGCACAGGTACCTTCTGCTTAGTAACCGACTTCCAGTACCATCAGCTGGTCCTCAGTAGTGCCATTGGCTCTTGTTCCTTCTGCTACCCCTCCGGGTTCCAGCACCGTCAGCTGGTCCTCGGTAGTTCCATTGGCTCTTGTAGCTTCTGCTACCCATCTGGGTTCCAGCACCGTCAGCCTGTTCTCGGCAGTGTCTTTGGCACGGGTACTCCCTCCTGCCCAGCCTGGCTCCAGCACGCCAGCTGTTTCCTGGTAGTGTCAACGTCACATTGCCACCAATACGTTGTCTTGTCGTGTTGCGGTCGGGTTAGCCGACTCTATGGTGCCTGCAGTTTAGGTGCTTCCTATGTGGGCTGCGGGATCTGGCAATAAAGGCTGGTTCTGTAGTGCCAATAGGACAAGCACCCCCTGTAGTAGTGTGGGTTTCGGTAACTGCGGTCGGCTCGCGGCCTTGCAACTTTGTTTTTCATGGGTACCTTCTGCTACCCATCTGGGTTCCAGTACCTTCAGCTGGTTCTCGGCACTGCCTTTGGCTTGGGTGCCTCCTCCTCGGTATCCGAGTTCTAGCAATGTTTGCTGGTCCTTGGTAGTGCTTTCTGGCACAGGTACCTCCTGCTTAGTAGCCGGGTTCCAGTACCATCAGCTGCTCCTCAGTAGAGCCATTAGCTCTTGTTCCTTCTGCTACCCCTCCGGGTTCCAGCACCATCAGCTGATCATCGGTAGTTCCATTGGCTCTTGTAGCTTCTGCTACCCATCCGGGTTCCAGTACCGTCAGCTGGTTCTCGGCAGTGCCTTTGGCTTAGGTGCCTCCTTCTCGGTATCCGAGTTCCAGCAACGTCTGCTGGTCCTTGGTAGTGCTTTCTAGCACAGGTACCTCCTGCTTAGTAACCGGGTTCCTGTACTATCAGCTGCTCCTCGGTAGTGCCATTAGCTCTTGTTCCTTCTGCTACCCCTCCGGGTTCCAGCACCGTCAGCTGGTCCTCGGTAGTTCCATTGGCTCTTGTTCCTTCTGCTACCCATCCGGGTTCCAGTACCGTCAGCTGGTTCTCGGCAGTGCCTTTGGCTTAGGTGCCTCCTTTTCGATGTCCGAGTTCCAGCAACGTCTGCTGGTCCTTGGTAGTGCTTTCTAGCACAGGTACAGTACCTCCTGTTTAGTAACCAGGTTCCAGTACCTTCAGCTGGTCCTCGGTAGTGCCATTGGCTCTTGTTCCTTCTGCTACCCATCCGGGTTCCAGTACTGTCAGCTGGTTCTCGGCAGTTCCTCAGCCTTCTTGTACCTTCTGCTACATTTCCAAGTTCAAGCTTTTTGAAATGGTTTTTGGTAATCACTCTGGATCTCCCTGACGACGACCCTGAAGACGGCAACCCTGAAGACCACCCCGAAGAAGACGATGACCCCGAAAACGATGACCCTGAAGACAACGACCCTGAAGACCACCCCAAAGAAGACGACGACCCTGAAGATGACGACCCTGAAGACCACCCCAAAGAAGACCAAAAAGATGACCCTGAAGAAGATGACCAAGAGGACAAAGAGCATGAAGACAACCACCAAGATACAGAACATCAAGAGACAGAAGACCAAGAAGCAGAAGAACAAAAAGCAGAAGAACATTAAGCATAAGACTAAAAATCAGAGCTAAAGATATTATCTAAATTATAAGCAGAAGAAGACTAAGCAGTGTATGGGGGTGAGTCCGTTCCTCCTCGTGGTGCCCCTGGAAAATACCTGCTGCTGCAGGCCAAACTGAATGCGGACAAATCCTGTTGTAAATCTTTTGTGACAGGCAGAACGGAAGGTGTAATCTTCAAACTTTTATAGATAACAACTACAGGAATGCCTGTCACAAATAAGAATATGATGAAGAAGACTAGGAAGAAGATGAAGAAGTAGAATATGAAGAAGAATAATAGTTGAATAAGAAGAATATGAAGAATGTAAAAAAAAGAATTATAGGAAGAAGGTGAAGAAAAAGAAGATGAATAAGGTGAAGAAGTTGATGAAAAAGATGCTGCTGCTGAGGATGAAGGAGAAAGTGTGGGAGAAGTAAAAAAGAAGGTGAAGAGCATGGAAGTAGTGAAACATACATATCTGACAAAATATAAAAAAGGTTAACATAGTCAATATCTTTGTAACTCCGAACGTCTTAAAAAAAATTTATTCCTGCTATTCCATTTGATTGGGCTAAACCTCTATGCCTTTAATGTCTCCTCCACCTCCCCCAATACATTCTACATTATTCTTAGTTATTTTCCTTCATGTAGAATTAACCTACAAGGAAAGAAAAGGTTTATTTTAATTCCGATATTTCTGTCCCATTGACTTGCATTGGTTTCCGGTATCGGAATCAGCAATATCCGATACTTTTTGGGTGTCCGTCCGATCCAATCCGATCCGATATTTCCCGATATTGGAAGGTATCGCTCAACACTAGTCACCAGTGGTGAAGTCCATTTTCAGTGTCCGTGCCTGGACAGTAGGTATCTGGTATGGATGCCGAATTTTACTGTTTGGATTCGCCTATCTTTATACACAGGTTGGGACATTTATATGTCTACACCTAAATAAAATGGGAATGGGTGGTGATATCAACTTCCTGTTTGTGGCACATTAGTATATAGGAGGGGGGAGACTTTCAAGATGGGTGGTGACCATGGTGGCCATTTTGAAGTTGGCCATTTTGGATCCAACTTTATTTTTTTCAATGGGAAAAGGGTCATGTGAGACATCAAACTTATTGAGAATTTCATGTAAAAACAATGGTTTGCTTGATTTTAATGTAACTTTATTCTTCCATGAGTTATTTGCAAGTTTATGACCACTTGTAAAATGTGTTCAAAGTGCTGCCCATTGTGTTGGATTGTCAAGGCAACCCTCTTCTCCCACTTTTGACGGACTGATAGCAACAACGCAGAAGAAATGCTCGCACAGGCTTCCAGTATCCATTGTTTCAAATGCTGCACATCTCGTATCTTCACAGCATAGACAATATCCTTCAGATGATCCCAAAGATAAAAGTCTAAGTGGGTCAGATCGGGAGACCTTGGTGGCCATTCAACTGGCCCATGATGACCAATCCACTTTCCTGGAAACTGTTCATGTAGAGATGCTCGGACCTGACACCCATAATTGATGGTATGGTGTGGTATGTGGGGTACAAAGATAGTGGGGCCATTCTTCATCAATGGAAACCTCAGTGCCACTGGATATCTGAAATTGTTATGACTTACATCTGAAGCTTCACTGATAATTGTCAGTTGAGCTTCTGATGTAGACACTGGGGGCCTCCAAGGGAGTGGGGGCCCTAGGCAGCTGCCTAGTCTGCCTTGCCGTAATGCCGGACCTGCCTAATAGGTAAATCATTGGAAATATGCTTATCATCGTCGCCAGGTCTTGCTATCTGGCGTCTGTGAATAGCAGCCACTTTATTGTGATTTTCAGATGCTGGAGACAGAATTGGGGAACGTGGACTACATGGAATCTGCATGGCACATTTTAAGTCATAAATTGGTGAAGTAGGGAGTGTCTATTGTATTTATTTCTAACTTTTTATGTCTTTCAGGTATCCTTGTCTGGACTACTTCAGATTCATTGGGTAGCTTCAGACCTGCATGAAATTTTTTAATTTCAATAAATTAGGGAAATGGATTGTGTAGGGGAGTCTTAATTTAAATAAAATGTTTTTTTTTCTGTGTATGTGTTTATATTTTTTTATTACCAGGTTAGTAATGGGAGTGCCTGATAGACACTTCTCCATTACTAACCTTAGAGGTTGATGGCTGGGGTGTTTTTGACAAATCACAACTGTCATCAACCTCAACTATCATTACCCCTATTGCCACTGCACCAGTGTAATCGGGAAGAGCCGGGCAAAGCATCAGAATGTGATTTTCCACTTCTGGGGCAGCTGTGAGATTGTATTTTTAGGCGAGGAAGGGCACAATAACCAGGGATCTTCCCAGTCTGATTATATAAGCCCAGAACTGTCTGCATTACTTTTGCTGTTCATCAAAAATAGGGAGGACCACAAGTAATTTTTCTAAATTATTTATTTACTTATTAAAACCAGGCTAAAAACACCTGTGTAAATGCACTTAGAATGCATGTGCATTTTTTTTTCTACGGATTTACTATATTTAATACAAGTCTATGTGGAAATTCCACACAGAAGACTGAGCGTTCTCCCAAGAAAAATTAACATGCTTTGGCTTGGAAACTCACACCATACGTGAGTTTACGCAGCATAAAAAAGAAGCACAGTGGGCATATGATTTCTATGCATCCCATTTACTGTGCTTGTACTGTACAAGGAAGTTTTAAATGCAGCGAAAAAATGCTGTGTTCAGAATGCTAGCATTACTGTTCGTGTGCATGCAGCTTAAGACCCGATGATGCGATACAGCCGGCCAATCACAGTAATGCCAGTAGCCAATATGGCTACGGCATTACCGTGTATGGCAGAAAATCCCAACATGTTTATTGACTGTCTAACAGCAGCAAAACATGTGGGACAAGGACTCGTGCATGGCACACAAGCACCCACGATACTTGATTGAGTAACGAGCGTACCAATGCACCCTGAAACTCCATCAAGTATTGAGCAATGGCAAGCACACTCACTCATCACTACATAATACAACTTGTTCTGGATCATATGGGTGGTGTTGGGCATCCTGGTAGTATACATGGGCCATGGAGTTATTTGTTAAAAGGGCATTTCATTTTTGTTTTGGTGGCTATGTACACTAAATATTTATAACTAGCTGAAGAGCCTGGCGCTGCCCGGGCATAGTAACTATCTATGGTTATGGTTACGGTTAGTTAGTGTGCAAAGCTGAGTGTATAGCCCCACCCACGCCGCATAGCCACATTCATTATTATATCCCACATCATCCCATCAGCTAGAGCTACCGGACTACTAACTCTAATATCCCATACCGTCCCGTCAGCCAGAGCCACCGGACTACTAATATCCCACATCATCCTGTCAGCCATAGCCACCAGACTACTACCCCTAATATCCCACATCATCCCATCACAGCTGCCAGACTACTACCCCTAATATCCCACATCGTCCCGTCAGCCAGAGCCACCGAACTACTACCCCTAATATCCCACATCATCCCGTCAGCCATAGCCACCAGACTACTACCCCTAATATCCCACATCGTCCTGTCAGCCAGAGCCACCTGACAACTACCCCTAATATCCCACATCATCCCGTCACAGCCGCTGGACTACTACCCCTAATATCCCACATCATCCCATCAGCCAGAGCAACCGGACTACTACCCCTAATATCCCACATCGTTATATATATAAAGCTGAGTGTAGAGCCCCGCCACTCCGCATAGCCACATTCATTATAACATCCCACATTATCCCATCAGCCAGAGCTACCGGACTACTATCCCTAAAATCCCACATCATCTCATCAAAGCCAGTAAAAGTAGAATAGTGAAATTGCACAGAAACATGGTTCACTAAGAACCCAGGTCAACTTGTAATTTGACTGGCTGAGTTGCTCATGGATGTGCAGCATCTGTATGCAATATAGTATCATATTTAATGGGTTGTTATGGGAAAAGCATTACATGTTATATGGGTATATTCAGGTGAATTATGGGGAAAGTAGCACTTTAAAAAACTGACAGTATCAGAGCACAGTTACACATCAATAATGCATAAAAGTGTCTGTGAGAAAATACTAAATCCACATGACATTTAATATGTGCACTTTCCTACATTCATGTGTGTCACTTAATGATACCACACAGGAGGGGGGGATTCATTTCTGTCATGTACTCACTCCTCCTTTCTGGGGGACAGATGATGGCTGGAGCTTATGTTCCTGGGGATGCTAGATTTCTCCCACCATGTCAGTGTCTGCTGAGGTGTTGTCAAGTGGGAAAACTTGCGCATAGCAACCAATCACAGCTCAGCTACTTTTAACCACCTGTGGTGAAATGATAGATACTTAGTGATTGGTTGCAAGGAAAACTGTTGGTCATAGCAACCAATCACAGCTTAGCTTCTTTTGAACAGCTCTGGTGAAATGAAAGATGCTTTGTGATTGGTCGGTGATACACACACACATACACATTGATTTTTATATATAGAGATGGGAAGAAATGAATTGAGACATCTGCCTCTAGGTATCCTTGATGCATTTGTGGGAATGGTGGGATGTTTTAGCTTTCTTATAATGATACATATTGCATTTAATAAATGAAATTATAAATATAAAAAGGTCTTATTAAAAGCCCAGATTATAGCTGTGTTTAAACAAAAAATTGCCACTGTTGTGGCCTTTTCTCTACATCTCAGTCCTCCTTTTTTCTGGGGAAAGGGGACTGGGAGTGAGTCAATGGGCTAGGGCTACAAGTGTCCATGTAAGGGAAAGTTTTAGTAGGGATAAATTCAAAGTGTAAAACGGGTTTTTAAGACATGTATTACTTGTGCAATACAAAAATCCATCCAGACATGAAAGAGTTAGTATTAGCTTATTTTTTAATGATGCACTGTGGCCTTGCTCTGCAATTTTGTTCACTATTGTAAAAACCGTCAAATAATATTAGTGATGTTTTAAGATTTTGAAATTTTTTCATACTTTATTAATAAAGAATGAAAACATTACTATTTACTCAATGGGCATAAAAGGAAAAAAATTGACTTGGAGCATTGGGACTTGTCTATACTCCAAGATAAACTTTCTTGGCACCAACATAACCCAAATTTAATGCTGAAAGTGGTTCCCTATTTGGAAAAGCTCAGTTTTCAAGAGCCAAGCTGTGAATTATGCTAAGGGCTTTGCATAGCAGTTGGTCTTTTGCCGATGAATGCAGAAGCTGAATATGATTCAGAAGTGGAGGAATTATCACAGAAGGTCAGACTAATTAAATCTGAAGAAGTCACCAGAGAGCCCAAAGCTTCCAAACATAATATCTTCAAAGCATAGACACATGCAGGGTTTGATAAGAAGAAGGTCACAGACACAAGGATATCCTACATTGAAATTTTCATTTAGGGTTATAAAGTGGGTTTACAAAGTTTTCAGTTGTCCACTGTTTCTTAATAGACATAGACTTAGGCCTTGCATAGTAAATTATTCTAAATACTAAAACATTTGGAAAATATAACGCTTTTATAAAAATTGAAAAGGCAGTCAGATTTTACCATAAAGCCTCTACATAGCTTATTTATATAGAAGATAAAGAAAAATAACTACAGTATGAAATATTTAAGTTGACAGTGAATGTCAGATAGGACATTCAAAAATCCTATGAAATTTCAACTTTAAAAAAGATTCTAAAGCCCTAAGCACACGTGGAGTATTTAGTGAGTTTTTTACCTCATTTTTGAGCCAAACTCAGGTGTGGAACAAACAAAGGAAAAGTATAATAGAAACACAAGCACCACTTCTGTATTTTTTTGCCCACTCCTTGTTTCGGCTTATAAATACTTAAGTAAAAACTCACCAAATACTCAAAGTGTGCACATGGCCTT
Organism: Dendrobates tinctorius; assembly: GCF_039654945.1. NCBI lineage: Eukaryota > Metazoa > Chordata > Amphibia > Anura > Dendrobatidae > Dendrobates > Dendrobates tinctorius. The sequence goes on from NW_027361675.1 coordinate 57,200,100, forward strand.
AAGGTTCATACATGACACAACTATTGACATGGTGATTGTAAAGCAGGGAATGAAAGCTGTATAACGTCCTTGTTGTGAGCCACCTAACCTAAAAATATGATTGTATATGGACTGTCTGAATGGTTATTATTTTCAGATCTAAAATGCAGACGTATAGGTATCAGTGATGAGGGAACATCTTATCCAAGCATGCTAGGGCATTATCCAAGCATCTGGGAGTGCTATTATATTACGTTTGAGTCTGTGTGGCTGCATAATTTGAAACTTTTAGAAAGCCTCAACACATGTGCGGACGGCCTGTCTTTTAGGCAAACCCAACATGTGTTGTATCTGTCAAAGGCTGGTTTCACACTTGCGTTTTTTTGCGCTGCTTTTTAGCGCAAAAAAAGCATGCATTTTTCCCCTATACTTTAACATGGGTACGCATATGTGCGCATACATATGCGCACGTACGCATTTGTATGCGCATGCGTTTTTTTGCAGTGTGCGCTCGGGCACACAAAATGCATCCTGTTGCATTTTTTGTGCGTCCGACTTGCCCCCAAAAAACGCATGCGCACGCAATGCATTTTTTTACAGCAAAACACACATTAAAGTCTATGGGCGGGCATACGTGCGCATTGTAATGCGCACATATGTGCAAAAAAAGCATGCGGTTTTTTTTAAAAAATGCACCAAAACCCGCAAAAAAAACGCACACAAACGCATGATGCGTTTTTTTCATGCGTTTGTGTGCGCAAAAAACGTGCAGCAAAAAAACGCAAGTGTGAAAGTAGCCTAACAGCTGCAAATCACGCAGCCGCAGAGACTCGAACACAATATACGAGCACACCCCGATGCTTGAATAACGTCCGAGCATGAACGAATAAGATGTTATCTGAGCACGTTCACACATTAGTGACAGACATGTCTTTAGAAGCCATGTTATAAAACAGAGCAGCATTATGGACATGTTAATTAACCCTAAAGGTACATTTTCATTAGAGTTTTTTAACTAATTGTTATTGCACAACTGATGTATTTTTTGCTTCAATTTTTAAATCTATACCTTATAGACTTTGGCTTCAAATTAAAAAAAGCATATGCTTTTTAAGTTTTGTGTGGACGTGAGGAAGCACTACAATCAAAGTTTGTATCCTTTTAATACAGTCATGGCTGAAAATTTTGGAATCCTTGAAATTGTTCCAGGAATGTTAGTATTTCTCCCAGATAATTATTGCAATTACACATATTTTGTTATATACGTTTATTTCCTTTGGTTTTTTTTGTGTTGTTCCAATACACACAAAGGAAAAATAAGCCAAATTGTATGTAATTTCATACAAAACCCCCAAAATGAGTTGGACAAAATTGTTGTTACCTTTCCAAAATTATGGGTAAACAATTTTGTTTCAAACATGTGATACTCATTCAATCTCACCTGTGGCAAGTAATAGCTGTGGACAATATGAAAATCACACCTGAAACCAGATAAAAAGGGGAGAAGTTGATTCAATCTTTGCAAATTGAATATCAACAATTTCAAGGTTACAAGATCATTTCCAGAGAGCTTGAGGTCATTTGTCCATGGTGTGCAACATAGTGTGTGCATAGCAGTTAAATTCCCTGGACGTGGGAAGGAGAGAAAAATTGAGGAAGGGTTACAATGCAGGAAAGAAATTCAAGCTGTCCTCCAGGCTCAGGGTGCATCAGTGTTAGTGCAAACTATCCATCGATATTTTAATGAAATCAAACGCTAAGGCAGGAGACTCACTGCTGAACAGACATTAAAAGTTAGACTGCAGTTTGCCAAAATGTACGTGAGTAAGCCAAAATCCTTCTGGCAAAGCGTCTTGTTGACAGATGATACAAAGATAGAGATTTTTTTTAAAGGAAACCTGTTACCTCATTTTTCTAATAGATGTGCCTTTTCAGGGCAGATGTGGGTTGCAATTTTTAGGCTGGGGGGCCAATATCCATGGCACCTTACCAGCATGAAAATACCAGCCCCCAGCTGTCTGCTTTAGCAAGGTTGGTTGTCAAAAATGGGGGGATACCCGGCTCCATTTTTTAAAAATAAGTAATTTAAATGATTAAAAAATATGGCTCGGAGACCCCTCTCTTCTTGAAAACCAGCCTTGCTAACTCTGACAGCTGAGAGTTGCAGCCACAGCTATCAGTCTTGCCTGGCTGGTTATAGAAAATACAGGGGGACCCAAACTGTATTTTTCATTCAATTTTTTATTTATAGCTCAGGAGCCAGCTGATGAATACTACCATCAGCGGCTCCTGCTCTCACTGTTATTAGCGGCAGCAAGTGTAAGCTGATGGGAGTAATATTTCCATCAGCCACCATCTGCTGTCATTGTCCTCACTTGAATACAACTCTCATTATTCTCCCCTGCTTATGCTGATCGCCGGCAGAGCAGGGGGAAAACGATGAGAGTCATATTCAGCACCCGTTGATGGGGAACAGCGCTTACTGTATCGCTGCTTCCCTGGTGTCCGTCATGTGATACTGATGTGGCACACAGGTAGCACACGGTTGCCACATGTATTACACACATGGACACTGACATCTTCGGCACCAATTTGATGTTATCATGAGCGCCGTGGGAAAATTTCTAATAGCACTCACGCTGCGATCAGAAAGGCGAAGTGAGTTCATTGGCTGTGAACTCCCAGGACCTTTTTGACAGCACCAGGTGTGTGAGAACTTTCTCACGTTCACTGTGACGTCAGACAGGTCCTACCAGTTTGCCACGAGACACTGGGCAGCGGTAGCAGATGCTGCTCAGTGTCTCTGCTGTATGGCAGGCTGTATGGTCGCATCATGCAACTATGCAGCCTGCCATCTAGATGTAGCATAGCTAGAACCTTCTTGGATTATTATCTTCCCTGCGGAAAGGTGAGGAATATTGTTTTTTATTTTAACGCTTTTGCAGACACAATGGTGTTGGTGGAATGTGCGATGTCTTAAATATGGTTTAGTTAAGATTTATTAAAAGGAGTCTGTGTCATTCTTTCAATTAAAGGACTTTTTTCTGGGTGTATGTATTTTTGTACAATATGACTATGGGGTTAGTAATGGGGGCGTCTTATTGTTGCCTCTCAATTGGTAACCTCTGGGCTTGATGTCACCTGACAATACAAAGGTGACATCAACTCCCCCCAAATATCACCCCACTTGCCACAACAACAGAGCAAATGGGAAGAGCAAGATGAAGTGCAAGAATTGGCACATCATAGAGATGCGCTTTTTTGGGGGTGGCTGAGAGCTGATTATTTAGCCTGGGGGCAGTATCCATATCCCATTCCTAGACTATTAATATCAGCACTCAACTGTCTGCATAGCTTTTGCTGGCTATTAATTATTATTAAATGTCTTTTTTGGGGGTCCTCCATTTTAATAGCCAGTAAAGGCTAAGTATAAAGCTGTGTGCTGATATTAATAGCCTGGGAAGCTCCATGGGTTATTCCCTCTTCCCAGACTATAAACATCTGCCCCCAGCCATCGGATTTCCCTCTGCTGGTAAAAAAAAATTATGTGGGAGCCCATGCCATTTTTTCTGAAAAATAATCTTTTAATAATTAAATACATATACAGTAAACTGTGTACACATTGTGCTAATTGTATATGTCGCTGACATCTGAATATCTAAATATCTATGTGTATATGAATTGTATAATCCATCTATTCTATACTGTCAGTTCCTGCTGTGATTTTCAATACGTGGCTGCTGAATTGCCATCTTTTCCTAGATAGATAGATGTAATATATATATACAGTATACAGTATATATGTGTGTTTCATAGACATCTATATTTCTATCTATTCTATGTGCACAGTATATATCTATTCTATCTATTCTATTATAACCTGTCGCACTGTGAATTTATTGTACGTGGCAGATGAATTGCCGGTTTTTCCTCCATTTTTATTTATCCCATCCATTTCAGCTTTTTTTCCCATGCCCCCAGACCTGTTTGTTGGGTTCAACAGAAAAATATTCTGCTTTCCCATTGACTTGCATTGGATCAGTTATTTGGCACGAATACACGAATATTAGAAAGTATTTTCCCGAATCCGAATATTTCACTATTCGCTTATCACTACTCATTAAGGGAGATATTGAGGGCACAGGTGGAGGCCCTGGAGAAGGTGGAGGAGCCAGAAGCAGTGGAGGAATTGTTAGATACAGAGGTTTGTCCCACAAACCTTGAGAATTCCAAGACTTGTGGAGCAGCCACTTGACTGCCTGCCCCCACAACTACCAGAGTCTCCAAGTGCCCAGTCAGCGAGATGTAACGCCGCTGCCCATGTTTGCTCGTCCAGGTGTCAGGGGTGAAATGCAAACTGGCAGACATAGATTTTTTTTAATTTAAAGGGTGATGCTCTCTGTGACATACTAGTGTAGTGCAGGCACAGCTTTCTTAGAGAAGTAATGGCAACTGGACAACTGGTACTGGCGGAATTTGATGGCTATCATCATTAGGAAAACATCTGTTTCCACCATGCAGAAAGATAGGACTTAAAAATCCTTCAATAATGCAAGAAAACAGCAAAAAAGCAGGGAGGATTACCCATCCAGGCCTCCAGACAAATGCACTATCAGGATGCAGTGGACCCGTATAATTAAGATGGCAACACAGGTGCAAGAATACCGATGAAACAACCGCCCAGCGCTATCAAAATGCATGCCATGTGAACAGACACCGCAGTTTACAAGACCAAATGGGCCCAACTGCACCCTGAATAAAAAGTGCAAAAAACACATAAAAAATGTAAGGTATTAGCTGATATTTTGGCCAAAATATGTGAGCCCCTAACCTGCGCCAAAGGTACCCACGTTTACGGGTCCCTAACACTAAATCCTAACACTGAAATAGCACAAAAAGAGGACTTAAAAATCCTCCAATAATACAAGAAAACAACAAAAAAGCAGGGAGGTTTACCCGTCCAGGCCTCCAGACAAATGCACTATCAGGATGCAGTGGACCCATATAGTTAAGAAGGCAACACAGGTGCAAGAATACAGATGAAACAACCACTCACAGCCTACCAATACATGGAGGGAGCGGTTGCCTGGTATATAAATGCACAATAAAAAACTTGTAGGTGGCGCTGTTCACACTATGGCAATGCACAGCATCCAGATTAACAGCCTAGTAGTGATGCAGGTAGGCTGTGAGCGGTTGTTTCATCGGTATTGTCTGCATTTGTCTGGAGGCCTCTCTGCTTTTTTGCTGTTTTCCACCATGCAGAAAGGCAGCATTTCAGTGACCAACTGATGGGAGATGGTGAGTTCAAGCTCATAGCTTTGCCATGTGTAGGAAGAAACATTCTTTCACGTGACCACAACTGTGCAACCGAGGGCTGGCTGCTGTGCTGAGAGAGGGTAGAGTAGGATGAACAGCACAAACTGAAGGACTAAGAGTGAGGTGCAAGTGGAGATGTTATGGTGGATTCAGGAAGATGTGTTGTGCTCGGTGAAATAAAAACAGTAGTCATTTCCACTTCCAAAACAGCTGATGGGCTCTCTCTCACCCCGACAGTAGGGGATAAACAAGTGGAGTTTCTTCAGATTGAGACCTCTGTGAAAACAATTGGCATTGTGATGGAGGAGGAAGAAGCAGCAGACATGGTTGATGAAACGGCCTGTGGTTGGCAAGGCCTGCTAGTCCGCATGTTAGCACAGTGACATTCCCAGACTAAGACATGTTGATCGTGCATGTGCCGGTTCATGTATGTATTAGTCAAATTATTGCAATTTTTACCTCTTCTGAGTCTTTTTTTGCAAATTTGGTAGATAACGTGTTTTCATTTCAAATCATTATATTAATTTTTAGTAATTAAACAGGGGAGGGGAAGTAAAGTAGGAAGGGAGGATAGGGAATGAGAAGTAAAGAACCTTATGCAGATATGGGAAAATTTAAAACTAGAGAACCCACAAATAGGCATTAAATATCATATAGCGAATAACAAGATAAAGAAAAAAATCACCAATCGTTATTATGGGGTAACATTCTTGGAAGGAGAAACAACATCCCAGTACCCCAGTACTACAACGGCCATATTTAGGCCTCAGAATATAATACATCTTAATAGGTCTATTTGATATGGAATTTGTTGTTCCAGGTCTCCCATTTTTTTGTATATTTGTGAATGTGATTGTTGTTAATCGTGAATCTGCGTTCTAAATCGCTATGTTGGCCTATCTTATCAAGTATGTCCGAAAACTTAGGAACCTCAACTTTCTTCCACCATTGTGCTAACTTGGTCTTAGTCAGTAAGAGGATGTGTATGATAATGTATCTTACCGAATCATCAAATTGATTTTTGAATATCCCCAAAATATATGGTAGAGGTTTCCTTAATGTCCACAGCCTCTCCAGCACAAGGAAGATAGTTCTGTGTTAAAATGTGATAACCTTGTCGGGGTATAGTACCACCTATTTAACAGTTTAAAATAACCCTTGTGAAGACCCATTGATATGTTGAAATTGTAAGTGTTTTTGATGGCATCATTCCAATTCTCGAAACGGATATCAGCACCTAGATCAGACTCCCATCTCTTCATATACAGTACATGTTTTTGTGGCTCGTTAGGTCCTTGACGACAGATCTATACAAATTACGCAAACTCCAGAGGTTTTTATTTTTAAGGTTGCACAATAGTGAAGATAGCATTTCAAAATTTAAATTCTTCCCTTTAGTGATTTTCAAGATTGTATCTTTCAACATGGTGTAAAAGACCAGCTCAGAAGACGGTAGATTATATTTAGCCCTGATCTCACTGAATTTCAAGAACTCCACTCCACTAAGAACATCCCCCACTTTTTTGATTCCAGATTTCCCCCAAACCTCCGGTATCGGGAAATCATCCATCAGTGCCAATGAAGATAGGGGTATTTTTAAGATTTGTTCTGCTTTTTTGATATTTTTAGTCGGCTTAATGAGTTCCCTCCAGGCTGAGATTATCGACCGAAATATAGGATGTGATGAGTTCACACTGTGCTTTTGCAGAAGGAAGTAAAAGAAAAGCTTTTGCGTGGAGCCTCTATCGCTAGCATCTCTCTCCAAGCCAAACCAAGCTGGATGTGTCGTGTTATCAGTAAAACAGTGCCAGCTCTGTTTAATAAGTAAGGCCTGATAATAAGCTTATATATTGGGCAGTCCTGCGCCCTTATGTTTTTTATTTTTATAGAGTAAGTCTGCTGATATTCTTGCTTTCTTACCTTTCCAAATAAATAGTCGGATGAGCTCTTGAATTCTATCAATGGTTTGGCGCAGAAAGTTAACTGGCAAAGTCCTAAATATATATAAGATTTTAGGAAGGATAAAAGTTTTGACTACCAGTATCTTCCCAAAAATGGAAGTCTCTAGCTGAGCCAAAAAGGATAGATTGCTCGTAATAGTCTTTATAATGCTGTCTAAGTTGGCCCTAACTGTAGCTTGGATTGATCCCGCTATTCTAATCCCTAGATAAACAATCTCTTTCTCCTCCCAGATGAACTGGGTTTGAGTCTTTATTCTGTAAATTTCGGATTGTGTAGTGTTCAGAGTTATAAATTTGGATTTGTGTGGGTTTATCTTAAAATAGGATGCTCTAGAGAATTTTTCTAGTTTCTATTTGATTGAATTTGCAGGATCAAGTAGTGTGAGGAAGAGATCATTTGCGAATAGCCCAATTTTAAAATTTAGTGATGGCAGTTCAAAGCCTTTAATATCATTGTTTAATCTAATTTTTTCGGCTAGGGGCTCTATGGCAAGCACAAATAGAAGGGGAGACAGGGGGCACCCTTGCCTCGTGCCATTGGTAATGTCGAACGAGTCAGAGTGGAAGTTGTTTCGGGGTATTGCCCCTCATCAGTGTGGAGTAGGAAACTGGCCAGTAGGAGCAATGCCTAGTAGAAGACTGTGAAAAATGAGGATGAATGAACTCATGGAGATCAACATTCAACACTGTGGAGACAACATCACATGTTTCTCAACACAGTGATTCTAGAGCAATGCCCCCATTGCTGTCTGTGGATGGATACCATGCTTTGGCATAGGTGGTTTCCTTCATTGGAGACTGCCTTTCCCGTGGTTGTTCCTTCCCGGGGAAAGACCTGGCTAGTCATTGCTTGCGTTGAGAAACATGTGATGGTGTCTCCGCGGCTTGTGTTTTGCATATTTTTTACATATTTCCCATAAGGGATGGGAGCATTGCTCTAGAATCACTGCGTTGAGAAACATGTGATGGTGTCTCCGCAGTGTTGGATGTTGATCTCCATGAGTTCATTCATCCTCATTTTTCACAATTTTCTACTAGGCATTGCTTCTACTGGCCAGTTTCCGACTCCACACTGATGAGGGGCAATACCCCGAGACACCTGTTTGTGGATGGATACCATGTTTTGGCATAGGTGGTTTCCTTTATTGGAGACTGCCCTTCCCGTGGTTGTTCCTTCCCGGGGAAAGACGTGGCTAGTCATTGCTTGCGTTGAGAAACATGTGATGGTGTCTCCGCGGCTTGTGTTTTGCACTTCAGTAGCAAACATTACAGTTGAAGCTACAGCTCTGCATGTTTGTACAGTGTCCTTTTATTACTTCTGCGATCTTACAAGTCCCTTTTTGTGACGTATATTTAAAGCATGAGTAAGCAGAGGGGTCTGACAAGTGATGAAATTTTGAAATGTCTTCGAATTTATCTGAAAATGAGTCAGAAGAAGTGGCCCATCATCCGCAATGTCTGAACCACAAACAAAAGGACAAGAAATCCACAAGCGTCGAAAATGTGGAGTTGGAAGATGCAACGAAAACAAAACAACTAAAACTTGCGCAAGCTGTAACAAACCAGTTTGTGGAAAATGCACTGGGAAAGTGGAAGAAAGTACTGTTTGTGTTAACTGTTGGACACCGCATGCTATGACCATGTAAAAGGAAAATGCGTGTTGTACTTGATCTTAACACTGTTCCTACTAAGTTAAAATAAATGTTCTTTAATTTGTTGGCAACAAAAAAGTTATTTTTACTCCAGAGTCAGTACTTTTGAATGGGGGTCAAAATGACCCCTAATGGTAGTTATAGGTATTATGAAACATGCGGTAGTTCTAGTGTTAAAGAACTCTGCAAACGAGTTGACAATGTCCCTAGGGTGAATTTTGGGGTCACCCGAGGGGGAAACAATCTTGATTATCCTTTTTTTTAATTTTTTCTCTTTTTAATTTCCTCATCATAAACTTGGTAGGCTTGTGAGAGATGTATATGATTTATAGCTGGATGCTTTGATGGCTGCATCGTATTCCTGGTAGATTTCAGATCTCAGACTCTGTCTAAGTCTCAAAATCTCAGCCTGGATGGTTTGAGAAGGAACTTTCAAGTTGGTTTGTTTTTTCTCTAAATCATTAATTTGGGCCTGTAGGTTTGTAATTTTTTCTCTGTTTCTCTTCTTATATTTAGAGAGGATCTGCATAAGGCACCCCCTCAGGACCGCCTTATGAGCGTTCCAGACTGTGAACTGATCTACTTCACCAGGTAGATTTTCCTTGAAGTAGTTTAAGATAACATTTTCTATCTCTTGCTTGTACTCTGGTATATACAACACGGATGGGTTAAGTTTCCAGCGGAATGGTTTGTCAGAGGGAGGACCCACGAAGAACTCAATGAGAACCGGGGCATGATCTGAGATGGTCTTCTGCATGAACCGTATATCCTTAATTTTAGTTAAAATAAATATATTAGTAAGTAGAAGATCAATTCTAGATGCTGTCTTATGCACATATGAAAAGTGAGAGTACTCACGAGACGACGTGTTCAAGCAATGAAAAGCATCATAAAGCTCATTTAGAATTAACCAGTTTTTTAAAGTTGGAACCTTGTGGCGAACTAATGAGGATGAATCAATGCTACTATCTGGGACAATATTAAAATTGCCTAGTAAAATGAGATCACCTGTTTTGACTTTGTCTATTTTTTTGATTAGCTTATTCAAGAATCGAATGTGTCCCTTGTTAGGTGTGTATACATTCACTATTGTGCATATCCTTTCATGGAGTAAGCATATGAGTATATGAAATCTGCCTAGCAAGTCCGGTATCTCTTTGTTGAGCTGAAAAGGAACCGTGCCACCTACCAGTGTAATGACCCCAGCCTTTTTCTTTGTGGACAATGACTTGTACATGTGTGCAAAATTCTTGTGCTGGAAGACCGGGTGTCAATCGGAAGCCAGTTTGACCTCCTGGAGGCATACCAATTCGGCGCGGGTTCAGTTGATCTCCTTCCATACCGCATACCTCTTATTCGGACTGTTGAGCCCCCTAACATTGTATGATAAGATTTTCATCATTAGAGTGCAATATCAAAACCGAAAAATCGAAACAAGCAAAATAATGAAATACAGAAGAAAATTAGAAACTAGAGAGTTCTCCTGGAGGACTCCAAACCGGTTGGTGTCTCACCTTAGTGTGGGGGAAAAGTGAGAAAAAATTGAGTGGCAAGTTCCCACAGTGACATCAATAAACTGTAAATGCGGGTCTTAAGATATTCATATTCAGGAAAAGGAAATTAATAGTAAACACCATGTAAATTCAAACCTAAGATAAAAAATCAATCCTAATCCCTGTCTCTAAATGCTGGTTCATCCATCAGAAATTTAAGGACCCTCTGACCCTTGTGTGGAGTGTAGATGGGGTAATGTTTGTCATTATGCCAGACTAATAGCTTGGTAGGGAAACCCAATCTATATGACAGTCTGAGCTCTCTAAGTTTAGAGGTCATATCTCTGAAGGACCTTCTTGCATCCATTGTCTCTTTGGAGAAGTCTTGAAAAATCTTTAGATCTTTATATGGCTCTGCACGTGAACCTCTCTGTCTCAGAGATTTTAGAACCTTCTCCTTGGTTTCAAAAAAATGAACTCTGAGGATAGTGTCCCTAGGCTTTTCCTGTGGGACACCTTTTGGATGTGGGAGGCGGTGTATACAATCAATATTTACTTTTAGTTCTGACAATTTTGGCGATAATTTTTTGAATAAATTTTTAGTGTAATCTGAAAGATCTGCCTGAGAGACCGACTCAGAAATACCTCATATTTTTAAGTTATTTAAGTTATTTCTCCTGCTTTGGTCTTCCAAATCTGTTAATTTGTTTTTAAGGGAAATAGCCTCCGTTTTGAGGAGTGAATTCTCCTTTGAGAGGTATACTATGTCTCTCTCTGCCTGTACCATCTTTACCTCATATTTCTCTACCTTTTTGGCTAGGATTCCTAAAAGTTTCCTGTAGGGCCTTGGCCTGAGTCTCAAACCCTATTTTTAGGGTATCACTGAAGGACTGGAAGAGATCCTCCATGAATCCTTCGGTGGCTTGTTTATTGGAACCCTTGTATTCCCCCAGGTTAATGGATGGAGGGGGAACCTCAAACAAAGGAAATGGACCTTCAGAGTCCCTTCTTGGCCTCTGCCTTTCAGGGCTTGTGTATTTACAATAATTAAAGCAAGTGTGTTAGGTCATCCTTTCAATCACAAAAAGGCCCAGGCTAGACAACCCTTGCAGCCCTGCGAACTGCAAACTCACGACCAGTGCTGGTTGCACCACTCACCACTCTTCCTGCCTTGACACCACTGTACAAGCCGCGTGCGCCTCTGATATATTAGTCTCATCAGGATTATCTCCACTCTCAGGGGTTAAAGTCTAGTGACGAGGGTCTGGACCCTACTTTGTCCGGCCCAAGATCCAACATGAAACCATTTGAGGCATCGGTACAGATGCTTTCCTTCTCTGGATTCCATGATTTTTTGGAGCAGATCTCTAATGCCAATGGAATAGAATGTGTGACCTGCTCTACAGAATCGTCCATCTGTGGTTCCCACAATCAGTTGGGCATTTGGAAATTTGTGATGCAAGGGAAACAAGGGTTATTGGGGGTGACACCTCTGAGGATTGTACTGGGTGTGATGTTAAGGAGGAGAGGCCACTTGATGCAGCACTTACCATCCACTGGAGCACATGTTCTTTCTGAGTTTCATCAAGAAGGTGGAACACTGTGTGGCTGCCAAAGAAAAAGAGTCGAGTAGCCCAACCAGAAAAAGTGGTTGTAAGTGGTGTTTGGATAGGATGACATTTTGTTTGTTCTGTTGAACTTTCATTAATATTAACAACAAACCCAAGTACATGTCAAACACCAAGCCTATTCCCCTTCCACCATGACTTTGGTTTTTACTACTCATTGTGACAAAACACTCTGGGATCGCCTTTGCTGGGGTCAAAGGCCACGTGGGTTTAGCATGAAACTCAGGTGCACAGCCGGGATCCGGGCATAACTGACACTGGGTCAGGTTTATTTAAGGTGAAAGTCAAAACATACAGGGAATAAAACATAAAACAAATCCTTGCCTGTCCGGCTCTAAATAAACAGGGTCCTAACTAACTACCAACTGGAGGGCTTCTCCCGTCCAGCCCAACTACAGTTACCATGAGCACTGCTTTCACTCACAAGTGTCTCTCACACAGACAGGCTCTCTGTGTTCCCCAAGCTGAGCGACTAACACACCACCTGGCGTCCTTTTATATCCGCCTCCCCTTACTCATTAGTCATCAGGTGAAATACTGACCAGACTAGGCCACATAGGAAAGGTATCTGGGTGAGATATACCTGCCCTCATCCACGATTCCCCCATGCTTCTCACATATCCCCACCCTCTGCTCAGACCACTCCGGTCGAGCAATGACACCCCCCAAACATTGCACTCGAGACAGGGCATCTGCATTCCCCATCTTGGGGGAATGGTCAGTGATCAGCCTGAACTTTCTGCCCACCAGGTAATATTTGAGGGACTCTATAGCCCATTTAATGGCTAGGCACTCTTCTTCCACTACTGCATACTTTTGCTCATGTTTATTCAGCTTCCTGCTGAGATAGAGGACTGGGTGTTCCACTCTGTCCCTCGCTTGTGACAGTACGGCCCCGATACCGGTCTCAGAGGCATCAGTTTGTACCACAAACTCGCTGCGGAAATCTGGAGTCACCAGTACGGGTTGAGAGCAAAGTGCCCGTTTTAGGCTATGGAAGGCTTCTTCAGCCGCTAAATTCCTTTTAACCATGACGGAATCTTTCCCTTTGGTAAGATCCGTCAGGGGGGGTAGCGATGGCTGCAAAATTGGGGATGAACCAGCGATAATAGCCGGCGATCCCCAGAAAGGCTTGCACCTACTTTTTGTTAACTGGTTGCGGCCAGTCCTGAACCGCTTGAATTTTATCGGCCTGGGGTTTAACAATACCCCTCCCAATTACGTAACCCAAATACCAGGCTTTTTCTAGCCCGATGTGACATTTCCTTGGATTCGCGGTTAGACCTGCCCCCCACAGGTCCTCAATCACAGCTTGCACTTTACGGAGGTGAGTTTCCCAGTCCAAGCTGTAAATGTAAATGACAATGTCATCCAAATAGGCAGAAGCGTACTGCCTATGTGGCCTCAGGACTCGATCCTTCAGTCTCTGGAATGTCGCCGGCGCTCCGTGCAGTCCAAATGGCATATACACATACTGAAATAAACCTTCCGGTGTAGCAAACACTGTCTTCTCTCTGGCAGCCTCTGCCAGAGGGATCTGCCAATATCCCTTTGTTAGATCTAGGGTCATAATACACCGGGCCTTCCCTAACCGATCTATTAACTTGTTGACCCGAGGCATAGGGTAAGCATCAAATTTTGAGACCGCATTCAGTTTCCTGAAGTCATTGCAGAACCGGATGGTGCCATCCGGTTTAGGAATTAACACAATCGGGCTGGACCAAGCACTGTACGACTCCTCAATGACCCCTAACTCTAACATTGCCTTGACTTCTCGGGAAACAGGTTCACGGCTCGCTTCTGGGATTCTGTAGGGTTTCACATGGACGGTGACCCTAGGTTCCGTTATGATGTCATGCTTCATTAGCGTAGTCTGCCCGTCAGGCATACAATAACTTGAAAGGCGAGAATCCAGTGGAAGGCTGGGGCACTTCCCTGATGGCAAAAAGCAAATACGGAAGTACATAGTCCCAGTTTTTCCCATCCTTGTCTATCGCCTTTCTCAGCATCTGCTTCAGAGTTTTATTGAACCGTTCGACCAGCCAGTCTGTTTGAGGGTGATACACGGATGTGCGTAGCGGTTCGATTTGTAGCAGCCTGCAGAGCTCCCTCATTACCCTTGACATAAAGGGAGTCCCCTGGTCGGTGAGTATCTGTTTTGGAATACCGACCTGACTAAACACATGCACCAGTTCCTTGGCAATCGTCTTGGTGGCCGTGTTACGCAAAGGGATGGCCTCCGGGTAACGAGTGGCATAGTCCAAGATGACCAGGATATAATGGTGTCCACGGGCAGCCCGTGGAAGGGGCCCAACTAAATCCATCCCAATCCTCTCAAACGGGACTTCAATAATAGGTAGGGGAACCAAAGGGCTACAGAACCGGGGTTTAGGCGCAGAGGCTTGGCAGTCAGGACAAGACTCACAATATTCACGAACATCATGATGCATGCCTGGCCAAACAAAACAGTGTAATATCCTTTCGGTGGTTTTCTGAACTCCCAAGTGACCTCCCGTAACATGTCCGTGGGCCAGGTCCAGCACTTTCCGCCGGTAGGGTTTTGGCACGACTAATCGTTGCACCGTGTCTTCCCCTTTTTTCTCTATCTGATATAATAAATCATTCTCCAGGACCATGTACGGATATGCCAGCTTAGTGCCAGGTTCTACAGGTACCCCATTTATCACTTTTACATTTGTCCTAGCCTGAAAAAGGGTAGGATCCTTTATTCGCTCGCTTTGGAAGTCATCTTTCTGGACTTCCACATCCGGCAAATGGGGAGGTGGATGGCTGCCTGCCCCCTCCTCTTCCCGGGTCTCCTCAGTATCCCCCGCCATGACTGAAAACAGGAACTGAAGTTCATTTCCAGTAGACTCGTCACTAGAGTCTCCCTGGGGAACCTCCTCCAGGCGTTCTGGACCCACCTGCGCCCTGGGAGAGGAATCCCATACACTGTTACCCTGGGGCATCAACTGATTCTCCCACAATTGCCAGAAGTGGGGAAAATCCAGGCCCAAGATAACATCATGCAGCAACACGGGGATGAGTCCCACTTTATGTTGCACAGACCCATAGGAAGTAGAAATGCATATGACCATGATGAGGTATGCCACCACCCTTTTTCCATCCACCATTACATCACACAGATGTTTTTCCACCTTACTTTGACCGGAATTCACACTCACTACCCGGGCAACCATAGACATGCGTTTTTGATAGTCTGTGACGTCGCACTGCATGGGTTCAGTAGTGACCGGTCAGTTCACAGCGATGTGGCCCATCTCTTGGCAGTGAAAACACCTAACGGGCCCCTTGCCTAGATCAACGTTCGTTACTCTTGGCCTCACCGTGCAAGCAGTCCCGGTTTCCTTCCCTACTGTCTTATGGATTTTTCCTTCTCCCCTATTCCTGGGAACAGTCTTACCGGTTCCACGTGGAGATGATGAAGACTGAGGTGGGGTAGCGTCATCTCGGAGTCCTTCCGCCATGGAGTAACGCTCAACCATATCCACCAATTGATCTGCCATCGTAGGATTTCCATGGCTTACCCACTTCCTCAGGGCTGGCGGTAGAGCTCTCAGGTACTTATCCAGGACGACTCTCTGGATCATCTCTGATGCCGTCAGCACCTCGGGTTGTAGCCACTTCTTCGTCAGGTGGATCAGGTCGAACATCTGTGACTGCGGTGGTTTATCCGGCTGATAAGTCCATTGATGCACTCTTTGTGCACGGACAGCGGTCGTCACTCCCAGCAGGGCCAAGATCTCGGCTTTCAGTTTGTCAAAGTCCTGCGCGGCTTCAGGTTCTAAGTCATAATAAGCCTTTTGGGCCTCACCGGAAAGAAACAGGGCAATCAGGCTGGCCCAGCGGGCCTTCGGCCATTTTTCTTGCACCGCCGTCCGTTCAAACGTGGTCAGGTATGCCTCGACGTCATCTTCGGTTGTCATCTTCTGCCAGTACCGACTCACGTGAATCACTCTCGAACCAGCTTCTGAGTTAACCTCAGGTAAGGCCGCCAGGCGCTGCGCCACCTGCTGGAGAAGCGAACGATCTGTAGCTGTCATGTCCACCAACTCCTTCAGCTGGGCCATCATCACCCGATTAGCTTCTTGCTGGACGGTGGTGGACTGTACCAGCGCTTTCACCACATCCTCCATGTTCATGCTTTCAACGTGATGCCCGCATTCTCCACCATACTGTGACAAATCACTCCGGGATCACCTTTGCTGGGGTCAAAGGCCACGTGGGTTTAGCATGAAACTCAGGTGCACAGCCGGGATCCGGACATAACTGACACTGGGTCAGGTTTATTTAAGGTGAAAGCCAAAACATTTACAGGGAATAAAACATAAAACAAATCCTTGCCTATCCGGCTCTACCTAAACAGGGTCTGAACTAACTACCAACTGGACAAGTTCACCTTTAGCAGCAGCAGCAGCAGGAGCAGGAGCAGCCTCTCTGCGCTGTGACATTGAGAAAATGGCAACAGCAAAACAAAATGTTCACTTTTTATATGAACAAAAACATGTGACTTTAGCAGGCAATCAAAGAAGGTCTTGTGTCATGACGTTGTGCATGGTTTCTGCGCCCTGCGTTGAATCTCTGGGGATACCTGCATGTCTGTGCCCAGGTATACAATGGGTACAGAAAGTATTCAAACCCCTTTAAATTTTTTACTCTTTGTTTCATTGCAGCCATTTGGTAAATTCAAAAAAGTTCATTTTTTTTCTCATTAATGTACACTCTGCACCCCATCTTGACTGAAAAAAATCAGAAATGTAGGAATTTTTGCAAATTTATTAAAAAAGAAAAGCTGAAATATCACATGGTCATATGTATTCAGACTCTTTGCTCAGTATTGAGTAGAAGCACCCTTTTGAGCTAGTACAGCCATGAGTGTTAGGGCCTGCAGAACGCACCAAAGAAGATATGAGGTACATTCGCAGCCCGGGGTCCACCCTGCAGGGATGGAACCTGCTGCTGAGTAATGGCGGAACTAGATGGTGGGTGAACGCTTGCTCACACATGGGTTAACTTCATCCAGTGTGAATGGAAGCGAACTCTGTTGCTCCACAGAGCCGCTAAAACAAACGCCGAAGCCTGTTGAACTCACAGAGCTCGGCTGAGTGAGCGCTAATTAGAGGTCACAGAGCTCTATCCCAGAGGTACAGGACTAGAGCTCCTCTAGACCATCAGCGCTCGGCGCCGCAGCTGCGGTGCCAGCAAAAGGAGAGAATATATAATCGCACCAAGTGCGCACAGTACCGCTTCGGCTGACGCCACTAACCACCTGGGGTGGGGAGGAAAGCCCTAGAGGTGCGCACGGCGTCCACTCTGGCGGTTACTGCTACCTGACGCGGTACGACAGTGCCCTGAGCAGGGAGGCACAGTCAGACGCTAGATAGTGCAGAGGACTGGGATGCACTGTGGCGTATAGCTTAGCCACTGACAGGCGCTGACTCTAACCACTAAGCCCTTACAACAGTCACAACCAAGGGTAGGAGTTTCATAATGAGTAGAGATGAGTGACTTTTCCTTTTTTCGGGTCGAGTCAGGTTTCATGAAACCCGACTTTCTTAAAAGTCGAGTCGAACGAAATCGGCCAACTATAGGGAAAAGTCGGGGCCCGACTGAAACATGAAGCCCGATGCAAGTCAATGGGGAAGCAAAGTCGGCAGGGAGTGGAGGACAGTAAACACACCTACAGTGCCCATTTCAATGCCAACAACATCAATTCGTATTACTTAAGCTTGGCAACTTTAATTTACTTTATAATAATAGTTACGCATTGAAAACTGGGGGTTATTTGGCTCAAGTTGTGGTGGTAGGGCTGGCGGCAGGTTTTCGTGTGCCCTGGACCAAAGAGTGTCAGTGAGCCCTTTTAACACATACCACAATTCATAATGCTCTGATACGGCACAGAAATATAGGTATAGCACAACGCAAAATACTTATTTTAAATTCTACAATAGCTCAAAAAACGGACAGTATATTTCTCCATACAGTATTATGGCCACCAACTAGTGCGCCATACAGAATAATAAGCCCCTATATTTCTCCATACAGAATAATTGGTCCCACATAATGTTCCATACAGTATATGATGAGCTCCACATAATGCTCCATTGGTCCCCATGGATGATGCTCCACTGTCTTATGGGCCCAAATAATGCTCCATATATAATGGGCCCCATTTTTAATGCTCCAGTGTATAATGGGCCCTGTAAATCCTGCTCCAGTGTCTGATGTCCCCCATTTGGAATGCTCCAGTATATGTTGGTCCCCATGGACGATGCTCCATTGTGTTATGGGCCCAAATTATGCTCCATATATAATGGGCCCCATTTCTAATGCTCCAGTGTATAATGGGCTCCGTAAATGCTGCTCTAGTGTCTGATGTCCCCCATGTGGAATGCACCAGTATATGTTGGTCCCCATGGACGATGCTCCAGTGTGTTATGGGCCCAAATTATGCTCCATATATAATGGGCCCCATTTCTAATGCTCCAGTGTATAATGGGCCCCGCAAATGCTGCTCCAGTGTTTGATGACCCCCATTTGGAATGCTCCAGTATATGATGGGCCAAATGGATGATGCTCCAGTGTATGATGGGCCCCATATATCATTCTCCAGTGTATATTGCTCCCCAAAAAATGCTCCCAACATTTAGCAAAATTAAATACCTCTTCTCCCTGGGCACTGCTCTACTCTGGACTCCTCAGCATTGCCATTTTCAAGCTCTCTGCACTTGTACTGTTTCGGTAGAGGGCATACAGACGTGATGTCATCGCACTCTGTAACCTGAATGTCGGAAGGCGGAAGAAGTCACGGTGGTGGAGCAGGGAGAGGTAAGTATTGCAAGTGCTGTGGCCCTGAGCAAGCATGGGGGGCCCACTCGTGGGCGACAGCCCTGGCACAGGGCCCCTCATAGTATGACGGTATGTCTGACGGCGAGTGGGCCCTCCCACCGGCAGAGACACTTTTGCGTACTATGAGGGGCCCTGTGCCACTGCCGTCACCCATGAGTAGGACCCCCCACCTGCTCAGGGAACCAGCACTTTCATCAGCACCTTCCTCTTTGTCACCGTGTAAGGTGGTATAGTATGCGGGAAGGGGTACCTGAGTTTTATCAGTGTCACATTCTGGCTCTGTAGAGTGCAAGGGGAATGTAGTGCTGTGGGTCAATGTACCAGCAGAATCATCTAGCAGTGGCTGTGCATCAGTGCACTCCATCTCTGATTCATGTTGGACTGGGGAATTCATAATTTCACTTGATAACATAGGCATGGCCTGTGAAAAGAGCTCCATGGAGTAATCTGAAGTGTGGGCTGCCGCATTGTTCATTTTTAGTGGGGGTGAAGGAGACAAGGAAAGGGGTGGTTCCTGACCAGAAGCCTGCACTGATGACTCAGTGCTTGCATTTTTTTAAACTTCAGGAGAGGAGGCGATAGAGCTGGAGGCTTTTTCGGCAATGTAAGGCAAAGCCAGTTCCTGATGCTACGGCTTTAAAAGCATTTTACCTACTCCCAGAAAAGGGAGCCTTAAAGGCCTTCTTGTGCCAGCTGATGACGCAGGCTCGACACCTCCAGCCTTAGCTGCTATTGTGCTTTTGGCACTACCAGCAGATGCACCACCACCACCATCAGTACCAGCTGCCCCCCCCCACACCCACGCCCGCGGCCTCTTCCACCATACGTAATAATTTTTGTGAAAATGGACTCAAGATACCAGCAGATATATGGTACTGAATGATGCTCCAGTGTATGATGGGCCCCATATATCATTCAGAAGCGGACAGCTCTATATAGTCTAGGGATAATTGTAAATCTCCGTTTATATTTCATGAGTCAGACACAGATGGTCACAGGCTGAGCATGGATTAGACAATAATATAAATTTGCACAAGGATACAGTATCAATAGATACAAGGTATACATAGTATAGTTTAAACATTCTGAATCTCCGTATACATTTCAGGAGGCAAACACAGACGGTCTTAGGCCCAGTACGGTCGCCACAGAGGTACTGCACCTCATCCAAAGGTGTGGTATTCCACCCTTAGGTAAGGAGGGATCACCACTCAGGACTCCTAATCGTGCACTCAACACACACACTAGTTAGTCAGTGCTTTCTGGGTGTACCCGGCGGGAGGATGGCCTCATCCCAGACTGACTAGGAAAGGGTGTTGGGAGTTAGTGTGAAAGGTAGGTGCAGTGGGAGGAGCTTAGGTAGTGGAGTGATTGTGGGCATCCAATCAGAGAGAGCAAGCTGACAGTTGATGGGTGGAGCTAGTCTGAGGTAAATGGATCTTTCTAGAGAATTGTCAGTAGGTGACAGGACAGAGTAAGAGCAGGATTTCTGTGAGAGGGCTGAGGGTCAGAGAAGAGAGAAAAATCTTGTCCAAGCTCATAGACTGGAAGGAAGTGGTCCTTGGGGCATGGGAAGTGCAATAAGCCACCTGTGAAGCCCGTTTCTGGAGAAGGAAGGACAAGGCCTTGTTAGGGAAGGTGGCTTCTGAAGGTAGTGGAGAAATACAGGGCTCAGCTAGATAGACAGAGACTGAGGTAACTTTAAGTGCCTCAGTCGCAGCCATATTCAATACTCAAAAAGGCAGCAGTTGCAATAAAGGACCTTGGAGCATGCCCCTCGTCGCCTGGTGTGATCCGTGGCTGCCGGCTTGGGACACTGTTTGCAAATGCGCACAGCAGGAAGGAAGGGAGAGATCAGCGCAGAGACACAGCCTAGAAAGGATACACAAGGAGGAGTCTTGAACAGGTGTTCCTGATCTACCTTGGAGTTTGCCGGACCCCCTCGGATGACACAGTACCAATCGGGTCATCTTGTGCACAAAACTTTTGAAGAAAAACTCAGAAAATGCACCCAAGTGTGTCCTTGGTGTCTTTTACAACTCGCCTGCTACACACGCTGCACTCACCATCACCGTCAACGGCTCACAAACACCATCTCAACTGCCCTGGGATACAGCTCTGCCCATGGAGAGCTTCATCATCTTGGCTGCTTTAACACAGGCCCAGAGGATCTGCATTGCAGTGTCGGCTACCCTAGCCGAGTACCACAGGTGGCGTCATGATCCCCCTTTTCCAAATTAATTATCATACCATCTTCCCCCTCTTCTGAACTGTCATATTCTTTATTGGACACCCAGGGCCACGGACCGGGTCCCAATCAGCACCGTGACATACTTCCCCCTTAAAAGAGCCTGAAAGGCCCGGTACTGAGTAACCCCCGGCCCTGCGTGGCGTTTCATTTTAACACCAGATAACAGGGATATATTGTACAGTTTAAACATTATAAATCTACGTATATATTTGAGGAGGCACACACAGACGCTGTCATGGCCAGTATGGATTCGACAACAATCTAAAAAGTAGAAAAAGGGTACAGTATCACTATATACAAGGTATATATAGTATAGTTTCAACATTCAAAATCTCCATATTTATTTCAGGAGGCAGACACAGACGCTCTGAGGCCCAGTATGGATTACACAACAATTAAAAAAGCATTAAAAGGGGAATGGATCCCAAGTGTACTTCTGTATACAGTGTTGTGGTCATTTGGCGATCTACATATATATTTCAAGACTAACACACAGCCTCTCACAGGCTCATTATTGATCACACCATAATATAAAAAGAAGATCCGCAAGAAATAATCACACATGTGGCTCAATGTTCCAGGTGTTAATGATGCAATTTGAGTGGTGGGTGGAGGATGAATTTCGGGCACAAAGGGTACTGGATCAACAGTTGCAAGATATATATAGTATACTTAAAATACACAAAAATCTCCGTATGTATTTCAGGAGGCAGACACATACGCTCACGCGCTCAGTAGGGATTTGACAATAATGTCACAAGTTGAAAAAGGGTACAGTATGACCAGATACAAGGTATATAATACAAGGTATATATAGTATAGTTTCAACATTCTAAATCTCCATAGACATTTCATGAGGCAGAAACAGACGCTCTCAGTCCCAGTATGCATTAGCCAAGAAAATAAAAAGTATACAAAGGTTACTGTATCACCAGATACAAGGTACATATAGTATTGTTTAAACATTATAAATCTCCTTAATTTTTCAGGAGGCAGACACAGACGCTCTCAGGGTCTGTATGGATTACACAATATAAAAAGCAGTAAAACAGTTATGGATCAGAAGAGTACAGCTGCATACAGTGTTGGGGGAATTGTAAATCTCAGTAGATATTTCCAGAGTCAGAAACATACTCTCACTGGCTCAGTATGGATTACACCCGAATATAATAATGAGAAAAAATGGAAATGTATTTCAAACGTACACCAGTATACAGTGTTGGAGTACTTTGAAATCTTCGTTTATAGTTCAGTGTCAGTCAGCCAGTCCAGACTCTACGCTAGAGGAAAGTAGATGGACAAAAGTACAGACATAAAGTCGACTGATTTTAGATGTTTTTGAAATAGTAATCATGGGAAAACCTACCGCGAGAAGTCGCAGAAGCGATGCTGACCCTCAATAACTTTAACTGTGGATACAGCTAAAGTGCAAATTAGTGAAGAAAGGGTTGCTGTATCG
The DNA here is from genome assembly GCF_039654945.1 of Dendrobates tinctorius. NCBI lineage: Eukaryota > Metazoa > Chordata > Amphibia > Anura > Dendrobatidae > Dendrobates > Dendrobates tinctorius. The sequence goes on from NW_027361675.1 coordinate 57,222,712, forward strand.
CAGTAACGTCGATCCTATCACCGTAACTCGTCTCCATCAAATTGTGATCACAGGGAGAGCTGTAGACATGGTCCTCACTGCCTATCATGATCTGTCTGGTCACTTTGGAGTGCAAAACACACAAGTCACAGGCCGTAGGGGATTCTATTGGATTGCCATGAGAGGAGACATTGAAAAATGGTGGCAGGAATATCACACGTCTGTGAATATGAAAAATGTGAAAGGTGACCATAAAGCACCACTGCATCCGATTGGGAGTTGACGTCCATTACAAATGGTAGCCATTGGTAATCTGAAGGTAGAGGCCAGAAGGAGAGGACATAGCTACATCTTAACCATCATCGATCAGTACACCAAATTTGTAGTGGTCGTCCCTGTGACGGATTTAACTGGCGAGACTACACAGCGGTGGAGCTGGCAGAGGTAAGTATTGCAAGTGCTGTGTCCCTGAGCAAGCAGGGTGGATCCACTCGTGGGCGCTGGTACTGGCACAGGGCCCCTCTTAGTGCGCCAGTGTGTCTGACGGCGAGTGGGCCCCCCAACCGTCAGAGACACTTTATTGTACTATGAGAGGCCCTGTGCCAGTGCCGTCGCCCAAGGGTGGGCCCACACACCTGTTCAGGGCAACAGCACTTGCCCGGGTGCGGCAGGTGTTTCTCCTGGGCCTGGGGTGGGGGGAAGCCCATTTAGGGTGGTTTAAAAATAGCATATGTTAATGTGCAGGCTGGACTTTCAGCTACTGCAAAAGGAGGAATTGGAGAAGTCAGAGGAAGAGGAAGACAAAAACGAGCCTTTTTTTCTGGCAACCTATGTGTTATCAGGGGAGGGTGGGACAAAATCTTTGGAAACCCATGCATGGTTCATTTTAATGAAGGTTAGATCATCAACATTTTGGGTTGACAGACAGGTCCTTTTTTCTGTCAGGATTGATCCAGCAGCACTGAAGACTCTTTCAGATAGCACACTACCAGCAGGGCAATCGAGATCCTGCAAGGCATATTGTGCCAATTCAGGCCAGGTGTCCAATTTTGATGCCCAATAATCAAAGGGGAATGACCTGTGAGGGAGAACCTCGATATGAGAGGAAAAGTAGTTTGTAACCATAGTTGACAACTGCTGTCTCCTGTCACTTGCAATTGATTCTGTATTAGCTGTCGTGTGCGCGGGACTTGAGAAATTAGACCACAACATAGTCAGGAAACCCCTGTCTCCAACGCCAGTTCGGCTGTGTGCACTACGAACACCTCTTCCATTTTGCCCACTACGGCTCGTGGGAGAACCAGCTCCGCTGCTGTGTGCTGGGAATGCCTCAAACAACCTGCTTACCAGAGTTGCTTGTTTGTTAGCCAATATTTGCTCTAGGTTCTCCTGTGGCATGTTGTGTAATTTGCCTTTATAGCATGGATCGAGGATGCTGGCCAACCAGTAGTCGTCATCCCTCATCATTTTGGCAATGCGGGGGAACCTTTTTAGGATCCGCAAGGCATAGTCACACATGTGGGCCAATGTTCCAGGTGTCAATGCTGCACTGCCAGTGGTGGGTGGAGGAGCACTTTCTGGTAAATCCACATCCCTCCAGTCACGCACAAACCCTGTACCTGACCTTGGCATGCCCACATGTTCTCTTGCCCCCTGAGAAGCATCCTCCTCCCCAAAATAATCATCTTCCTCATCCTCCTCCTCCTCATCTTCCTCTTCTTCCTCCACCTCATCCATGCCAGTTCCCTGAGCAGACAATGGCTGACTGTCATCAAGGCTTCCCTCCTCCTCCTCCTGTTGCTCCTCAGCTGCAGACGCCTGTTCCTTAATGTGCGTCAAAGTTTGCATGAGCAGACGCATAAGTGGTATGCTCATGTTTATGATGGCGTCGTCTGCGCTTACCAGCGGTGTGCATTCCTCAAAACACTGAAGGACTTTACAGAGGTCTTCCAGCTCCGACCACTGCACACCAGACAATTCCATGTCTGCCCTCAAACTGCCTGCCCGTGTATCCTCCCGCAAATGCTTTACAGCCTGCCTCTGTTCGCACAGCCTCTCAACCATGTGCATAGTGGAGTTCCATCTTGTAGCAACGTCTATGATTCGGTGCTTTGGGAGGTCGAGTGATCGCTGCAGCTTCTGCATACGACTGTAGTGGACGTTTGAGCGATGGATGTGCGAGCACATTCTTCGCACCTTATGGAGCAGGGCTCTTAACTCCGGATAATTATTTAGGAAGCACTGCACCACCAGGTTCAAGGTGAGAGCCAGGCAAGGTATGTGTGTGAGTTTTGAAAGGGCTATGGCTGCCACAAAATTCCACCCATTATCACTGACTACCTTGCCTGGCTCAAGATGGAGACTGCCCAGCCATGACTCATTTTGTCGATGCAAGTAGTCGGCCAGTACCTCCGCGGTGTGTCTACTGTCGCCCAAAGTCATCATTTTTAAAACAGCCTGCTGTCGCTTAGCACTACAGTAGCTGTTTGATAGTGGGACACCTCGTGTGCAACACCGACAGATGTGGATGGAGTGCTCGTGCGACTGTGCTCTGTCGACAAACTTTCGCTTCTGGAGGAGGAGGAGGAGGAGGAGGAGGAGGGTCGAACGCCTACAGCCAACTGTTTCCTATACCGTGGGCTAGGCAGCACTGTCCCACCACCGCTGTCCCCTGTGGACCCTGCATCCACCACATTAACCCAGTGCGCAGTGATGGACACGTAACGGCCCTGGCCATGCCGACTGGACCATGCATCAGTTGTGAGGTGCACCTTTCCACTCACTGACTGTTTTAGTGCATGGACAATGCAGTCTTTCACATGCTGGCGGAGGGCAGGGATGGCTTTTCAAGAAAAGAAGTGCCAACTGGGTAGGTCATAGCATGGGACAGCATAGGCCATGATGTCGCAGAAAGCTTTGCTTTCTACCAAACGGAAGGGCATCATCTCTAATGAGATCAGTTTGACAATGTAGGCGTTTAAAGCCAGTGTACGCGGATGAGAGGATGAGTAATTTCTTATCCTACTCAGAGTGTCTGGTAGGGTGAGCTGGACTTGAGAGGTGCATATGGGGGAACCAGCATTGGACATGACGGACTGAGAAGGGGTTGGTGATGGTGAGGGTGTTGATGGCCTAGATTCAGTGTTTCCTCGTGAAAATATTGTGATTGCCTAACTGCTTTGGCCTAGCACCGACACCTCAACATTTCTTGATGGTGGTGTGCTTAGTGGTGGCCTTACAGTGGGGGAAGCGATGGAGCGTTGCCAGCTAACTTTATATTAAATAGAAAATTGTAGCACACCAAATATGAAATATGTGAAATACGAATAGCAAAATGGCTTTAGTAATACATTTCATAATGGCTTTTGTAAGGCATATCAAATATGAAATAAGTGAAACATGAATAGCATAATGGCTTTTGTAATATAGAAAAACATATGAGATACTTAGCACAAAATTTGGCCAAAAGATGTGAGCCCATTCACCAACGACAAGGTGATCTCAGATTGAATGGGTCCCTATACTGACTGCCTAGTGTGAACTGACCTCTGGCTAGTAACATGATAAAGCCTGTATATATAGGACGATAGGAACCAAACATGTGATTGAATGCGAATTATTTTTTTCTATTACTTGCCAGCTAACTTTAGTCGGAGCAGGTGCACATGTGCTACCTGAGGTTTTGTAGTCCGTCCATGCTTGCAAGTGCATGTTGGTTAAATGTCTAAGCATGCAACTGGTATTCAAATTTCTTAGATTTTTCCCTCTGCTAAAGGTCTTTTGGCACTTTTTACAGATAACCTTTGAGTCATCATTAGGATTTTGTTCAAAAAAGTGCCACACTGCACTCTTCCTACTATGGTACAAATTTCCAGGGCTTGCATGCTGTGCTAATTTGACCATCTGGCCAAGCTGTCCTGCAACTCTTTCAGGTTTCTTGTCAAGTTTTTTGACAGCTACGGGCCTGCCTGCTGCGATCCTTCTCCTGTTCTGACCTATTGTCACCAGCACCCTCTTCCCCCAATCTATGCCAATCCAGATCAACAACTGGGTCATCCATGACCTCGTCTTCAATGTCATCTGCACCTTCCTCTGTACCTTCCTCTGTGTCACCGTGTAAGGTGGTATAGTATGCGGGAAGGGGCACCTGAGTTTCATCTGGGTCTGATTCGGGCTCAGTAGACTGCGAGGGCAATGTAGTGATGTGGGTGAATGTACCAGCAGATTCATCTAGCAGTGGCTGTGCATCAGTGCACTCCATGTCAGATTCATCTTGGACTGGGGAATTCAGGATATGACTTGATAACCCAGGAATGGTATGTGAAAAGAGCTCCATGGAGTAATCTGAAGTGTGTGCTGCAGCATCCTTCACTTTTGGTGTGGGTGAAGGACACAAGGAAAGGTGTTGTTCCTGACCAGAGGCCTGCACTGACGACTCTTTGCTTGCAGTTTTTGTAACTTCAGAAGAGGAGGAAATAGAGCTGTTTCGGCAATGCAAGCCAAAACCTGTTCCTGATGCTCCAGCTTTAAAAGCGGTTTACCTACTCCCAGAAAAGGGAACCTTAAAGGTCTTCTTGTGCCAGACAATTACACAGGCTCAACACCTCCTGCCTTAGCTGCTATTGTGCTTTTGCCAGAACCAACCAATGCACCACCACCACCATCAGTACCAGCTGCCCCCCCGCCCACGTCCGTGGCCTCTTCCACCAGACTTCCTCATGTTTGAGAAAATGTACCAAAAATAACAGCAGAGAAATGGTACTGTATGAGTAGCGTACAGCTGTGTAAGGTGTATGTAAGAAGTGAAATCTCCATAAATATTTTGTGAGTCACAGACGCTCATCCAGTATGTATTTCACCTTAATCAAACAAGCAGATATACAGTACTGTATCAGAGGTGTACAGCTGTATACGTTGTTGGTGAAACTGTCAATCTCCGTATATGTATTTAAGGAATGTTGCACACACATGCTGACTCTGTGTAGATGTTACCTTAATAAGAAAACCAGATATCCGATACTGTTTTAGAATCGGACTGCTCAATTCGGTGTATAAAGAAATGGAAATGTCCGTATATGTATTTATGGAGTGTCATACACACACGCTGACTTTGTATAGATGTGACCGTAATAAGAACACCAGATATCAGATACTGTTTGAGAATCGGACTGCTCAATAAGGTGTATAAAGAAATGGAAATATCCGTATATGTATTTATGGAGTGTCACACACACACGCTGACTGTGTAGATGTGACCGTAAAAAGAACACTAGATATCCGATACTGTTTGATAATCGGACACCTCTAAACTGTGTATGTATGGAAAAATGTTAATCTCCGTGTATTTTTTTATGGAGTCACACACATATAGCATGTATTTGTCCGTGATACCAGCCGGTACATGGTAGTGTGTGAGGAGCGTACACCTCTATACTGTGTGTGAAAAAATTTACGCTCACTATCTACTGTGCAGAAAAAATGGAATACAAGGATTTTTGCTTTTAAAAAGCAGTCTGCACAGCAGTGTGCAAACAGCAATGCAGCTATCAGGGAGCCTTATAAGGCAGTCTAATAACCAACAGAGCTGCTACACAAAAAAGTGTGAAAAAATGAAGGATTGGTAATTGTGCAGAGAAAAGGAATAAAAATATTTTTGCTTTTAAAAAAGAACTCAGCACAGCAGTGTGCAAACAGTAATGCAGCTATCAGGGAGCCTTATAGGGCAGCCTAATAACCAACAGAGCTGCTGCACGCAAATATAGCCTCCCCTGTCACTGCACACTATACTGATGTGTTGTACAGTGACATTCGCTATCAGCACAAGCAATTTTTTTTTTGCCCTGCCTAAACACTTTCCCTATTGAGAAGGAGCAGCAGCAACCTCTCCCTATGCTAAGATCGGCAGGAGTAAGATGGCGGTCGGCGGTCACAGCCTTTTATTGGCACTGTGACGCCACACAAAGCCAGCCAATCACTTGAATGCCCTTCTCTAACATGCTGGGGGCCGCTGCCTATGTCATCGCCTTGCCCATAGAGTGCGTCCTTGATGATTGTGGCAGAAAAGGCGCTGGAAGCATTGTGGGTAACGCGACTTTGGCGCTCAAGTCGGCGACCTCATGGCCGACCTCACACTATGGTCGTGTTTCGATTGGGGAAACCCGACTTTAGCAAAAGTCGGCGGATTCTGAATTTAGCCGATCTGTTTCGCTCAACTCTAATAATGAGTCATTCACAGTCACAAACATTCATCATCATACACACCATAAGCCACAAGAGTCTATACTAGCGCATGGCTGAACGGCCATGCGACTCTTTTATAGCGGCGTCCTTCCGGGACCTTCCCAGTAGTGGACCAATCCGAGCAAGAACCAGACCTGCGCATGTGACCCCCGACCTCCAATGAGAGGTCATCCCACGGTCATGCTCAGTAAGCAAAAGACAGGACTTAGTCCCAGAAGAATCTGCTTGCTGCTGACTCAAGCATGGAGTTATAGCAGAGCCAGAGGGAGCAACCAGACGCCTAGCATCAGTCTGGGCAAGATGCCCGGACCGACATCTCTGCTGAGCAGGAATCTCTGTGGCTGCAGAGGAATGAGAGACCACAGGGGATGTGGCTTGAGATTTCCCCTGTGCCGTGGGGGAAATGCAACGCCTAACATTACACCCCCCTCCCCGCTGAGTCTCGCTACGCTCAAAGGTCACAATGAGTGGTGGAGCACGGATGTTCTCCACTGGCTCCCAGGTCCGATCCTCTGGGCCATGACCCCTCCAATCCACCAGATAAAACTTTTTCCATGTACCACCTTGCAGCCCACAATGGCGTGCACCTCAAACTCATCCGAGGACAAGCTTGATGTCCCGGCAGATGACTCGGAGAACAGGGACATGTGAACGGGCTTAAAGAGAGAAACGTGGAAGGTATCAGTGATACACAGATGTGGGGGAAGGGCCAGTCACTAGACTACAGGATTGACATGTTCGAGGACCTTGAAAGGACCAATGTAGCGAGGTGCGAACTTAGTGGACTCGACTCACAGCCTGATGTTACAGGCGGAGAGCCACACTATGTCACCAGGGGAGTAGGTCGAGGCGGGGAGCCGGTGTACATCAGCGGAGACCCTCATTCTCTCCTTGGAGGCCCGGATGGCATCCTGAGTGCGGTACCAAATGTCACGTGCCTCCACCGCCCAGTCTTCCACCTTAGAATCGATGGAAGACACGGGCTTGGGAAAAGGGACGCGAGGATGCTGGCCGTAATTGAGGAGGAATGGTGTTTGACCGGTGGAATCGGCCACAGCGTTGTTCAACGCAAACTCTGCTCATGGTAGCAGGGATGCCCAGTCATCCTGCCTTGCCGAGACAAAGTGTTGTAGGTATGTGACCAGGGTCTGGTTGGCCCTCTCTACCAACCCCTTCGTCTTGGGATGATAGGCCGAGGAGAGATTCAGCTCAATGCTGAGCAGACTACATAGTTCTCTCCAGAACCGAGACGCAAACTGGGGACCTCGGTCACTGACTACCTTGTCTGGCATACCATGCAGGTGAAAGACATGTTTAATGAAGAGCGCTGCCAGGTCCCGAGCAGAAGGTTACCTCAATAGACGCACCAGATGCACCATTATAGAGACGTGGTCACTGACCACCCAGATAGCCGTGCTGCCACTGGTCTTGGGCAGTCCCACCACAAAATCCATGCCAACCATCTCCCAGGGCCTGTCTGCCACTGGCAGGGGGTAAAGTAGCCCAAAGGGCAGTTGCCGAGGAGACCTATTCTGGGCGCAAGAGATGCACGTAGTCTCCGACGTCTCGGGACATATGTGGCCACCAATATGCTCTCGCCAGGAGGTCAATTGAGCCCAAGAGAAAACCTCCTGTTGCAAACGGGCAGGGACAAAAGTCTTGCCCGGGGCCACTGAATCTAGAGCGACCGGAGCTTTGGTCCTCAGGCTCTCAGATGGGACGATTAAGCGAGGCTCTGTCTCCTCCTCCGATAATACCACGGAGCGAGAGAGAGCATCGGCCCGGACGTTCTTCTCACCGGACAAAAAATGAAAGGTAAAGTGGAACCGGGAGAAAAAGAGCAACCATCTGGCCTGGCAAGAATTTAGCCGCTGGGCTGTCTTTAGGTAGACCAAGTTTTTGTGGCCAGTGAACACCTGGAAGGGAAAGCGAGCCCCCTCCAGGAGATGTCTCCACTCCGAGAAGGCCAACTATATTGCCAGCAACTCCCTGTCCCCGATGGAATAGTTCCTCTCCGCTAGTGAGAAGGTCTTGGAGAATAAGAAACACGGATGCTTCTGACCTTGAGCGTCTTTCTGGAAAAGAACCGCTCTGGCACCGACGGAAGAGGCATCCACCTCCAAGATATAAGGCTTATCAACATCGGGGCGGTGGAGAATGGGAGCGCCAGCAAAATGAGTCTTGATGGAGGTGAAGGGCTTGGAGACCTGTTCTGACCACAACTTGAAGTTGGCTCCCTTCTTGGTGAGGGCGACCAATGGAGTTACCAAGGTGGAGAAGTAGGGAATGAACTGGTGATAGTAGTTTATGAACCCCAAAAAGCACTGATCCGCTTTGAGGGAGTGGTGTTCCTGCCAGTCCATTACTGCCTGCAATTTGGCAGGATCCATAGCCAAACCCTGGGCCGAGAGGATATAGCCCAGGAAAGGCAAGGACTCCTGGTCAAACAGGCACTTCTCCAACTTGGCATAGAGGGAGTTAGCACGTAAGCGGGCGAAGACCTTGCAAACCTCTCTCCGGTGGGACTCCAAATCTGGAGAGAAGATGAAGATATCATCCAGATAGATCACCACCAAAGAGGAAAGCATATCTCAGAAGATATCATTTTCAAAGTCTTGGAAGACGGCCGGGGCATTACAGCGGCCAAAGGGCATAACCAGATACTCATAATGGCAATCCCTGGTATTAAAAGCCGTCTTCCACTCGTCCCCCTCACGGATGCGTATCGGGTTGTTAGCCCCCCCGCAGATTGAGTTTGGTAAACATTCTCACTCATGACTCATTATGAAACCCCTACCCTTGGTTGTGACTGTTGTTAGGGCTTAGTGGTTAGAGTCAGCGCCTGTCAGTGGCTAAGCTATACGCCACAGTGCATCCCAGTCCACTGCACTATCTAGCGTCTGACTGTGCCTCCCTGCTCAGGGCACTGTCATACCGCGCCAGGTAGCAGTAACCGCCAGTGCAATGCCGTGCACACCTCTAGCGCTTTCCTCCCCACAAGTTTGATGTCCAGAGCGCTTTGGAAAAGGTTTTCATCAAGGATATCTCTGTACTTGGCCGCATTCATGTTTCCTTCAATTGCAAGTCGTCCTGTCCCTGCAGCGGAAAAACACCCCCATAGCATGATGCTGTCACCACCATGTTTCACTGTTTAGATTGTATTGGGCGGTGATGAACAGTGCCAGGTTTTCTCCACACACACTGCATAGAATTATCACCAAAAAGTTCCATCTTTGTCTCACCAGATCAGAGAATATTTCTCATAGTCTAGGAGTCCTTCATGTGTTTTTTAGTAAACTCTATGCAGGATTTCATGTCTTGCACTGAGGAGAGGCTTCCGTCTGGCCACTCTGCCATAAAGACCTGACTGGGGAAGTGTTGCAGTGATAATTGACTTTGTGGAACTTTCTCCCATCTCCCTACTGCATCTGTGGAGCTCAGCCACCGTGAACATGGGGTTCTTCTTTACCTCTCCTACCAAAGCTCTTCTCCCATGATTTCTCTGTTTGCCTGGACCGCCAGATCTAGGAAGACTTCTGGTGTTCCCAAACTTCTTCCAATTAAGGATTATGGAGGTCACTGTGCTCTTACAAACCTTGAGTACTGCGGAAATTCTTTTGCAACCTTGGCCAGATGTGTGCCTTGCCACAATTCTGTCTCTGAGCTACTTAGCCAGTTCCTTTGACCTCATGATTCTCATTTGGTCTGACATGCACTGTGAGCTCTGAGGTCTTCCATAGACCGATGTGTGCCTTTACAAATCAAGTCCTATCAGTTTAATTAAAGAAATCTGGACTCCAATGAAGGAGTAGAACCATCTTAAGGAGGATCGCAAGGAAATGGACAGCATGTGACTTAAATATGAGTGTCTCTTAAAAATCGTTAAGTGCAAAAGTATTGACCAAGCACACTAGTATAAATAGTGATTGCTCGTTTAGTGATAGGTGACTGACAGGTGTGAAACAGCAAGTTACAAGAGGGGAAGGGTAAATACAACATGAATGGAAAAAAGCGAAGTCATGGTGGAAGAGGGAATAGGCTTGGTGTTTAGCGTGTAGGTGGGTTAGGTGTTAATGTTAGTGAAAGCTCAAATGAACAAACACCATATCGTCCTATACAAAGACCACTTACAGCAGCACTCCAATCACCCTTGTTTCCCCCTGCATCACAAATTTCCAAATGCCCAAATGACTGTGGGGAACTACAGATGGAATAGCCTGCAGAGCTATTCACACATTCTTTTCCATGAGCATCAGAGTTCTGCTTCAAAGATTCACAGAATCCAGAGGAGGAAAGTACCCACACCGATGCCCAAAATGATTTCATGTTAGATCTGTGGCCGGAAGAAGTAGGGTCAGAGCAGAATCCAGGCCCTTGTCACCAGAGGTTAACTACTGAGGGTGGAGGTGATCCTGATGAGACACAGATATGAGAGGTGCACGCTGACTGTACTATGTTGTCAGTGCAGGAACAGGAGGAGGGTGATTCTCAGAGTGAGAACTGTGAGAACAAAGAGAATGACAATAAGGTTGTAGATTCCACTTGGTGTAAACCCAGAGCTATGCAGATGTGTTTTATTCAGCAGAGGAGGTGGAGAAGGAGGAAGAAAAGGAGGTTACATTGTGGCTAGCCACACAGACACGGAGTGATGCAACCACAACAAGCACTGCTTCCTAAGCAACAATTCTGGCTGTGGGCCAGCATCGATCGCAATTCTGCAGTTTGCAGGGATGGCAAGGGTTGCCCTGCCTGGGCCTTTTTTGAGACCGCAAAAGATGACCCAACACACATTTTCTGCCAAATTTGCAAAAAAAACTCAGTAGAGGCAAAAATTGCAATAATTTGACAGCTACATGCTTGAACTGGCACATGTGCAATTAACATGCCTCTGTCTGGGAAACTCACTGCACTAAAATGCCAATTAGTGAGCCTCATCAATAGTGTTGAGCATTCCGATACCACAAGTATCGGGTATCGACCAATATTCACTGTATCGGAATTCCGTAACTGAGTTCCGATACTTTTAGCATATCGAATACCGGAATCAGAAGTTCCCATAACGCTATGAGCCAGTTTGATTTGATTCAGCCAATGACAATCCTCAGAAGTGTGGGCACATCCTGTTAGGCATGTAGGCATGCTAACTAATGGCATGGCTGTGATTGGCTGCTGAAATGATGTCATGATGCACTATAAAAGCCGCCGCCGCTGCCATTTCTGGTTCACTCTGCTGTGAATTCAGTTAGGGACAGGCTGCTGTTCAAGACTCTGAGGGACAGTTAGAGATAGCGATTTTCAAAATCATATTGTGCTTTACCCAGGCTGCATAAAAAACCACTGTAGCTTTCTTTTGCCTTGCAGCAGTGTTCACAGCTGTCTGCAAGGTTTGTGTGAGTGCAGCTCACGCTGTGTAGTGTGTCCTGCAGCCACGTCTGGTTGTAGGCCGCTCAGTGTGTGTCACTGCCTCATACATATTTTTCTTTTTTTGCTGCTCATTTTTCATTCTCCTATTAGTGTGTATCCATCTGTATCATCTACATTGGTTGGTTGTAAACACTATAGGAGTAGACAGCGGAGCCTCTCTGCAGCCTTTCAGTGCTAGTGCCCAGTTTTCTGCACTGTTCACGGCTGTGTGAGAGGTCTCTGTGTGTGAGTGCAGCTCACGCTGTTGTGTGTCCTGCAGCTACGTCTGGTTGTAGGCCGCTCAGTATGCGTCACTGCCTCACACATATTTTTCTTTTATTGCAGCTCATTTTTCATTCTCCTATTAGTGTGCATAAATCCGTATTCATATGCGTTGGTTGCAAAACACTATAGGAGTAGACAGCGGAGCCTTTCTGCAGCCTTTCAGTGCTAGTGCCCACTTATCTGCACTGTTCATGGCTGTCTGAGGGTCTCTGTGTGTGAGTGCAGCTCACGCTGTAGTGTGTCCTACAGCTACATCTGGTTGTAGGCCGCTCAGCGTGCGTCACTGCCTCACACATATTTTTCTTTTATTGCAGCTCATTTTTCATTCTCCTATTAGTGTGCATCCATCCATATCCATCTGCATTGGTTGGTTGCAAACACTATATAGGAGTAGATAGAGGAGCCTTTTTTCTGGCTTGTGCCCTTCAGCCGCAGCCAGATTAGTATTACCCTATTTTTTGGAGCCTCATCTTTTGCATTGTAGGTTACCTTCCTGCATTGTAATAGCTCCAAAAAGTTTGTGATACTATTGCTTTCAAATCTTTGGTCACATCCTTTTTGCTTTTTTAAAAAAAAAATCCAAAATAAAGTTCAGCAAACACTCTGACAGTTGTGTAGGCCACATTAGCTCATATTAAAGTGTAGTCCGCACACACACTTTATAAAATTAGTGTTTCTTATACCTGTTAGCAGCTGTTCAGGAATAAGCACACTAAGCACCTCCTTTGTACTTTTCTGCCTATCTTTATCAGTCTACCAAGATGAAGAAGGCAGGGAGTAAGGTGCGTGGGCATGGAGTTTCAGCAGGGAGAGGACGTGGGGATTCTGCAGGGAGAGGACGTGGGGATTCTGTGCCTGCTGCGAGCACCAGTGAGTCAGCATCCCCCAGCTTTGCCAGGCAACAGTCCTTGATGCTCAGTTTTGTAGGACCTCGCCGTACCCCACTGCTGCGGGAGAAACAAATTGAAGCCGTTGTCGGATGTATGGCAGCTAATGCATCGACTTCAATGACTTCCATGTCCTCTCAGGGCCAGAGCACTGAAGAGCAACCATCTGTCTCTTCACCACCTGCCAAGTGCCCAGGCAGGCAGAGAGCCCTGGACAGGAGCCATCACAGTCTCTACTTCTTTTCTCTGAATCTGTTGGCTTGGAAAGAGGGGGCCAGCCAAGCAGCATTCAAGAATGTGAAGAAGAGGGAGTATGCAGTGATGCACAACTGCTTTGTCCCTCTGAATCTGAAGAGGTGGGTGGGCCAGTGCCTATGGTCAGCACACCTCAGTACGTATCAGATGATGACGAGACTCAGGTGCCACTTTCTGGTGCGTACGGTGCTGGAGAAACTACCCAAGAGAAGCAGGTGTTTGAAGAGGGGAGTGTAGATGATGAGGTCCTTGACCCATCATGGCGTGAGGAACAGGAAGGTGGTGGGAGCAGCTCTGAGGAAGAGATTCCCAGAACGGCCAAAACAGGAGGGAGAGGGAGGAGGCAGACTTGGTTGCCTGTAGCCTCCACTTCGGCACCCGTTAGGAGCATTCCTCTTCCAAAAGCCAAAACAGGCGATCCCAAGACATGAAGTGCGTGGTCCTTTTTTGACACAGTTGCAGATGACATTTGCTTTGTCAAATGCAAGCTGTGTCATCAGAAAGTCAAAAGAGGGAAAAATGTCAGCAACCTCAATACCACAGATATATGGAAACATGTGCTGACCAATCACGAGCTGGAGTTGCACAGACACACTGAAGATGTAGGCCAACGTACAGCACCACCTACCAGCTCTTCAGCTCGTGTTGGGGCCTCTTCCTCCAGCTCACACACAGCTGGTTCGGCTTCCTCACAGGATCGCCAAGGAAGAACCTCTGGCACTGTTGTCTAGAGACCCAGTGACATTCCACCCGCAGCACCACGTTCCCAGTCATCCTCACACTCCCAGGCCACTCTACAGCCATCCTCCACTGTCTCTAGTATTTCCCCTTGCCTCCAACCCCGCCAGTTGCTGCTCAGAAGTGGCGTCTGCACAATCCACACTTGTTCCTTTGTTACTGGGGCTCAGTCACGTCAGTTGATCCCCTGATGTGTGTCCGGCAATGTCTCCTGCTCTGTCCACATTCCCACTACTAGTAGTGGGAATGTGGACAGAGCAGGAGACATTGCCGGACACACATATCAGGGGAACAGCTGACATTACTGAACCCCAGTAACACAGGAACAAGTGCTGATTGTGCAGACGCCACTTCTGAGCAGCAACTGGTGGGGTTGGAGGCCAGGGGAAATACTAGGGACAAAGTGGAGCCAGAGGCCTAGTTGGAGCACATTTGAAATCAGTAGTAGTCTACAACAGGTATTAAACTTGATGAAATTAGGCCTCAGCCTACACCTTGATTGACCCTGGGCTCCAACATTGCCAGTTGCTGCTCAGAAGTGTCTTTGGCATGGGTACTCCCTCCTGCCCATCCTGGTTCCAGCACGCCTGCTGTTTCCGGGGAGTGTCAACGTCACTTTGCCACCAATACGTTGTCCTGTCGTGTTGCGGTCGGGTTAGCCGAGCCTATGGTGCCTGCAGTTTAGGTGCTTCCTATGTGGGCTGTGGGTTCTGGTAATAAAGGCTGGTTCCATAGTGCCAATAGGACAAGCACCCCCTGTAGGACAGTGGGTTTTGGTAACTGCGGCCTGCTCGCGGCCTTGCAACTTTGTTTATCATGGGTACATTCTGCTACCCATCCGGGTTCCAGCACCGTCAGCTGGTTCTCGGCAGTGACTTTGGTCGAGGTGCCTCCTTCTCGGTATCCGAGTTCCAGCAACGTCTGCTGGTCCTTGGTAGTGCTTTGTAGCACAGGTACCTCTTGCTTAGTAACCGTGTTCCAGCACTGTCAGCTGGTCCACAGTTGTGCCATTGGCTCTTGTTCCTTCAGCTACCACTCTGGGTTCCAGCACCGTCAGCTGGTTCTTGGTAGTTCCATTGACTCTTGTAGCTTCTGCTACCCATCCAGGTTCCAGCACCGTCAGCTGGTTCTAGGCAGTGTCTTTGGCATGGGTACTCCCTCCTGTCCAGCCTGGTTCCAGCATGCCTGCTGTTTCCGGTTAGTGTCAACGTCACTTTGCCACCGACTCGTTGTCCTGTTGTGCTGCGGTCGGGTTAGCCGAGTCTATGGTGCCTGCAGTTTAGGTGCTTCCTGTGTGGACTGCGGGTTCTGGTAATAAAGGCTGATTCCGTAGTGCCAATAGGACAAGCAACCCCTGTAGGACTGTGTGTTACGGTAACTGCGGCCGGCTCGCGGCCTTGCAACTTTGTCTTTTCATGGGTACCTTCTGCTACCCATCCGGGTTCCAGTACCGTCAGCTTGTTCTCGGCAGTGTCTTTGGCTGAGGTGCCTCCTTCTCGGTATCCGAGTTTCAGCAAAGTCTGCTGCTCCTTGGTAATGCTTTGTAGCACAGGTACCTCCTGCTTAGTAACCGTGTTCCAGCACCGTCAGCTGGTCCACAGTTGTGCCAGTGGCTCTTGTTCCTTAAGCTGCCACTCTGGGTTCCAACACCATCAGCTGGTTCTAGGCAATGCTTTTGGCCAAGGTGCCTCCTTCTCGGTATCCGAGTTCCAGCAACGTCTGCTGGTCCTTGGTAGTGCTTTGTAGCACAGGTACCTCCTGCTTAGTAACCGTGTTCCAGCACCGTCAGCTGGTCCACGGTTGTGCCATTGGCTCTTGTTCGATCAGCTGCCACTCTGGGTTCCAACACCATCAGCTGGTTCTAGGCAATGCCTTTGGCCAAGGTGCCTCCTTTTCGGTATCTGAGTTCCAGCAACGTCTGCTGGTCCTTGGTAGTGCTTTGTAGCACAGGTACCTCCTGCTTAGTAACCGTGTTCTAGCACCATCAGCTGGTCCACGGTTGTGCCATTGGCTCTTGTTCCATCAGCTGCCACTCTGGGTTCCAGCACCGTCAGCTGGTTCTCGGCAGTGCCTTTGGCCGAGGTGCCTCCTTCTCGGTATCCGAGTTCCAGCAATGTCTACTGGTCCTTGGTAGTGCTTTGTAGCACAGGTGCCTCCTGCTTAGTAACCGTGTTCCAGCACCATCAGCTGGTCCACAGTTGTGGCATTGGCTCTTGTTCCTTCAGCTGCCACTCTGGGTTCCAGCATTGTTGGGAGTTCATTTTTCCCTTCACTATTGAGGTCTGATGAACTCCCTCCTCTGGTGAAGGAAGGTAGTGAGGCTGATTATCAGACACCTGGGCAGCTAGATGATGACTGGGTGGCTGGAATTGAGGACTGGATATAAGGCTGCCGACGCCCTTCTTCCTGGCTGGTGATTTTCCTGCTGGATTCTTGGAGACCAGTCTGATTCCTGCATCTCAAAGCTAAGTTTTTCTGCTCTGCTTTGTACTCTTCAGTTTGTTTTTGTTTTGCTTTGTTTTTTGGGAGTTCTGCCATCCCCGGCTGGGGGTGAGCTGAATTCCATTTTTGTCTCTGATCTGTTGATCTTTTGCTCTGTCTTCAGAATATACCTGAGTGCTGATATAGTCTTTTGAAGCCTAGCGACTTCAGGGCCTGTTTTTCCTATCAGTCGGTTGGCTCATTTTTATAGGGTTTTTGCAGATGGCAGACAGCAGCTTTCCTATCCTGTCCTAT
Organism: Dendrobates tinctorius; assembly: GCF_039654945.1. NCBI lineage: Eukaryota > Metazoa > Chordata > Amphibia > Anura > Dendrobatidae > Dendrobates > Dendrobates tinctorius. The sequence continues at coordinate 57,239,235 of NW_027361675.1, forward strand.
GTAGTTAGCTTGGGCCCCATCATTTGCTCAACCTATCTTTCTATCTGTGTTAGCGTTTTCATCTTGCTTCACCGTCATTATATGTTGGGGGCTGCCTATTGCTTTGGGGTCTGCTCTGGGGCAGTTTAGTTTTTCCCCTTTCTGTCTTTAGGCTATATAGTTCTCCGGCTGTGATCGAGGGGTCTAGGGCACCATAGGAACCCCCCACGGCTACTGCTAGTTGTTGTGGATAGGTTCAGGGGTCTGCAATCCGATAGCTGCCAACCTCTCTGGTTTTTCTGGACTTAGCTGGTATTTTGTTTTTTCCTCCTTCGGTGACTCATCATAACAGAATCACCAGCCTTACCGCAGATCCTAGGGTACTCAATAGCAGGAGAGAATTGTAAAAAAAAAAAAAAAAAAGTGTCAGAAATTTTTTTTTTTGTGTGCATATTTTTTCCTCTATATCTCTGAGGCCGTAGGGGGAATTTTTCTCTCAATGGAGGTGAAGCAATTGTCTGATCGTGTGGAGCAGCTCGCTGCTGAAGTGCGGGGAATTTCCGCCTATCTTGCTCATTCACATGCTGCTGAACCAAAGATTCCTACTCCTGATGTGTTTTTTGGGGATCGGTCTAAATTCTTGAATTTCAAGAATAATTGTAAATTATTTTTTGCCTTGAAGCCTAACTCGTCGGGGAACTCCGCGCAGCAGGTTAAAATTGTCATCTCTCTGCTGCACGGCGATCCCCAGGATTGGGCGTTTTCTTTGAAACCTGATGATCCTATTCTGAATAATGTGAACGCATTTTTTCAGGCCTTGGGGTTGTTGTATGATGAACCTAATGCTATTGATCAGGCTGAAAAGGCCCTGTTGGCATTAAGCCAGGGTCGGGATTCGGCAGAGTTGTACTGTCAAAAATTCCGAAAGTGGGCGGTCCTTACTACCTGGAATGATGGTGCCTTGGCAGCCCTCTTTCGGAAGGGTTTGTCAGAAACTGTAAAAGATACTATGGTGGGATTTCCTGTTCCCTCTGGTCTTGACGATTCTATGTCATTAGCCATTCAGGTGGATCGGCGTTTACGTGAACGCAAAACTACACGAGAGATGTTGCCACCTGTTGAACAAATGTCTGAACCTATGCAATGTGATAGAGTTTTGTCTAGGGCGCAACGTCAAGAGTTCAGAAGGCGTAATAAGCTGTGTTTTTTTTGTGGAGATGCCTCGCATATTATTTCTGTCTGCCCTAAATGAGAGAAACGTTGTGCACACACGTTTTCTGTGGGTGGTGTTCAACTTAAGTTTCTTCCGGCAATTACTCTGATCTCCTCCCTGTCCACATTTTCCACCAAGGCTTTTGTGGATTCAGGAGCAGCTCTTAACCTAATGGACTTGGATTTTGCTAAACGTTGTGGATTTCCTATGACACCTCTGCGGACGCCTATCCCTTTGAGGGGTATTGATGCTACTCCTTTGGCAAAGAATAAACCTCAGTTTTGGAACCAGGTGGTAATGCGGGTCGCCCCAGACCATCAAGAAAATTGCAGATTTTTGGTGTTGCATAATTTGCATGATACCATTGTTCTGGGGTTTCCCTGGTTGCAAATCCATAATCCAGTTCTGGATTGGAAATCTTTGTCTGTGGTGAGTTGGGGTTGTCGGTGTGCCCTTAGTGATACTCCTGTTTTCTCCACCTCTCCCCAGTCGCATGATGTTCCTGACTATTTGGCTGACTTTTATGATGTATTTAGTGAGAATGAGTCTGCGTCTTTGCCTCCTCATAGGAGTTATGACTGTGCAATTGAGCTGAACCTGGGGTGTAAATTCCCCAAGGGTCGGCTTTTCAATTTATCTGTACCCGAGCACGAGGCTATGCGATCCTATATTAAGGAGGCATTGGAGAAGGGTCATATTAGACCATCCTCTTCACCCTTAGGTGCTGGGTTTTTTTTCGTGGCTAAAAAGGATGGTTCATTGAGGCCTTGTATTGACTATCGTGCCCTCAACAAAATTACTGTTAAATATCAGTATCCGTTACCCCTGATTTCTGATCTATTCTCCAGAGTTAAAGGTGCTTGCTGGTTTACCAAGCTTGACCTCAGGGGGGCGTATAATCTTATTTGCATTAAGCATAGGGATGAATGGAAGACGGCGTTTAATACTCCGAAGGGACATTTTGAGTACCTGGTGATGCCTTTTGGGCTCACTAATGCCCCTTCTGTCTTCCAGTGCTTCATGAACGATATATTCCGAGACTTTGTGAATACATTTTTGATTATCTATCTGGATGATATTTTCATCTTCTCCAAGAATTGGGACACTCATGTGGAACATGTTCGGACTGTGTTCCGGATTTTGAGGGAGAATTCCCTGTATGTCAAGGGATCGAAATGCCTTTTTGGGGTACAGAGGATTTCATTTTTGGGATTTATTTTATCTCCGTCAACTATTGAAATGGACCCGGCCCAGGTACAGGCCATTTATGATTGGGTTCAGCCCACTTCTTTGAAGGCCCTCCAGAAGTTTTTGGGTTTTGCTAATTTTTATCGGAAATTTATAGCTAATTTTTCTGGTATTGCCAAGCCATTGACGGATTTGACTAGGAAGGGTGCTGATGTGCTGAATTGGTCTCCGGAGGCTGTTTCTTCCTTTCAGGAGATGAAGCGAAGATTCACTTCTGCTCTGGTTTTGCGGCAACTTGATGTCTCACTCCCGTTTCAGGTGGAGGTGGACGCTTCTGAGATTGGTGCAGGAGCGGTGTTGTCCCAAAAAGTTCCTGTGACATCTAAAATTGGTTGGAGGGAACCAAACACCAACTCGTGGTCCTTACTGACCACAAGAATTTGATTTACCTGGAGTCGGCCCAGCGCTTGAATCCTAGACAGGCTAGGTGGGCCTTGTTTTTCACACGTTTTGATTTTGTGGTCTCTTTTCTTTCAGGCACTAAGAATGTCAATGCAGACGCCCTCTCTAGGAGTTTCCTTGCTGATTCTCCTGTTGTGACTAAGCCTGCTACCATCTTAGGCGAGGGGGTAGTTCTTTCTGCCATCTCGCCCGATTTGAGACGTGCTCTGGAAGAGTTTCAGGAGGACAAACCTGAGCGTTGTCCCAGTGGAAAGTTGTATGTTCCTGACCAGTGGAGGAAGAGAGTGATGTCTGAAGTTCATTGCTCTGCATTGGCTGGTCATCCAGGTATTTTTGGTACTAGAGATCTGGTGAGTCGGTCTTTTTGGTGGCCCGCCTTGTCTCATGATGTCAGGAATTTTGTGCAGTCCTGTGGGACTTGCTCCCGGTCTAAACCTTGTTCTCACTCTAGTGGCTTGTTGATGCCTTTGCCGGTGCCCAGGAGGCCATGGACCCATATTTCAATGGATTTTATCTCTGATATGCCTGTCTCTCAGAGAATGACTGTTATTTGGGTGATTTGTGATAGATTCTCTAAGATGGTCCATCTTGTACCACTCCCTAAGTTGCCATCTTCCTCTGAGTTGGTGCCCTTGTTTTTGCAACAGGTGGTTCGCTTGCACGGGATTCCTGAGAACATTGTATCTGACAGAGGAGTTCAGTTTGTGTCTAGATTTTGGAGGACTTTCTGTTCCAAGCTGGGAATTCAGTTGTCCTTCTCCTCTGCGTTTCACCCTCAGACCAATGGGCGGATGGAGAGGACAAACCAGACTTTGGAGTCGTATTTGAGATGTTTTATTTCTGCCGATCAGGATGATTGGGTTTCATTTTTGCCCTTGGCCGAATTTGCTTTAAATAATAGAGCTAGTTCTGCCACTTTGATGTCACCTTTTTTTTGTAACTTTGGTTTTCACCCTCGATTTTCTTCAGGGCAGGTGGAGCCTTCTGTCTGCCCAGGTGTTGACACTGTGGTGGAGCGAATGCACCAGATCTGGGACCAAGTAGTGGATAAGTTGTCTCTCTCCCAGGAAAAGGTCCAGCGGTTTTCCAACCGGCGTAGGACCGTAGGTCCCCAGTTTAAGGTGGGTGATCTGGTTTGGTTGTCATCAAAAAATATCACTATGAAGGTGGCTTCTCCTAAGTTTAAGCCTAGATTTATTGGACCTTACAAGATTTTGGAGATTATTAATCCAGTCTCTTTTCGGTTGGCTCTTCTTGTCACATTTAAATTTCATAATGTGTTTCATAAGTCCTTGTTGAAGAGGTTTGTTGAACCAGTAGTTCCTGTGGTGGCACCTCCTGAACCTATATTGGTTGAAGGTAACATGGAATATGAGGTAGAGAAGATACTGGATTCCCGTCTGGCTAGACGGAGACTCCAGTATTTGGTTAAGTGGAAGGGTTATGGTCAGGAGGATAATTCCTGGGTCTCTGCCTCTGATATTCATGCCGAAAGATTGGTGCATGCCTTTCATCGGGCTCACCCGGATCGCCCTGGTGGCATGGATGAGGGTTCGGTGACCCCTCCTCAAGGGGGAGGTACTGTTGTGAGTTCATTTTTCCCTTCGCTATTGAGGTCTGATGAACTCCCTCCTCTGGTGAAGGAAGGTAGTGAGGCTGATTATCAGACACCTGGGCAGCTAGATGATGACTGGGTCGCTGGAATTGAGGACTGGATATAAGGCTGCCGACGCCCTTCTTCCTGGCTGGTGATTTTCCTGCTGGATTCTTGGAGACCAGTCTGATTCCTGCATCTCAAAGCTAAGTTTTTCTGCTCTGCTTTGTACTCTTCAGTTTGTTTTTGCTTTGCCTTGTTTTTTGGGAGTTCTGCCATCCCCGGCCGGGGGTGAGCTGAATTCCATTTTTGTCTCTGATCTGTTGATCTTTTGCTCTGTCTTCAGAATATACCTGAGTGCTGATATAGTCTTTTGAAGCCTAGCGACTTCAGGGCCTGTTTTTCCTATCAGTCGGTTGGCTCATTTTTATAGGGTTTTTGCGGATGGCAGACAGCAGCTTTCCTATCCTGTCCTATGTAGTTAGCTTGGGCCCCATCATTTGCTCAACCTATCTTTCTATCTGTGTTAGCATTTTCATCTTGCTTCACCGCCATTATATGTTGGGGGCTGCCTATTGCTTTGGGGTCTGCTCTGGGGCAGTTTAGTTTTTCCCCTTTCTGTCTTTAGGCTATATAGTTCTCCGGCTGTGATCGAGGGGTCTAGGGCACCGTAGGAACCCCCCACGGCTACTGCTAGTTGTTGTGGATAGGTTCAGAGGTCTGCAATCCGATAGCTGCCAACCTCTCTGGTTTTTCTGGACTTAGCTGGTATTTTGCTTTTTCCTCCTTCGGTGACTCATCATAACACAGCACTGTCAGCTGGTTCATGGCAGTGCCTTTGGCCGAGGTGCCTCCTTCTCGGTATCCGAGTTCCAGCAACGTCTGCTGGTCCTTGGTAGTGTTTTGTAGCACAGGTACCTTCTGCTTAGTAACCGTGTTCCAGCACCATCAGCTGGTCCACGGTTGTGCCATTGGCTCTTGTTCCTTCAGCTGCCACTCTGGGTTCCAGCACCGTCAGCTGGTTCTCGGCAGTGTCTTTGGCATGGGTACTCCCTCCTGCCCAGCCTGGTTCCATCACGCCTGCTGTTTCCGGGTAGTGTCAACGTCACTTTGCCACCGACTCATTGTCCTGTCGTGCTGCAGTCGGGTTAGCCGAGTCTATGGTGCCTGCAGTTTAGGTGCTTCCTATGTGGGCTGTGGGTTCTGGTAATAAAGGCTGGTTCCGTAGTGCCAATAGGACAAGCACCCCCTGTAGGACTGTGGGTTTTGGTAACTTTGTCTTTTTCATGGGTATCTTCTGCTACCCAGCCGAGTTCAAGTACTGTCAGCTGGTTCTCGGCAGTGCCTTTGGCCTAGGTGCCTCCTTCTTGGTATCCAAGTTCCAGCAACGTCTGCTGGTCCTTGGTAGTGCTTTGTAGCACAGCTACCTCCTGCTTAGTAACCGTGCTCCAGCACCGTCAGCTCGTCCACGGTTGTGCCATTGGCTCTTGCTCCTTCTGCTGCCCCTCTGGTTCCAGCACCGTCAGCTGGTCCTTGCTATTTCCATTGGCTCTTGCACCTTCTGCTACCCATCCGGCTTCCAACACCGTCAGCTGGTTCTCGGCAGTGCCTTTGGCTGAGGTGCCTCCTTCTCGGTATCCAAGTTCCAGCAACGTCTGCTGGTCCTTGGTAGTGCTTTCTAGCACAGGTACCTCCTGCTTAGTAACCGTGTTCCAGCACTGTCAGCTGGTCCACAGTTGTGCCATTGGCTCTTGTTCCTTCTGCTGCCCCTCCGGATTCCAGCACCGTCAGCTGGTCCTCGCTAGTTCCATTGGCTCTTGCAGTTTCTGGTACCCATCCAGGTTCCAGCACCGTCAGCTGGTTCTCAGCAGTGCCTTTGGCCTAGGTGCCTCCTTCTCGGTATCCAAGTTCCAGCAACGTCTGCTGGTCCTTGGTTGTCTTTTCTAGCACAAGTACCTCCTGCTTAGTAATCGTGTTTCAGCACCGTCAGCTGGTCCACGGTTGTGCCATTGGCTCTTGTTCGTTATGCTGCCCCTCCGGGTTCCAGAAAGAAAGATCTGCCAGCGCTACACCAGTATTTCCAAGACAACATCATCCATTCCCTGAAAAAAATCTGTCTGCCAGGGTGCATTTCACCACTGACACCTGGATGAGCAAGTAGTAGCCAGGGTGCATTTCACCACTGACACCTGGATGAGCAAGTAGTAGATTACGCTTTTCAAACAATAGCTTGTTCTTTCTCAAAAACTGAGAAAGAACAAGCTATTGTTCGAAACGCGTAATCTACTACTTGTTACTCATGTGAACACACTATTTTTTGCTTTATTTTGGACTTGTTTTTAGCAATAAATTGGACTTGAATTTGCAAAGCTGGACCTTTTTTCTTTTTCCCTGAAAGTGTAGACTGCCTAACTTTCATCAAAATAAACAAGTCATGGATCTCCAATGACTTTTGCACTTTTGCACTCCAGATGCAGCCTGGGCAGACTAGGCGATGGGGTCTTTTTTTAGTGTCATGCATTAATCTTGCATTATTGTAGTCTGTGCCACTCTTTGTCATGGCTTCTGTGTCTACTGATGCTACTGCTGCTAATGTTACAAACAATTTTTAGAAATGTGGTGACTTGAAGATGGGTCTCCATCTGGTGGGTTGCCTGTAGTGGAAGGTGTGTCAGAGACCTATTATACTGTTTCTACTTTGTGGAAATTGATGCCACTTTAGTGGTGTGTAACAATAATTTTTTAAATTGTTGAGAATTCAATTTGGGTCTCCTTCATGTTGCCTGTAGAAGTAGGGCTCCCAGACAGGCAGGCCTGCACTTACTTTCATTCAACTATTATTATTATTATTTATTATTATAGCGCCATTTATTCCATGGCGCTTTACATGTGAGGAGGGGTATACATAATACATACAAGTACAGTAATCTTAAACAATACAAGTCATGACTGGTACAGGATGAGAGAGGACCCTGCCCACGAGGGCTCACAATCTACAACGGGATGGGTGAGGATACAGTAGGCGAGGGTAGAGTTGGTCGTGCAGCAGTTTGGTGGATCGGTGGTTACTGCAAGTTGTAGGCTTGTCGGAAGAGGTAGGTCTTCAAGTTCTTTTTGAAGGTTTCCATGGTAGGCGAGAATCTGATATGTTGTGGTAGAGAGTTCCAGAGTAAAGGGGATGCGCGGGAGAAATCTTGTATGCGATTGTGGGAAGAGGAGATAAGAGGGGAGTACAGACGGAGATCTTGTGAGGATCGGAGGTTTCGTGCAGGTAAGTATCGGGAGACTAGGTCACAGATGTACGGAGGACTCAGGTTGTGCATGGCTTTGTATGTCATGGTTAGGGTTTTGAACTGGAGTCTTTGGGTAATGGGGAGCCAGTGCAGGGATTGACAGAGGGGAGAGGCCGGGGAATAGCGGGGGGACAGATGGATTAGTCGGGCAGCAGAGTTAAGAATAGATTGGAGGGGTGTGAGAGTGTTAGAGGGGAGGCCACAGAGCAGGAGGTTGCAGTAGTCAAGGTGGGAGATGATGAGGGCATGGACTAGGGTTTTTGCAGATTCTTGGTTGAGGAATGTACGGATCCGTGAAATATTTTTGAGTTGAAGTAGGCAGGAAGCGGAAAGGGCTTGGATATGTGGTTTGAAGGAGAGATCAGTGTCAAGGATAACCCCGAGGCAGTGAGCTTGTGGGACTGGAGAGAGAGGACAGCCATTTACTTTAATGGATAGGTCTGTTGGGGGGTCACGTGAGATGGGCGAAAGATGATTAATTCTGTTTTGTCCATTTTAAGTTTTAGAAATCTAGCGGAGAAGAAGGATGAAATAGCAGACAGACATTGAGGAATTCTGTTTAGTAGGGAGGTGATATTTGGTCCAGAGATGTAGATCTGTGTGTCATCAGCATAGAGATGATACTGAAAGCCATGAGATTCTATGAGCTGTCTGAGGCCGAAGGTGTAAACGGAGAAGAGCAGGGGCCCTAGGACTGAACCTTGCGGGACTCCGACGAATAGGGGGCGCGGTGAGGAGGTGGTGTGCGGATGGGAAACGCTGAATGTCCGGTCTGCTAGGTATGACGCAATCCAAGATAGGGCCAATAATATAATAATAATAAATTTTATTTTTATAGCGCCGACATATTCCGCAGCACTTTACATTTCAGAGGGGATTTGTACAGACAATAGACATTACAGCATAACAATAATCACATACAGTAGATTATAACAAATAACAAGAGGAGTGAGGGCCCTGCTCGCAAGCTTACAGTCTATGAGGAAAGAGGTAGACACGAAAGGTGGGTGGTAACAGTTGCTCTGATTGTATGGACCAGCCATAATGTTAAGTGTGTAACAGTACAGACACAGAGGGCTAATGGATGCATAAAGCATGTGAGAACATGATGCTGGGAACCTGGTTATGGTAAAACTTTTGGCTCTGCCACACAGGGATAGGTTAGGTTAATGTGTTGAGGCGATAGGCCAGTCTGAATAAATGCGTTTTCAGGACACGCTTAAAATTGTGGGGATTGGGGACTAATCGTATTGACCTGGGAAGTGCATTCCAAAGAATTGGCGCGGCACGTGTAAAGTCTTGGAGACGGGAGTGGGAGGTTCTGACTATTGAGGATACTAACCTCAGGTCATCAGCAGAACGGAGGGCGCGGGTAGGGTGGTATACTGAAACAAGGGAGGAGATGTAGGGTGGTGCTGAGCCATGGAGGGCTTTGTGGGTGAGGGTAATAAGTTTATACTGAATTCTGGAGTGGATGGGTAGCCAGTGTAATGACTGGCACAAGGTAGAGGCATCGGTGTAACGATTGGTGATGAATATGATCCTGGCTGCAGCATTCAAGACAGATTGGAGAGGGGAGAGTTTGGTAAGAGGGAGACCGATTAGAAGAGAGTTACAATAGTCGAGACGAGAATGAATAAGAGAAACAGTAAGAGTTTTTGCAGAGTCAAAAGTAAGAAAAGGTCGAATTCTAGAAATGTTTTTGAGGTGCAGATGACAAGAGCGAGCCAGTGATCGAATGTGGGGGGCAAAGGAAAGCTCGGAATCAAGTATGACCCCAAGACAGCGGGCATGTTGCTGGGGAGTAATAGTGGAACCACACACAGAAATAGCAATGTCGGGTATAGGTGCATTAGTAGCGGGAGGAAACACCAGGAGTTCAGTCTTTGACAGGTTCAGTTTCAGATATAGTGAGGACATGATATTAGACACAGCGTTTAGACAATCGCCAGTGTTTTCTAGAAAGGCTGGCGTGATGTCAGGAGAAGAAGCGTATAATTGGGTGTCATCAGCATAGAGATGGTACTGGAAACCAAATCTACTGATTGTTTGACCAATAGGGGCAGTGTACAAGGAGAAGAGGAGGGGGCCTAGAACCGATCCTTGAGGAACCCCAACAGTAAGGGGAAGGTGAGAGGAGGAGGAACCGGCAAAAGAAACAGTAAAGGAGCGGTCGGAGAGATAGGAGGAGAACCAGGAGAGAACGGTGTCCTTGAGGCCAATGGAATGGAGCATAGTGAGGAGGAGCTGATGATCCACAGTGTCGAATGCTGCAGAGAGATCCAAGAGAATTAGCATGGAGTAATGACCATTTGATTTAGCTGTTAGCAGATCATTAGAGACTTTAGTTAGGGCAGTTTCAGTGGAGTGTAAAGAGCGGAAACCGGATTGGAGAGGGTCGAGAACAGAGTTTTCTGAGAGATAGCGGATAAGACGGGAGTGGACCAGGCGTTCCAGGAGTTTAGAGATGAAGGGAAGATTAGAGACAGGTCTATAGTTAGCGGCACAGTTTTGGTCGAGGGATGGTTTTTTAAGTAGTGGATGTATGATGGCATGCTTAAATGAGGAGGGAAAAATACCAGAAGAGAGAGAGAGGTTAAATATTTTAGTTAGGTGAGGGGTGACAGCAGGGGAAAGGGACTGGAGGAGATGTGACGGAAATGGGTCACTGGTGCAAGTAGTTGGGCGAGAAGATGCAAGGAGCCTGCTTACTTCTTCTGTGACTGGTTCAAAATCAGAGAGTGAGTTAGATGCAGTGGGGGAGGGAGGACGGTGCATGGTATGAGGGGATTTGGAGATAATTTCCTGTCGGATCTGGTCAATTTTTTCTTTGAAGTAATTGGCCAGATCGTCAGCTCGGAGCTCCGTGGTTGGGGCCTGTACTCTTGGATTGAGTAGAGAATGAAAAGTGTCAAAGAGACGTTTCGGGTTATTGGACAGTGAGGTGATGAGGGTGTTGAAATAGGTTTGTTTGGAGAGGTGAAGGGCAGTGTTGTATGTTCTAAGCATAAACTTAAAATCGATGAAATCTTCGTGTAGATTGGATTTTCTCCACAGACGTTCGGCGCACCTGGAGCACCGCTGCAGGAAACGTGTTTGCACCATGTGCCAGGGTTGTCGCCGTCTGTGTTGTGGTGTTCTATTTAAAGGGGGTGCAAATTCATCCAGGGCAGTTTGAAGTGTTTCATTGTAATGCTTCAATGCAGAATCAGGACATGAGAGGGAGGAGATAGGGGCCAATGAAGACTGCAAGTTCTTCATAAGTTTCTGGGTGTTAATGGCCTGTATGTTTCTATAAGTCTGGACAGTGGGGGTGACCTGAGCAGCCTGGCAGTTCTTTATAGAGAATGAAAGAAGATTGTGGTCAGAGAGCGGGAGAGGGGAGTTTGCAAAATCATCCACTGCACAAAGCCGAGAGAAGACCAAGTCGAGGGAGTTTCCGTCTTCATGCGTTGGAGAATTAGTGAGCTGCGAAAGGCCAAATGAGGAGGTTAGAGATAAAAGGTGAGTAGCAGATGGGGAGAGGGGAAGAGCAATGGGGATGTTGAAATCTCCCATGATGAGGGTAGGGATGTCACAGGAGAGAAAATGTGGAAGCCAAGTGGCAAAATGATCCAGGAACTGATGGGAGGGGCCGGGAGGACGATACACCACCGCCACTTGCATGGAGAAGGGGGTGTAGAGTCTGACGGCATGGACCTCAAAAGAAGGGAAGACAAGTGAGGGTACTTGAGGGATAACCTGAAAGGTACATTTTGGTGATAGGAGCAGACCAACGCCTCCACCAGCTCTATTGTCTGATCTTGGGGTATGAGAGAAGTGTAGCCCCCCATATGAAAGAGCAGCAGCAGCGGTAGTATCTGACTGCTGGATCCAGGTTTCAGTAAGAGCCAGGAGGTTAAGAGAATTAGAAAGGAAGTCATGAATGAAGGAGAGTTTGTTACACACTGAGCGAGAATTCCAAAGTGCACAATTAAGAGAGACAGATGGCATGCAGGGAATATTAATAAGATTAGAGGGGTTTCTGAGTGTAGCAGTGGGGTGGTTTGACTTTCTATAACATGGGGGACCAGGGTTGGGAGCAATGTCTCCTGCGACTAGGAGAAGGAGGATAGAAAGAGTGAGCAGATGGTTAAGTGATTTGTGAGAGCATCTCTGGTGTTGAATGGTGGGACTGCCTGGATCTGTGCAATTCAACAATGTGAAAAGAGCGTGAGTGCTATACATAGGAGAGGAAAGGAGTGAGGGGTCAATATGGATGGAGTGTGGAGAATTAATGCCAGGGTGGTGGATGTGTGTGAATGCAGCGGCCAGGATATAAATTACACAAATGCATATGGTATATATTTGTTGTACTCCAAATGTACAGGGAGTAGATGTATATAAATGTCTTACCTGTCTAACTGCCATGTTATAACTGCCAGAAGTACTTTGATACATGTACTTCGATTACATGTGCATAAATGCCACCCCTGCATAAATGCTCCCCCTAGCTATGTCCGAATATATAGGAGATTAAGGCTGTTTTTTTTTTTTTTTGGCTCTCTCTTCTCGTTAATCAATCACACTAAATTGAGACACCAGGACCCAATAAAATGTTGTGGTCAAATAAACACATGTCCAGCACTACATGGATCATAAAGCACTTTGAAAAGTTTCTTGACCTCACAACATAAGGGGACAAGCAGAGTAAGTTGAAAAAAACTATATACCAGATATAAGTTTGCAGAGTTGAAAACACATAGATAGCATTCAGGATTAACTGCTTGCTGACATTGAATGGAGACACAGGAGTGGATTCAAAGCAGAGATTGGAAAAGCTGGTTACCAGATATAAGTTTGCAGAGTTGAAAACACATAGATAGCATTCAGGATTAACTGCTTGCTGACATTGAATGGAGACACAGGAGTGGATTCAGAGCAGAGATTGGAAAAGCTGGTTACCAGATATAAGTTTGCAGAGTTGAAAACACATAGATAGCATTCAGGATTAACTGCTTGCTGACATTGAATGGAGACACAGGAGTGGATTCAGAGCAGAGATTGGAAAAGCTGGTTACCAGATATAAGTTTGCAGAGTTGAAAACACATAGATAGCATTCAGGATTAACTGCTTGCTGACATTGAATGGAGACACAGGAGTGGATTCAGAGCAGAGATTGGAAAAGCTGGTTACCAGATATAAGTTTGCAGAGTTGAAAACACATAGATAGCATTCAGGATTAACTGCTTGCTGACATTGAATGGAGACACAGGAGTGGATTCAGAGCAGAGATTGGAAAAGCTGGTTACCAGATATCAGTTTGCAGAGTTGAAAACACATAGCATTCAGGATTAACTGCTTGCTGACATTGAATGGAGACACAGGAGTGGAATTCAGAGCAGAGATTGGAAAAGCTGGTTACCTCTATGAAGAGAATAGAGATGCGTGTCACATTCATCCATGTTATAACTGCCAGAAGTACTTTGATACATGTACTTCGATTACATGTGCATAAATGCCACCCCTGCAAGTCTATGTCATATGTGTCTATGTCTATGTGGCCAAGTCTATGATACCAAGAGATGAGAGGGTCTGTAGTAATAGGGAATGGTCCACTGTGTCAAAGGCAGAGGACAGGTCCAGGAGGAGGAGGACAGAGTAGTGTCGCTTGGCCTTGGTGGCTAGTAGGTCATTGGTGACCTTAGTTAGGGCAGTTTCAGTGGAGTGGTGTGGCCGGAAGCCGGATTGCAAGTGGTCAAGGAGGGAGCAAGAAGAGAGGTGGGAGGATAGTTCAAGATGGACGTGTTGTTCCAGTAGTTTTGAGGCATAGGGGAGAAGTGATATAGGGCGATAGCTAGGTACAGAGGATGGGTCAAGAGATGGCTTTTTGAGGATAGGTGTGATTGAAGCATGTTTAAAGCTTGAGGGGAAAACACCAGTTGTTAGTGATAGGTTGAAGAGATGAGTTAGGGTTGGGATGAAGACTGAGGTGAGGTTTGGGATGAAGTGGGATGGGATCGGGTCAAGTGCACAGGTAGTGAGATGTGATCTTGAGAGAAGAGTGGAGAGTCGATCTTCTGTAATGGTGGAGAAGTTGGTTTTGGGGGAGGAGGGCAGGGCAGGTAGAAGGAAGGGCACTGGGGGTTGTTGACCAAAACTGTCTCTGATGTTATCAATCTTCTCCTTGAAAAATGAGGCAAAGTCTTCAGCTGAGATGAGTGGAGAGGGAGGAGGTGCTGGGGGGCGGAGGAGAGAATTGAAGGTGTTGAATAACTGTTTAGGGTTGTGAGACAGGGAAGATATGAGAGATGAGAAGTAGGTTTGTTTTGCTGCAGCGAGTGTGGCCTTGAAAGTAGTGAGGGACTGTTTGAATGTGATGAAGGGCAGCATGGTGGCTCAGTGGCTAGCCCTTCATCACCCTCAGTGGGTTCGAATCCCACCAAGGACAACATCTGCATGGAGTTTGTATGTACTCCCTGTGTTTGCATGGGTTTCCTCCGAGTACTCTAGTTTCCTCCCACATTCTAAAAAAAAGACATACTGATGTTACTGTCCTTACATTTTTCTACCTATAGTACTCTATAAAACTGAGGTGTGTGCCAGTGTGACTGGGAAAAAAGAAATTGATGCTGTTGCATGAGGTATCAGGGCTCACAACAAAGAAGGCTTACACTGCTCCTTTAACCACCAGGTCTTCATTGAAACTATTTCAAAGCTAAAAATTCTGACCCAGATTCTGATACCTCATACTTGGCCCCATGGCTGACTGCTGCAGTGCCATTAGCAAATTTCTACTGTTAGTCAATTGATGCCACTTTTCATGGTGTCTGCCCCTATTTTTAGCTGTTTCAGGCCGGTTTCACATTAGCGCATTTTATGCGCACGCACGGCCGGGGGTAGCTCCGCCCCCGATCCGGCTCTCTGCCCGGCGTGCCCGCCCCTTCCTTGTAGCGCCGCCTCCTAGCGGACAGCGGCGCCTGCGATCAGCGCACCCTATCTTTAGCATAGGGTGCGCCGATCGTGCGCAGGCCGTGCGCTAGTTGCGCTTTGACCTGCGCTGCGCACTTTTGACGGTGCGCCGTGCGCGCCAAAATCAAACTTTTCGGATTTTGGCGCGCACGGCGCACCGTCAAAAGTGCGCAGCGCAGGTAAAGCGCAACTAGCGCACGGCCTGCGCACGATCGGCGCACCCTATGCTAAAGATAGGGTGCGCCGATCGCAGGCGCCGCTGTCCGCTAGGAGGCGGCGCTACAAGGAAGGGGCGGGCACGCCGGGCAGAGAGCCGGCTCGGGGGCGGAGCTACCCCCGGCCGTGCGTGCGCATAAAATGCGCTAATGTGAAACCGGCCTCAGAAGCTTTTTGTCACTCCTTAAGGTGTTGTGCATATGTTTGATTTGGCCTTCCATTGAATATAGTGGAGTTCGGGTACGTTCGTCGAACTGTTTGGCAAACATCGTGACACTCTGCGAACCAAGCTGAACTGAACTTTGAAAGGTTCGCTCATCTCTATACATTACTTAGCTGCCCACTGTATATTATAGTGCCAGACAATACTATTAATGCGGAAAATTTACTCTCAGGATTTTGCACCATGAAGAAACAGCTCACAAAATAGGACACATTTTGTAAAAGTCTTGGTGGCAACAAGTCGTAACTTCTTTCCATTCGAAACAGTAACCCTGTTTTGTCTCTAGAAAAAATGTGATAATTTTTGGAAGGCTTGATAACAAAAATATTTGCAATAGCCTAATCATTTTGTGATAGGCAAGCCAATTGAGCTGTTTAATTTCAAGCAGTGAAGAGATAGACAGGTACTGGCACTCTCACTTGCCTCACGTAATATCCATGTGGAGATTTAGAACTGTATTAGGTGGATAAATCTGCGACAAGGTCTAGCCTACTAGGCATACGCTGTCAATATTGGACTGGTGAAAAATGATAAATTCTGAGCTAAATCCAACTTTGGTGAACTTGTTGGAGGATATCATTGTCACCATCTTAGCTAAACACCTTTTTAAAAGTCCTCATACTACTGTTGTAAAATAGCATAAAAAATAACCTTTTTAGCGGCAAGACTTCTGTTTTATTCTCAAAAGGGACCCCTTACTTACTAATTTGAACAACATTTAGTAAATATGCATGATAATTCTTATGCCGTTACTGTGAATTATTGTGATTTTTTATACATCTCTAGAGATACATGGATCCTGCCTGCTGCAAATACTGCATTTATACAGAGATAAAGTACAGTGTTTATTAGTTCCACACTGAGGTGCTGATTACATGAAAAATGGACTGATAGCAAAAGGGCCTGTCACACTAAGCGATATCACTAGCAATATCGCTGTAACGTCACTGGTTTTTGTGACGTTATAGCGATATTGCTAGCGATATCGCTATGTCTGATACTTACCTCCGACCGGCTCCCCAGCTGATTATCGCTGATCACGCGAGAACGTCCTGGACCGTTTCTCGTCGTCAGCTTCCTGCTGGGCTTCCTGCTGTGAAGATGAGCGACGCGTGGACGTGGGCGGGAGGACATCAGGATCGCCTCGTCTGACAGGTAAATAGCGACCCTCGACCCCTGCGATGTTGCTGGTAAGGTCTGCCTGTGTGGCAGCTCACTAGCGACCACTTAGCGATGCACCAGCGATCCTGACAGCGTCATATCGTTGGTCAGGATCGCTGGTGCATCGCTAAGGGTAACAGTACCTTTACTCTTTGTGACAAGCTCCTCTCATGAATGTCACAAAGACTACATTGCTTTTTACAGTTCTCTGAGGTACTTGGCATAGGAGAAATAAATATAAAGCAGCAATTCTTTACATTATAACAGAAATAAAAGACTATAAATTATATTCATGCCATTACTATAAGCTATAAATTATAAGCAATTCAAAAAGATCTTCATATATTATTGTTTTTAAAGATCTTTCAAAATGCTGGTCCTGTTAAGTAAGTGCTTATATATTTCATGGTCTCTTAACGGTTTCATATATCTGAATATATTTCATAATAAAACATCAACGGCAAAAGTTAATGAAGGGTTCTATCATCTATGTAGTAAATACACGTTCTCTATATGGAAATGCTATACAATTACTGTTCTGCAATAACCAAAGTAGAGATGCAACAGTGAGATGACAATGCCCTTTAAGTTTCTTTTAAAGCACCACTCCACTGTTTTTTACCACTGGAGTTGTGCATCAAATGTAAGTCAATTGCCATATGTTTTAAACCCACTATACTTGTTTTTCATAGAGCAAGCCAAGGGTCACAATTCAATGCAAGTCTATGAGAGCCTCGTTCTGGCCTCGGTTTGGCTCTCATAGATTTGCATTGAGAGCTTGTGATGTAGCTTTTGAGTTACGAAAAGTCAGAAGCTGTGGTCACAAGATGAAGCCGCAGGATTGGAGCAGCACTGAAAAAAGGTGAAGATACCAGGGAGTGAGTATAAGTGTAAGGGCAGAGACCTTAGATTTAAAGCACCACTGCAGCGCTTAAAAAACTTTACTGGCGAGGTTGTTTGAATAATATAATATCTGTTACATTCAGTTTTGTATTCAGACCGGAAAACAAACCACTGTACACCATAAAGTAGGGTATTAAGCATTGGGTACCAGGGGCTGTGGCTTTTAAGCAACTACAGGGTGGGCTATGTATATGGATACACCTAAATAAAATGGGAATGGTTGGTGATTAGTGTTGAGCGACTTTTGGATTTTTAGGGTCAAGTTTCGTTTCATGAAACCCGACTTTTCCAAAAGTCGGGTCGAGCAAAATCGGCCGACTATAGGGAAAAGTCGGGGTCGTTCCGAAACACGAAACCCAATGTAAGTCAATAGAAAATTAAAGTCGGCAGTGAGAGGAGGACAGGAAACACACCAACAGTGCCCATTTGAATGACAAAAGCATAAATTCTTGTTACTGAAGCTTGTCAACCTTAATTAACTTCATAATACTAGTTACGCACTGAAAAATGGGGGTTATTTGGCTACAGTTGTGGGGGGGCGCTGGCTCCAGGTTTTCGTGGGCCCAGGGCCAAAGAGCGCCCCTTTAACACATACCACAACTCATGATGCTCCGATACGGCAGAGAAATAGCAGTATAGTACAATGAAAAATACTTCACTTCTTACATCTCATGACTGATATCCATTTTAAATTCTCCAATATCTCCAAAAACGGACAGTATATAACTCCATACAGTGTTATGGCCAGCGCTTAGTGCGCTATACAGAGTAATGAGGCCCATATATTTCTCCATACGGAAACATTATTCCCATATAATGTTTCAAACCGTATATGATGAGCTCCACATAATGCTACAGTATATGTTGGTCCCAATGGATGAAGCTCCATTGTCTTATGGGCCCAAATAATGCTCCATATATAATGGGCCCCATTTCTACTGCTCTAGTGTATAATGGGCCCTGTAAATGCTGCTCCAGTGTCTGATGTCCACCTTTGGAATGCTCCAGTGTATGGTGGGCCCCATATATCATTCACCAGAGTATAGTGCTCCCCAAAAATTGCTGTCCCAACATTGAAAACAATTACATAAGTCTCCTTGCTAGGGAATCCATGCACTACTCTGAACTCCTTGTCGTCCCCATCTTCCATCTCAATGCACTTGGCTATTTAGGCCCTCCCACCGGCAGAGACACTTTTGCGTACTATGCGGTGCCCTGTGCCAGTGCCATCGCCCATGAGTATGCCCCCCACCTGCTCAAGGAACCTGCACTTTCATCTGCACCTTCCTCTTTGTCACCGTGTAAGGTGGTATAGTATGCGGGAAGGGGAACCTGAGTTTACTCTTGGTCAGATTCTGGCTGTGTAGAGTGCGAGGGGAATGTAGTGGTCTGGGTCAATGTACCAGCAGCATCATCCAGCAGTGGCTGGGCCTCAGTGCACTTGTGGCGTCCCCAAGAGTACGGTCGCCACTGTGGCATTGCCTTCCTCCTAAGGAGTGTGTTGTCAAGCTTGGGAGCAACGAAGGATCTCTATAGCAGTGAAACCAACACACAACACATTTCCCACTCCAGGCCAGCAGGGAGACCTCTGAACCTGACTGCTGAGGAGCTGCTCTCTGTAGTCGGGAGGAGGTAAGTTAGGGCACTCTGTGCAGGGAAGGGGAAGTGTGTGGACGTGAGAAGGGGAGCTGGAGGATGAGAAGAGTTAAGGCTCACTCCTAGCTGGATCGCATGATCAGGATTCCGGTCTCCGAGTTTGTAGGGACACTGACGTTCCTGCAGCAGAAACCGGGGGAAGTAGCAGCTATAAATGCTCTGTACCCAACTAAGGCTCGGAGGCCCCAGCATTGACGTGTGCGAGGCAGAAGGAAAAGGCTACAGCTGTCTGCCATACAAGTAAAGTCTGAGGAACATCTGTTAGACAGGAGGCGTTTCAGTGAACCACGGTCCTGTGAGTGCTTCCCCCACAAGCGCTAGAAAGGAGACGTTCAGGAAGGTACATGTTGGCGGAGTGTTGGAAGGGAGCTTTCCATTCTGGTCCCGGAGGTTGGCAGAGGTCCTGACCCGGAGGACACAGCACGGAGGCAGGCATCTGTGTAACCTGCAGACTGTGAGTAAAGCTTTGGAACTGCACACTCTGGTGTCCTACAGTTATTCCAGCACCGCTACATCTGGGTACCAGCACCTACACCACCTGTGCCTTTCCCCATCACTACATCTACACTTCCCTGGGACTCCAGTTCCACCTATGGGGAGCTTCACCATCTTTGCTGCACAACACCATCAGTCCCAGAGGATCTGCATGCAGCGTCGGCCTAACATCTATGTTGCCGAACACCACAGGTGGCGTCAAACTATCTATATAAACTCTTTACCATTATACCACGCCATTTACATGGGTGCCCAGGGCCACCGTCCGGGTCACCGCTGCTGTGACACATCCCACTGACACCGGCCCGGTACCGAGTACCCCACAGCCCTGGGAGGGCGACCCATATGCCGACTGCTGATCGGGCGGCGCTATTCCCACGAACCTCCAAACAGCGTCCCTGAAGGTAAAGTTTTTGGTTTCCGGGGGCAGTATGATTGCAAAGCTGAACCTTAAAGGAATGTCCAAAAGGGCACCACCAGGAGTGGAGCCTGCGGCTTCATTGGACTGCACCCGGGAAACCACTACCATACAAGCTACAGAAAAGATGGACAGATTGCAAGCTTTGTCAATTCTGTGTGTGGTGTGGTATGTCCGTTTGTAGTTGTGCTAGCGATTTGTCAGCTTTATTCCGTTAACGACCGAGACTCCGGCATGGCCCCCCGGTACGCGTCAAGCTTACTAGAGGGTTACGCGAGGCTGTGGCACGTGAGATCGAGCAATAACAGGTCTAGCATTCCAGTACATGTCCGGGGCTGCATGCACGCTACACTGAAAGGCTTTTGTTGCTTACAGGTGCAGATAACCTGCTGAACTCCGTTAGTGATGGGGATCTGGGATTCAGATTATTCCCCGCGAACGATGATTTCCCAGTAAGTTCAGGTCAACCGCAATTCCGGAGTTAGGCCTAACCGTCATTCCTGAAAAAATTACGTGTCCAAACCACAGGTGCTGTAGCTTGCTTAACAGCTCGGCAGCCGTTCTCAGGCCCAGTATGGATTCAACAACATTGTAGAAAGTTGATAAAGGGTACAGTTTTGCCGGATAACACGTATATATGTAGCCTAGTTTACACATTAAAAATATATGTCTATAGATGAGGAGGCAGACTCAGATATTCTCAGGCCCAGTATGGATTTGACCAGATTGTACAAAGTTGAGAAAGGGTACTTTATCACTGGATAGCAGGTATATATAGCATAGTTTAAACATGTAAAATCTCCGTGTTCTCAGTATGGATTACACAGCAATCTAAAAAGTGGAAAAAAGGATATGCATTTGAGGCGTACACAACTATATACTTTTGGTGTTATTTTTAAATCTTCATATATATTTCTGTCTCAGTAATACAGTCCAGCCTCTCCGCAATAGGAAATGAGATGCATACAATTAGTGACATAAAGGCTATTGATTGCAGAAATCTAGGAATTATTATTCACGGGAAAAACTTCCGTCACAATTCTCATAGGCGATGCTGACCCTCAATTAATTTGTGTGTTGAGACAGTGAAAACATTTTTTTGTGAATAAAGTCTTGATGTATCGCACTTCCGTTGATTCCATCACTGTTACTCATCTCAATCCAATTTTTATCACAGGGAGCGATGTAAACATGGTGCTCACTGGCTATCATGATCTGTCACGTAACTTTGGAGTGCAAAAGACAGAAGCCACAGGCCGTAGGTGATTCTATTTGATTGGCATGAGAGGGCACATTTTGAAATGTGCGCCGGAATGTCACACGTTTGTGAGTAGGAAAACTGTGAAAGCTGATGATAAAGCACTGCATGTAATTGTGAGTCGACGTCCATAAGAAATGGAAGCCACTGATCATCTGGAGCTAGAGCCCGGCCAGCAGGACAGGGCATAGCTACATCTTAACCATCATCTTTCAGTTCAATCAATTTGTAGTGGCAGTCCCAGTGAAGGATTTGACAGCCCAGACTACACAGCGGAGGAGCAGGGAGAGGTAAACATTGCAAATGCTGGGGCCCTGCCCAAGCAAGGGGGGCACACTCGTGGGCGTCGGTACTGGCACTGGGCCCCTCATAGTACGGCGGTGTGTCTGACGGCGGGTGTGCACGACCACTGTCAGAGACACTTGATTGCATTATGAGGGACCCTATGCCAGTGCCGGCGCCAAAGAGTCTGCCTACCCACCTGTGCAGGGCAACGGCACTCGCATGGTTTTGTGCGCTAGGTGGTGTCCCTGGCCATGGGGGGGGGCGCCCACTTAGGGAGGTTTAAAAAGTGGCATATGTAGATGTGGGTCATTCAGCTGCTGCAAAAGGCGAAATAGGTCAAGTTCGTGGAATAGGAGGAGGACCAAAGCAAGCCATTTTTCTGGCAATCTATGTGTCATCAAGGGAAGGTGGGACAAAATCCTTGGAAACCCATGCATGGTTCATTTTAATGAAGGCTAGATCATCCACATTTTGGGTTGACAGACAGGTCCTTTTTTCTGTCAGGATTGATCCAGCTGCACTGAAGACTCTTTCCGATAGCACACTTGCAGCTGGGCAAGCGAGCTCCTGTAAGGCATATTGTGCCAATTCAGGCCAGGTGTCCAGTTTAGCGGCCCAATAGTCAAAGGGGAATGACCTGTGCCGGAGAACATCAATATGGGAGGAAAAGTAGTTGTTAACCATAGTTGACAACTGCTGTCTCCTGTCACTTTCCATCGATGCAGTATTACCAGTTGTGTGAGCGGTCCGTGAAAAATCAGTCCACAACATTGTCATGAAACCCCTGTCTCCAACGCCACTTCTACTGTGTGCACCATGAACACCTCTGCCAAGCTGCCCCCGGCCCGTACGGCTCGTGTGAGAACCATCACCGCTGCTGTGTGCTGGCAATGCCTCAACCAACCGGTTAACCAGAGTTGCTTGTTTAGTAGCCAATATTAGGTCAAGGTTCTCCTATGGCATGATGTTTTGTAATTTGCCTTTATAGCGTGGATCCAGGATGCTGGCCAACCAGTAGTCGTCATCGTTCATCATTTTGGCAATGCGTGGGTCCCTTTTTAGGATCTGCAAGGCATAATCTGACATGTGGGCCAATGTTCCCGGTGTAAATGATGCACTGCGAGTTCTGGGTGGAGGAGCACTTTCTGGCAAATCCACATCCCTCCAGTCACGCACAAACCCTGTACCAGACCTTGACACGCCAACATTTTCACTTGCCCCACGAGATGCATGCTCCTCCCCTAAGTAATCATCCCCATCATTATCCTCCTCCTCCTCTTCTTCCTCCACCTCGTCCAGGAGAGGTCCCTGAGCAGACAATGGCTGAATGTCATCAAGGATTCCCTCCACCTCTTCCTCCTCGTCAACATTGGCTGCAGACGCCGGCTCCTTAAGGTGCGTCAAAGTTTGCATGAGCAGATGCATAAGTGGGATGCTCATGCTTAGGATGGCGTCGTCTGCGCTTACCAGCCGTGTGCATTCCTTAAAACACTGAAGGACTTTACAAAGGTCTTTCAGCTTCGACCACTGCACACCTGTCAACTCCATGTCTGCTCTCAAAGTGCCTGGCCGTGTATCCTCCCACAAATGCATTATGGCCTGCCTCTGCTCGCACAGCCGCTCAACCATGTGCAGGGTGGCGTTCCACCTTGTTGCAATGTCGATAATGAGGCGGTGGTTGGGAAGGTGGAGCAATCGCTGCAGCTTCTGCATACGAATTGAGTGTTCAGGCGACCGGCGGATGTGCACGCACAGTCTTCGCACCTTCTGGAGCAGGGCTGTTAACTCCGGATAATTATTGAAGAAGCACTGCACCACCAGGTTCAAGGTGTGAGCCAAGCAAGGAATGTGGCTGAGTTTTGAAAGGGCTATGGCTGCCACAAAATTACGGCCGTTATCACTAACTACCTTTCCTGCCTCAAGATGTACACTGCCCAGCCATGACTCAGTTTGTCGCTGAAAGTAATCGGCCAGTACCTCGGCGGTGTGTCTGTCGCCCAAACACATCATCTGCAACACAGCCTGCTGACGCTTTCCACTAGCTGCTCGATAGGGGGACACCTCGTGTGCAGCAGAGGCAGCTGCAGATGGAGTGCTCTTACGACTGCGCTCTGTGGATGAGCTTTCGCTTCTGGAGGAGGAGGAGGGTCGAACGCCTACAGCCAACTGTTTCCTATACCGTGGGCTAGGCAGCACTGTCCCACCACCGCTGTCCCCTGTGGACCCTGCATCCACCACATTAACCCAGTGCGCAGTGATGGACACGTAATGGCCCTGGCCATGCCGACTGGACCATGCATCAGTTGTGAGGTGCACCTTTCCACTCACTGACTGCTTGAGTGCCTGGACAATGCGGTCTTTCACATGATGGTGGAGGGCTGGGATGGCTTTGCGAGAGAAGAAGTGGCGACTGGGTAGGTCATAGCGTGGTACTGCATAGGCCATGAGTTCGCGGAAAGCTGCGCTTTCCACCAACCGATAGGGCATCATCTCTAACGAGATTAGTTTGGCAATGTGGGCGTTCAAACCCAGTGTACGCGGATGAGAAACTGAATACTTTCTTGACCTACTCATAGTGTATGGGAGGGTGAGCTGGACTTGAGAGCTGCATATGGTGGAAGTAGCGGTGGACAGGGCGGACTGAGAGAGGGTTGATGATGGTGATGGAGTTGGTGTTTTTTCTGATGGCCTAGATTCAGTCTTTCGTTGATATAACAGTGGGATTCCCTGACTGCTGTGGCCTTGCAACGACACCTCAACATTTGCTGCTGTGCTAACCGGTGGGCTTACAGTGGGGGAAACAATGTAGCGTTGCTGACTACCTTCTTTGTGATCAGTTGCACATGTGGTACTTGAGGTTTGGTGTTGTGTCCACGTTTGCAAGTGCATGCTGGTTAAATGTCTAAGCATGCAACTGGTATTCAAATTTTTCATATTTTTCCATCGTCTAAAGGTCTTTACGCACTTCTTACAGATAACCTAGGCCTGATCATGAGGATTTTGTTCAAAAAAGTGCCACACTGCACTCTTCCTACTTTGGCAGACATTTTGCGGCCTAGCACGCTGTGATATTTTGACCCTCTGAACAAGCTGTCCAGCAACTCTTTTGATTTTTGGAACCTGTCTTTGGAGTGCTCCGGGCCTGCCAGATAACAGCTGTTGCGATGTCGATGTCTGCTGTGGATGCTCCTCCTCCTCATCTGAGCTATTGGAAGCAGCACCCTCTTCCCCCAATGGATGCCAATCTGGGTCAACAACTGGGTCATCCATCACCTCCTCTTCAATGTCATGTGCACCTTCCTCTGTGTCACCGTGTACGGTGGTATAGTGTGCTGGAAGGGGCACCTGAGTCTCATCAGGGTCAGAATCTGGCTTTGTACACTGCGAGGACAATGTAGTGCTCTGAGTGAATGTACCAGCAGAATCATCTATCAGTGGCTGTGCATCAGTGCACTCCATGTCAGATTCATCTTGGCCTGGGTAATTCACCATTTCACTTAATAATCCAGGCATGGTATGTGAAAACAGCTCCATGGAGTAATCAGTAGTATGGCCTGCGTCATCCTTCAATCTTGGTTGGGGTGAAGGACACAAGGAAAGGTGTGGTTCATGAACATGAGCCTCCAATGACGACTCAGTGCTTTTACTTTTTACAACTTCAGAAGTGGAAGCGATAGAGCTGGAGGCTGAGTCAGCAATGTAAGACAAAACTTTTTCCTGAAGCTCTGGCTTTAAAAGCGGTTTGCCAACTCCTAGAAAACTAAGCCTTCGAGGCCTTGTGGAGCCAGACGATGACGCAGGCTCAACACCTCCTGCATTTGGTCCTATTTTGCTTTTTCCACTACCATCAGATCCACCACCAACACCATCACTACCACTAGAGCGAGAACAAGGTTTAGACCGGAAGCAAGTCCCACAGGACTGCACAAAATTCCTGACATCACGAGACAAGGCGGGCCACCAAAAAGACCGACTCACCAGATCTCTAGTACCAAAAATACCTGGATGACCAGCCAATGCAGAGCAATGAACTTCAGACATCACTCTCTTCTTCCACTGGTCAGGAACATACAACTTTCCACTGGGACAACGCTCAGGTTTGTCCTCCTGGAACTCTTCCAGAGCACGTCTCAAATCGGGCGAGATGGCAGAAAGAACTACCCCTTCGCCTAAGATGGTAGCAGGCTTGGTCACCACAGGAGAATCAGCAAAGAAGCTCCCAGAGAGGGCGTCTGCCTTGACATTCTTAGTGCCAGGAAGAAAAGAGACCACAAAATCAAAACGTGTAAAAAGCAAGGCCCACCTAGCCTGTCTAGGGTTCAAGCGTTTGGCCGACTCCAGGTAAATCAAATTCTTGTGGTCAGTGAGGACCACGACTTGATGTTTAGCTCCCTCCAACCAATGTCTCCACTCCTCAAATGCCCATTTCATGGCTAACAGTTCCCGATTCCCCACATCATAGTTACGTTCCGATGGAGAGAACTTTCGGGAAAAGAAAGCACAGGGATTCATTTTAGGTGTTACAGGATCCTTTTGGGACAAAACAGCTCTTGCACCAATCTCAGAAGCATCCACCTCTACCTGGAACGAGAGTGAGACATCAGGTTGCCGCAAAACCGGGGCAGAAGTGAATCTTCGCTTCAGCTCCTGAAAGGAAGAAACAGCCTCCGGAGACCAATTCAACACATCAGCACCCTTGTTAGTCAGATCAGTCAATGGCTTGGCAATACTAGAAAATTTTGCTATAAATTTCCGATAAAAATTAGCAAAACCCAAAAACTTCTGGAGGGCTTTCAAAGAAGTGGGCTGAACCCAATCATAAATGGCCTGTACCGTGGCCGGGTCCATTTCAATAGTTGACGGAGACAAAATAAATCCCAAAAATGAAATCCTCTGTACCCCAAAAAGGCATTTCGATCCTTTGACATACAGGGAATTCTCCCTCAAGATCCGGAACACAGTCCGAACATGTTCAACATGAGAATCCCAATCCTTGGAGAAGATCAAAATATCATCCAGCTAGATAATCAAAAATGTATCCACAAAGTCTCGGAAAATGTCGTTCATGAAGCACTGGAAGACAGAAGGGGCATTAGTGAGCCCAAAAGGCATCACCAGGTACTCAAAATGTCCCTCCGGAGTATTAAACGCAGTCTTCCATTCATCCCCATGCTTAATGCGGATAAGATTATACGCCCCCCCTGAGGTCAAGCTTGGTAAACCAGCAAGCACCTTTAACTCTGGAGAATAGATCCAAAATCAGGGGTAACGGATACTGATATTTAGTAGTAATTTTGTTGAGGGCACGATAATCAATACAAGGCCTTAATGAACCATCCTTTTTGGCCACAAAAAAAAACCCGGCACCTAAGGGTGAAGAGGATGGTCTAATATGACCCTTCTCCAACGCCTCCTTAATATAGAATCACATAGCTTCATGCTCGGGTACAGATAAATTGAAGAGCCGACCCTTGGGAAATTTACACCCCGGGCTCAGTTCAATTGCACAGTCATAACTCCTATGAGGAGGCAAAGACGCAGACTCATTCTCACTAAATACATCATAAAAGTCTGCCAAATAGTCAGGAACATCATGCGACTGAGGAGAGGTGGAAAAAACCGGAGCCTCACTAAGGGCACACCAACAACCCCAACTCACCACAGACACAGATTTCCAATCCAAAACTGGATTATGAGTTTGCAACCAGGGAAACCCCAGAACAATGGTATCATGCAAATTATGCAACACCAAAAATCTGCAGTTTTCTTGATGGTCTGGGGCGACCCGCATTACCACCTGGGTCCAAAACTGAGGTTTATTTTTCGCCAAAGGAGTACCATCAATCCCCCTCAAAGGGATAGGCGTCCGCAGAGGTGTCATCGGAAATCCACAACATTTAGCAAAATCCAAATCCATTAGGTTCAGGGCTGCTCCAGAATCCACAAAAGCCTTGGCGGAAAATGTGGACAGGGAGCAGATCAGTGTAATTGCCAGAAGAAACTTAGGTTGAACACCACCCACAGAAAACGTGTGTGCAAAACGTTTCTCTCGTTTAGGACAGACAGAAATAATATGCGAGGCATCTCCACAAAAAAACACAGCTTATTACGCCTTCTGAACTCCTGACGTTGCTCCCTGGACAAAACTCTATCACATTGCATAGGTTCAGACACTTGTTCAACAGGTGTCAACACCTCTCGTGCAGTCCTGCGTTCACGTAAACGCTGATCAACCTGAATGGCTAATGACATAGAATCGTCAAGACCAGGGGGAACAGGAAATCCCACCATAGTATCTTTTACAGCTTCTGACAAACCCTTCCGAAAGAGAGCTGCCAAGGCATTATCATTCCAGGTAGTAAGGACCGCCCACTTTCGGAATTTTTGACAGTACAATTCTGCAGAATCTCGACCCTGGCTCAATGCCAACAGGGTCTTTTCAGCCCGATCAATAGCATTAGGTTCGTCATACAACAACCCCAAAGCTTGAAAAAATGCGTTCACATTAGTCAGAATATGATCATCTGGTTTCAAAGAAAACGCCCAATCCTGGGGATCGCCATGCAGCAAAGAGATGACAATTTTAACCTGCTGCGCGGAGCTCCCTGATGAGTTAGGCTTCAAGGCAAAAAATAATTTACAATTATTTTTGAAATTCAAAAATTTAGACCGATCCCCAAAAAACACATCAGGTGTAGGGATCTTTGGTTCAGCAGCATGTGAATGAGCAAGGTAGGCGGAAATTCCCCACACTTCCGCAGCGAGCTGCTCCACACGATCAGACAATTGCTTTATCTCCATTAAGAGAAAAAAAAATTCCCTCTACGGCCTCAGAGATATAGAGGAAAAAATATACACACTTTTTTTTTTTTTTTACAATTCTTTCCTGCTGTTGAGTACCCTAGGATCTGCGGTATGGTGGGTAATTCTGTTATGAATGAGTCACCGTAGGAGGCAAAAACAGAAATACTAGCTAAGTCCAGAAAACCAGAGAAGTTGGCAGCTATTGGATTGCAGACCCCTGAACCTATCTACAACAACTAGCAGTAGCCGTGGGGGGTTCCTACGGTGCCCTAGACCCCTCGATCACAGCCGGAGAACTGTATAGCCTAAAGACAGAAAGGGGAAAAACTAAACTGCCCCAGAGCAGACCCCAAAGCAATAGGCAGCCCCCAACATATAATGACGGTGAAGCAAGATGAAAAAACACTCACACAGATAGAAAGATAGGCTGAGCAAATGATAGGGCCCAAGCTAACTAAATAGGACAGGATAGAAAAGCTGCTGTCTGCAATCCGCCAAAACCCTCTCAAAACAAGAGCCAACAGACTGATAGGGAAAAAAGCCCTGAAGACGCTAGGCTTCAAAAAGACGATATCAGTACTCAGGTATTTTCTGAAGACAGAGCAAAAGGGAATTCAGCTCACCCCAGCAGGGAATGGCAGTAATCCAGAAAAACAAGGCAAAACAAAACCAAAACACAAATGCAAAAAGCAGTGCAGAAAACTTAGCTTTTGAGGAGCAGGAATCAGACTGGTCTCCTAGAATCCCTCAGAGAAATCATCTGCAAGGCAGAAGGGCGTCGGCTGCCTTATATCCAGTCAGCAATTCCAGTCACCCAGTCATCATCATTCTGCTCAGGTGCTTGGTAATCAGCCTCACTACCTTCCTTCACCAGAAGAGGGAGCTCATCAGACCTCAATGGTGAAGGGGAAAATGAACTCATAACAGCTCCCCTTCTCACGTCCACACACATCCCCTTCCCTTCACAGACTGCCCTAACTTCCCTCCTCCCGACCACAGAGAGCAGCTCACAGAGAGCAGCTCCTCAGCAGTCAGGTTCAGAGCTCTCCCTGCTGGCCTGGAGTGGGAACTGTGTTGTGTGTTGGTTTAACTGCTAGAGAGATCCTTCGTTGCTCCCAAGCATGACATCACACTACCTAGGAAGAAGGTAATGCCACTGTGGCGACCGTACTCCTGGGGGCGCCACAAGTGCACTGATGCCCAGCCACTGCTAGATGATTCTGCTGGTACATTGACCCAGACCACTACATTCCCCTCGCCGTACTATGAGGGGCCCTGTGCCAGTGCAGTCACCAATGAGTGGGCCTCCCCTGCTTGCTCAGGATCACAGCACTTGCAAAGTTGAAATACTTACCTCTCCCTGCTCCACCGTCGTGACGTCTTCCTCATTTCCTGACAGTGACATTCTGGTCAGAGAAGGCGATGACATCACGTCTGTACGCCCTCTGCCTAAACAGTCCAAGTGCAGAGAGATGGAAGATGGGGATGACGAGGAGTCCAGACTAGTACAGGGATTCCCTAGCGAGGAGACTTATTTAATTGTTTTAAAGGTTGGGAGCAATTTTTGGGGAGCACTATACTCTAGAGAATGATATATGGGGCCCCCCATACACTGGAGCATTCCAAAGGTGGACATCAGACACTGGAGCAGCATTTACAGGGCCCAATATACACTGGAGCATTAGAAATGGGGCCCATTATATATGGAGCATTATTTGGGCCCATAAGACAGTGGAGCTTCATCCATGGGGAACAACATATACTGTAGCATTATGTGGTGCTCATCATATACTGTATGGAACATTATATGGGACCAATGGTTCTGTATGGAGAAATATATGGGCCTCATTACTCTGTATAGCGCACTTTGCCGTGGCCATAATACTGTATGGAGTAATATACTGTCCGTTTTTGGAGCTATTGGAGAATTTAAAATGGATATCAGTCATGTGATTTAAGAAATGAAGTATTTTTCATTGTACTATACCGCTATTTCTCTGCCGTATCAGAGGATCATGAATTGTGGCATGTGTTAAAGGAGCCCATTGACATTCTTTGGCCCTAGGCCCACGAAAATCTCGAGCCAGCCCTACCCACTCCACAACTTTAGCCAAATAACCCCCAGTTTTCAATGCCTAACTATTATTATAAAGTAAATTAAGGTTGACAAGCTTAAGTAATAAGAACTTATGTTTTTGGCATTAAAATGGGCACTGTAGGTGTGTTTCCTGTCCTCCACTTACTGCTGACTTTTCTTCCCCATTGACTTGCATTGGGTTTCGTGTTTCATTGAATGTCATCCGCTCAATGCAGACATTTATTCCCCTTTGACTTGCATTGGGGTTGGGTTTCGGACGAAACTCCGACTTTTTTTGCCCTAGTCGGACCAGTTTCATCTGAAACAAGTTTTCTTTCATGAAACCCGATCCGACCAAAGTCGCTCAACTCTAATTAGATGTGTTCTTATAGTTAAAATACAGTTATGTGAAAACGTATTTGCCTCCTTCATGATCTCTTATTCTTTAGCATGTTTGTCACACTTAAATGTTTCACATCACCAAACAAATTTAAATATTAGACAAAGATTATCCAAGTAAACAGAAAATACAGTTTTTAAATAAAGGTCTTTGGTATTATTAATGGAAAGAAAGAAATCCAAATCAACAGGGCCCTGTTTGAATGAGTGATTGCAATGAAGCGTTTGCGATAACTGGCAATATGCTCTTTTATAATGCTCTGGAGGAATTGTCGCCCACTCATCTTTTTACAAGTTTTGTAACTAAGCCATGTTAGAGGATCTCCAACCATCAACTGCCTTTTAAAGCTTATGCCACAGCATCTTAATCGGATTGATGTCAGGATTTTGACTAGGCCACTCCAAAGTTTTTTTAGTTTCTTAGGCCATTTAGGGGTGCACTTCTTGGTGTGTTTTGGATCATTGTCCTGATGCAAAACCCAAGTGTGCTTCAGCTTAAGGTCACAAACAGATGGCTGGACATTCTCCTTCAGGATTTTTAGGTAGACAGCAGAATTCATGGTTTTATTTACCACAGCAAGTTTTCTAGGCCCTGAAGCTGTAAAACAGCCACAGACCATGACACTACCACCATCATATTTTACTGTTAGTATTATATTCCTTTTTCTGAAATGCCGTGATACTTCTACGCCAGATGTAATGAGAAATACACCTTCCAATGTTCAACTGTTGTCTCGTTAGTCCATAGAGTAATCTCTCAAAACTCTTGGGGATCATAAAGATCTCTTCTAGTAAAACTAAGACAAGTCTTTATGTTCTTATTGCTCAGCTGTGTGTTTCATCTCTGAACTCTTGCATGCAAGCCATTTTTGCTCAGTCTCATTCTTTTGGTGGAGCCATGAACACTAACATTAACTGAGGCAAATGAAGCCTGAAGTTCTTTGGATGTTGCTGTGGGGTCTTATGTCATTTCTTGGATGAGTCATCAAAGCGCTCTTGGGATAATTTTGTTTGGCTGGCCACTCCTAGAAGATTCACCACTATTCCATTTTGGGGTTTGGGTTGGGGGTTAGGGATGTGTTAGGGTTGGGTTAGAATTGGGAGGCTTCTTCTCTTTTGGTACATCAGGGGGTCTCCAAGCATGACATGGCACCCGCCATTGATTCCAGCCAATTTTGCGTTCAAAAAGTCAAAGGGTACTCCCTCCCTTCTAAGCCCTGCCATGCGCCCAAACAGTGGCTTTCCCCCACATACGTGGTAATGGCGTACTCAGGAGAAACTGCACAACAAATTTTGTGGTCCATTTTTTCCTGATACCCTTGTGAAAATAAAATAAAGTTTGGTTTCAAAGTACATTTTTTGAGAGAAAAGTAAAATATTCATTTTTCCTTCCACATTGCTTTAGTTCTCATGAAGCACCTGAAAGGTTAATAAACTTCTTGTAGTTTTGCACACCTTGAGGGGTGCACTTTTTATAATGGTGTCACTTCAAATATGAGGTGGTCCCTAAAAAAAATGGTTTTGTAAATTGTGTTGGAAAAATTAGAAATCACTGGTCAACTTTTAACCCTTATAACTCCTAACAAAAAAAATTATGTTTCCAAAATTGTGCTGATGTAAAGTAGACATGTTGAACATGTTATTTATTAATGATTTTGTGTCATACGTCTCTCTCATTTAAGGTCACAAAAATTAAAAGTTTGAAATTACAAAATTTTCAAAATTTTTGCCAATTTTCAATTTTTTACATAAATAAACGCAAGTCATATCAAATAAATGTTATGACTAACCTGAAGTACAATATGTGATGAAAGAACAATCTCAGAATCAGTGGGATCCGTTGAAGCGTTCCAGAGCTATAACATCTCAAAGTGACAGTCATCAGAATTGTAAAAATACAACTTGAACGGAAGGTTGTATTGAGATGTCCAATGTAAAACTTCTCTATGCTTTACCTGTTGAAAATGGATAATTTTTCAACTGAGCTGAATGAGCTTCATGTTGTAATGCCCTCCATTTTTCACAGAAACTTAAACTTTGAACACAGAAGAAAATTAGGGAAACATTGAACAATTGAATTGACCCTTTTATTTAATGAAGAGTGTTTAGTATGTCTTTTGTCTAGCCTCACTTCATTTGTGTGAATGCACTCTAAGTAAAGGAAGTATTTAGTGTACAGATATTGAAATGGGTGGTTGACAAGTATGATCACTTAGAATGTTCATTTTTCCCTTAGTTTTGCATTTTACATTTGAAGGAAGTTAGCTGACCTATGCACTGTTCCTCCTTGTGTGACAACTATCTATTATTCTTATTAATGTAAATATCTTAGGTCATCAGCATTGGGCAAATAGATAAACCTCAGTTCCAAAAACGTAATACACTCTAACCTGTTTCTACATTGTCTGATTAAATTATTTGTGTTGGTCATGCACAATCCTGCTTAGATTAGGTATTGATCTCCAGTTGTTTTCTGGTTCATTAAGGTGAAAGGGAAAGTCTAAGCTTTCAGCTTTTCCTGGCCATATTGATTTGTAAAACATAGATAAATTCTGTTATCCTTGAATGATGGAAATGATCATTGGTTCCTGAAACTAGAAAATCTTTTGTGCTGTTTGCCTGTAAAGATTGTTTTAACTCCAAATCTCCCTGCTGGAGTCTGGCAATATCATCTCAAACTGCCAGTATAGTATAAACTAAGCACAAAGCCTTGTAGGGGATATAGACCCTACAAAAAGGCAAATTAAGTTCTCTAATTGCTACTTCCATTCTCCAGAAACTGAAGTTTAACCCCTTTACTTCATTGGACGTAATATTCCGTCCATGTGCCCTGGGCCCTAATTACCATGGATGGAATATTACGTCATAGCGATAAGCGGCGCCCACGTGGTGAGCGCCACTTATCGCGGTCGGGTGTCAGCTAATCATCATAACTGACACCCGGCACAATGTGTCAGGGGCGGTCACGGACCGCCCCGACACGTTAACCCCTTGTACACCGTGATCAAACACGATCGCGGTGTACCGGGGGTTAAAGGGAAGCATCGGCAGGGAGGGGGCTCCCTCCGTGCTTCCCTGAGCCCCCCACAGCAGCACAATGTGCAGCGCTGCTGCGGGGGTCTCCTTTCCTGCAGGTCCCCGGGTCCAATATGGCGGCGGGGACCTCCGGGGGCCTGCAGGAAGCTGGCTTCCTCAGTGCCTGCAAAGCGCAGGCAAGGAGGAAACCTGCACACTGCCTGTGACAGATTGCTGATCTGTCACAGCGATCTGTGATGTGACAGATCAGTGATCTGTCACAGGACAGTTATGTCCCCTCTGGGACATTGTAATAAAGTAAAAAAAAAAAAAGTGTAAAAATAATTTTAAAAAAATTGCTAAATAAATTCAAGAAAAAAAAATATTCCCCAATAAATTCATTTTTTGGAAATAAAAAAAGAAAAAAACAATAAAAGTACACATATTTGGTATTGCCGCGTCCGTAACGACCCGCCCTATAAAATTGTCCCATTAGTTAACCACTTAAGCGAACCCCTTAAAAAATAAAAATAAAAACGAAGCAAAAAATAATGATTTATTATCATACTTCCGAACAAAAAGTGCAATAACGCGCGATCAAAAAGACACATATAAATATCCATGTTACCGCTGAAAACATCATCTCGTCCCGCAAAAAACGAGCCATGACACAGCATCATCAGCAAAAAAATTAAAAAGTTATAGCTCACAGGATAAAGCGATGCAAAAATAATTTTTTTATATAAAATTGTTTTCACTGCATAAAAGTGCCAAAACATAAAAAAATGACATAAATGGGGTATCGCTGTAACCGTACTGACCCAAAGAAGAAAACCGCTTTATCAATTTTATCGCACGCGGAACGGCATAAACGCACCACCCAAAAGAAATTCATGAAACGATGGTTTTTGTAAATTCTGCATCCCAAAAAACAAAATAACAAGCGATCAAAAAATGTCACGTGTCCGAAAATGGTACCAATAAAAACGTCAACTCGTCCCGCAAAAAATAAGACCTCACATGACTAGGTGGGTCAAAATATGGACAAATTATAGCTCTCAATATGTGGTGATGCAAAAACTATTTTTACAATAAAAAGCGTCTTTTAGCGTGTGACAGCTGCCAAATATAAATACCATCATAAATAGTAAATCAAACCCCCCGTTATCACCCCCTTAGTTAGGGAAAAACTACTAAAATTAAAAAAATGTATTTATTTCCATTTTCCCATTAGGGTTAGGGTTAGGGTTAGGGCTAGGGTTAGGGTTAGGGGTGTGTTGGGGTTAGGGTTGGAGTTAGAATTGGGGGTTTCCACTATTTGCGCACATCAGGTGCTCTCCAAATGCAACATGGCGTCTGATCTCAATTCCAGCCAATTCTGTGTTGAAAAAGTCAAATGGTGCTCCTTCCCTTACAAGCTCTGCCATGCGCCCAAACAGTGTTTTACCCCCACATATGGGGTATCAGCCTACTCAGGACAATTTGCAAAACAACTTTTGGGGTCCAATTTCTCCTGTTGCCCTTAGGAAAATAAAAAATTGGGGGCAAAAATATCATTTTTGTGGAAAAAAAAATGATTTTTTTATATCCACGCCTGGGCGTTATAATTTTCTGTGAAGCCCTTGGGGGTTCAAAGTGCTCACCACACATCTAGATAAGTTCCTTGGGGGGTCTAGTTTCCAAAATGGTGTCATTTGTTGGGGGATTCCACTGTTTTGGTACATCAGGGGCTTTCCAAACGCAACATGGTGTCCGATCTCAATTCCAGCCAAAATCGTCAAATGGCGCTGCTTCCCTTCCGAGCTCTGCCATGCGCCCAAATAGTGATCTACCCCCACATATGGGGTATCAGCGTACTCAGAACAAATTGCACAATAACTTTTAGGGTCCTGTTACCCTTGGGAAAATAAAAATTGGGGGTGAAAAGATCATTTTGTGGAAAAAATATGATTTTTTAATTGTACCGCTGTACGCTATAAACTTCTGTGAAGCCCTTGTGGGTTCAAAGTTCTCACTACATATCTAGATAAGTTCCATGGGGGGTCTAGTTTCCAAAATGGGGTCACTTGTGGGGAGTTTCCACTGTTTAGGTACATCAGGGGCTCTCCAAACGTGACATGGCGTCCGATCTGAATTCCTGCCAATTTTGCATTGTAAAAGTGAAACGGCGCTCCTTCCCTTCTGAGCTCTGCCATGCGCCCAAACAGTGGTTCCCCCCCACATATCAGGTATCAGCGTACTCAGGACAAATTGCACAATAATTTTTGCAGTCCAATTTCTCCTGTTACCCTTGGTAAAATAAAAAAATTGAACCTGAAGTATTTTTTTTTGTGAAAAAAAGTTAAATGTTCATTTTTTTTAAATATTCAAAAAATTCCTGTGAAGCACTTGAAGGGTTAATAAACTCCTTGAATGTGGTTTTGAGCACCTTAAGGGGTGCAGTTTTTAGAATGGTGTCACTTTTGGGTATTTTCTATCATATAGACCTCTCAAAGTGGCTTCAAATGTGATGTGGTCCGTAAAAATAAAATGGTGTTGCAAAAATGAGAAATCGCTTTTAACCCTTATAACTTCCTAACAAAAAAAAATTTTGGTTCCAAAATTGTGCTGATGTAAAGTAAATATGTGGGAAATGTTAATTATTAAGTTTTTTTGTGTGCCATATCTCTATGATTTAAGGGCATAAAAATTCAAAGGTGGAAAATTGCGAAATTTTCAAAATTTTCGCCAAATAAACACAAGTTATATGAATGAAATTTGAACACTAACATGAAGTACAATATGTCATGAGAAAACAATGTCAGAATCACTGGGATCCATGAAAGCGTTCCAGAGTTATTACCTCATAAAAGGACAGTGGTCAGAATTGTAAAAATTGGCCCGGGAGTTAACGTGCAAACCACCCTTGGTAGTGAAGGGGTTAATCAAACATGCTAATTAGGGTGCCCTGTGCGCAATGCACCTTTCCGCCTACTCGTTTTACATGCCCCTCTGCTTCCCCCATTGGAGATTGAAAGTGCTGGCTTGCCTAGATCGAGCTCAGGCTAGCCAGTGCTGTCAATCACCAGTGAGCAAGGTGGTGGCATGCAAAACCCGTTGGTCGAATGAGCACCGAGCTTTTGGCCATAGCAATGGTGCATCAGTCTCCAATGGGAAACCTGAAAAAAGTAAAACAAAATGCAGTTGTGCTTTTAAGTAAAAAAGCATTAAAAATCCTGCCTCAAATCTGCACCTAAAACCACATCAAACAAACTGGAAAAGGCATAAAAACCCCCACAGCAATATCACAATAACCAAGAAGATTGTTAATGTACAGTGTGGTGTGGACACCTAAAAAGACAAACAGATAAATAGCAACACAAAATGCAGCATTTATACTACGTATAAACATGGCCTCATTGTTGCTTTTGTTTAGTTTTTTTATGGGTTTAATGTAGGAGAAAAGCAATTGCGCAATTTTTTTTATTCAATTTACATTTTCATTGTAAATAATTTATTCTCTGCATTATAATGGATCGTTAAGATTACAGAGATACCAGATATGTCTGTTAGTTGCTGATTTGTGATTTTTTTTTAACGCGCATTCAAAATGTCATTAATGTAATTATTTTTCATTATTTTGCATTCGTTTTTAGGAAGAAAAAAATCTCTGTCCTCTAGAATACAGGTATGTACGGTAGAAATGCACTGGTATGTAGAGATTTATCTGTAATATAATGTACATTGCAATGCACAATACAGTGCACAACATAGTGCAAAATACAATGCACTTTCAAGCATAGAAAATTCTCCTATTCTTTACAGATTTTGGCTCATAACTTTTGCTACTGCAGCTTGAAAGTTCGATTCCTGAAAAGAAAATAAAGAGATATTTAAATGAGTGTAAGCATGCAGAGAGCAAAAAGTTCCCCAAGCAATGAATATATGCTGTGAACATGTGAGAGAAGACATCGCTCTCCCAGGACAGTGAAACCGTTCCCCCAAATTGGGACAGTCTTCCTAAATCTGGGACAGTTGGAAGCTATGGCTACAGGCACACGTAGAGTATTTAGTGAATTTTTACCTCAGCATTTGGTCAGTAAATGTTTTTAAAGCAACGTCCTTTTTGTATACCCCTTTTTGTGTATTTATACATGTAATAAAAATATTATGTTTAGGTTGATCCCTGTTGGTATGCATATTTTTTCTTTTGTGTTCTTTTCCTGAATTTTTATATGCATATGGTTGATCCCTAAAAATTCTACTTAAGTTATAATTTGATGTGGTGCCCGCTATCTCGCTATCTGTTGTCTGAGTAAAAGAGAGAGCACAATGGTCATGAGGTGTCAATATAAAGTATAGCCAATCTATTTTGTTGGAACTTTAAGATGCTGTGTATATTGTACAATGAAAATACACAATGTCAACTCAGCAGAAACTCATCATGAGCACAGAACCTAAGGATATGTGCACACTGAGTCCTTTTGCTTTGTTTTTTTCAGAGCAAAAACTTCACATTTTTGAGGCGGATTTGAGATTTGTGCACAATAGTAGGGATGAGTGGACCCGTGGAAGTTCGGGTTCTGGTACCAGACTGAACTTTAGTACAAAGTTAGTTTCTGGTACCAGTACTATACCTGAAAGTGAACCTGAACCCCATTGAAATCAATGTGAACACTGGAGCTGGAATCCCTTTCCCGTTCTCTCTACACAAGACATCTTTTTCAAGCGAATTTTGCATGGAACGTGCCTGAAAAAAATCACAAAAAAATGCTACAAAGAACGAACATTCCCCGCCTCTGCTCCTTATAACTTGCCCCTATTGGACAAACAATCAGTAGATTTGGTTATCAGTACCAACTATTTGCTAATAACACCCAAATATACTCATCGTCTCCGGACATCACCCATGCATCACTGCAAAATACCAGTGATTGTCTTTCTGCAGTATCTAACATCATGTCTTCCCTTTATCAAAAGCTGAACTCCTTGTGTTTCCTCTCTACTAACCTTCCAAAATCCAATATTACTATTTTCGTTAGTGGTTTTACCATTAAAATCCCTGCATCAGGTCCGCTGTCTTGGGGTTATATTTGACTCAGATCTTTCCTTCACTCCCCAGATCCGATTACTGACTTGCTCATGTCACCACAAAAAAATCTCTAGAATTCAACTTTTTCTTACCTTTGACTATGTAAAAACTTTTGCTGTTGCTCTTATTCACTCTCTACTGGACTATTGCAACTCTATACTAATTGGTCTGCTTCTTACTAAATTCTTCAATCGCAAATCCATTCTGAATGCAACAGCCAATATGATCTTCCTCTCCAACTGCTACACCAATGAGTCTACCCTGTGCCTGTCAATGCACTGGTTACCCATCAGCTACAGAGTCCAATATAAACTTATCACTCACCCAGAAAGCGCTCCAAGCTTCTGCACCAGCCTACAACTGTTTCCTCATCTGTCTATCACACAATTCATGCCCTCTGTTCCGCTAATGACCTAAAACTAACATTGTCAATCCAAACTTCTCACTCCTGTCTCCAAGACTTCTCACGAGCTGCACCACTTCTCTGGAATGCATTTCCTAGGATAATTTCATTAATTCGCAATACCCACAGTTTTAAGCGTGCACTAAAAACACAGTTCTTTAGACTAGCCTGACGCCTAACCTCACTTATGTAACTATTCCAGTTTTGTCCTTCCAAAATTTGTTATATCGTTATTGTCTGTACAAGTCCTCTCTAAAATGTAAAGTGCTGTGGAATATGTTGGTGCTATAGAAATTATTAATTGTATTATCAAAATACACAACAATGTAAAAATTAATTGCTTTGCAGACTTTCAATCTTTTGTCATTTCCTTTAATGCCTTCAGGCTTTGAAAACTGTAGCTAATAGAAGTAACCTGTTTATCATTTGGGCAGCTTACCTTTGGAAGTGGCTCACTAATTACACATCAAGTTATCAAAAAAAGATGTTAGCTGGGGAGCTGCCATAAAACCACTGAAAAGATGCCCAAGGAGTCACAAAATAAAGATTGGCAGCATTTACCTGAAGTATCTTTGCCTTGAAAAACTCGGTCCTCTGGTGAACCCTAAGGCTAAGAACACACTGAGGTTTTTTTTTTTTGGAAGTTTAAAAAATCATGAATTTTCAAGCATTAGCTGCTTCATGAAAAATTTATTTGGGAAGGTTTTCAAGCAGTTTTTTTGAAAAATTTCCTAAAGCTGTTTGTTTCTGGAAAAGGTTTTTGCAGCTTGTTGATTGAAGAATACCCAGTTTGCAGAGGCTTCCTTTAGGATCCATGTGTTATGAAAGCACTATTCATAGTAGCCCAGCAGCACTTAATCCATGAACAGGCTTAGTGCTAGCCACTTCATTACGAGATCTCAGCTGTTGGCCTGGCTTTCACCTGTGCAAGGATGTGGGATACTCAGCAGCTCTGAAGCACTGAGTGGGAGCATAGAAGAGGATGCTGGATGAAGACCAAGGTGTAGATAAGGAAGGTCAACATGTGGGGACATCAGGAGGTAAAAGTCCTGAACAGAATTGAAAGGAAACCATGTGTGCAGAAAATTAGCTAAAAACAGAATAATCACAATATTCCAAAGGATCAAGGACACTAAACTAAACTGGAAGAATGGAACAAGGATTAGCGATGAGCGAGCACTAAAATGCTCGGGTGCTCGTTGCTCAGGTCGAGCTACGAGCCCAATGTTAGTCTATGGGAAATCCAAGCTTTAAATGACATGGGAGCATCATGGGGATCACCCCTGGAAGCATTTCTGACTCCTAGGTGACTGCTGTGACCAATGTTGTCAGAGTGTGATGCCACATTTACAGGTGCACACAAAAACATAAAAAAAGAAACCAATATTGATTTTACAGGGAAATATGTTAAGGAATA
This sequence comes from Dendrobates tinctorius, assembly GCF_039654945.1. Lineage (NCBI taxonomy): Eukaryota > Metazoa > Chordata > Amphibia > Anura > Dendrobatidae > Dendrobates > Dendrobates tinctorius. The sequence continues at coordinate 57,279,717 of NW_027361675.1, forward strand.
TCCTTTCCAGGGTAATAATTTGTATGCAATGCAAAAGAAATAACCCCCCAAAAAATGCTCCTCCATCACTTTGGCTATGTTCTGTGATAAAACACTCTGGGATCGGCTTTGCTGGGGTCAAAGGTCACGTGCGTTCAGCATGAAACTCAGGCGCAGAGCTGGGATTCGGGTGTAACTGACCCTGGGTCAGGTTTATTAAAGGTGAAAGCAATGCAAAAAGGAAATAAAACATAAAACAAATCCTTGCCTGTCCAGCACTAACTAAACAATGGACAACCTAACTACCAACTGGCGGGCTTCTCCCGTCCAGCCAAACCACAGTTGCAGTGGGCACTGCTTTCACTCACGTGTGTCTCTCACACAGACAGGCTCTCTGTGTTCCCAGGCTGAGACACTGACACAACCACCTGGCATCCTTTTATATCCACCTCCCATTATTCATTAGCAAGCAGGTGCGATACTGACCAGACTAGGCCACATAGGAAAGGAATCTGGGCGAGATATACCTGCCCTCATCCACTATTCCCACATGATTCTCACATATCCCCCCTCTGCTCAGACCACTCTGGTCGAGCAATGACACCCGCCAAACAGTGCACTCGGGACAGGGCATCTGCATTCCCCATCTGTACCCCTGGGCGGTGCTCCACCATAAAAGTGTAGGCCTGCAGTGCAAGGAACCACCGGGTCACCCGGCTATTCCGTTCCTTGTTCAAGTGCATCCACTTGAGAGCGGCATGGTCAGTGATCAGCCTGAACTTTCGGCCCACCAGGTAATATTTGAGCGCCTCTAGAGCCCACTTAATGGCGAGGCACTCTTTTTCTACGACTGCATACCTTTGCTCGTGTTTATTCAGCTTCCTGCTGAGATAGAGGACTGGGTGTTCCACTCCGTCCCTCACTTGTGAGAGTACTGCCCCGATACCAGTATCAGAGGCATCCGTTTGTACCACAAACTCGCTGCGGAAGTCCGGAGTCACCAGTACGGGTTGAGAGCAAAGTGCCCGTTTTAGGCTATGGAAGGCTTCTTCAGCCGCTAAACTCCATTTAATCATGACGGAGTCTTTCCCTTTTGTAAGATCTGTCAGGGGGGTAGCGATGGCTGCAAAATTGGGTATGAACCGGCGATAATAGCCGGTGATCCCCAGGAAGGCTTGCACCTGCTTCTTGTTGACAGGTTGTGGCCAGTCCTGAACCGCCTGAATCTTATCAACCTGGGGTTTAACAACACCCCTCCCAATTACATACCCCAAATACCGGGCTTCTTCTAGCCCGATGTGACATTTCTTGGGGTTCGCGGTTAGACCTGCCTCCCACAGGTCGTCAATCACAGCTTGTGCTTTCTGGAGATGAGTCTCCCAGTCCAAACTGTAAATGACAATGTCGTCCAAATAGGCCGAAGCGTACTGCCTATGTGGCCTCAGGACTCGATCCATCAGTCTCTGGAAGGTCGCCGGTGCTCCGTGCAGTCCAAACGGCATACACATACTGAAATAGACCTTCTGGGGTAGCAAATGCCGTCTTTTCTCTGGCAGCCTCCGCCAGAGGGATCTGCCAATACCCCTTTGTTAGGTCTAGAGTTGTAATATACCGGGCTTTTCCTAACCGATCTATTAATTCGTCGACCCGGGGCATAGGGTAGGCATCAAATTTTGAGACAGCATTCAGTTTCCTGAAGTCATTGCAGAACCGGATGGTGCCGTCCGATTTAGGAATTAGCACAATCGGGCTGGACCAAGCACTGTGCGATTCCTCAATGACGCCTAACTCTAACATTGCCTTCACTTCTCGGGAAACGGCTCCACGGCGCGCTTCCGGGATTCTGTAGGGCTTTACGTGAACTGTGACACCAGGTTCCGTTACGATGTCATGTTTTATTAGCATAGTCTGCCCAGGTTTTTCTGAGAAAAACTTTTGGTTGTAAAGTAGAAACTGTCTGACCTCAGTCTTTTGCCGCTCCGAGAGAGTCTCTGCCACCCGGATCCATCACCATCCTGGATCCTACACCATATTGCAGCCTTGGAGCAGAGTCCATCACCAGCCGCAGCAGTCCAATAACAGAGTCCCAAGGATGAGTCAGCCTCTGCCAAGAATCTAAGCATTCTTGAGTCCATCTCTCGGCAACCAAGTCAAGCATGCTGAGTGCAACTCTCTCCATAGTCGCCACTCCACCAAGCCATGCACGCACTTCCCGCCAACACCATAAACTGCGACTCCTCCACGCCATGCCAGCAATTCCTGCAGACACCATTAGCTGCCATTCGTCTCCTCTGGCTGACTGCGCAGGACTCCTCTTCAGCTCCATCCTTCCACCAGGCTCTCACAAACTCAGAATCAATCAATGAATGAATGAATCAGTATCACCAGCCATGACTGAAAATGGGAACTGCAGGTCATTTCCCGCAGACTCTTCCCCCGAGTCTTCCGGGGAGACCTGTTCCAGGGGTTTGGGACCCACACGCGCCCTGGGAGAAGAACCATGTACACTATTACCCGAGGGTAATCAACTGATTCTCCCACAATTGCCAGAAGTGGGGAAAATCCCGGCCCAGAATAACATCATGCAATAACGCCGGGACGAGTCCCACTTTATGTTGCACAGACCCATAGGAAGTAGTAATGCATATGACCGTGTTGAGGTATGAACAGGTGTCTCCATGCACACACGTTACAGAAAATTTGTCTGATGGTCCAGTCGGGGCTGACACCAGACTGGCCTTCACCAGAGTCACCACACTTCCCGAGTCTAACAATGCCACCACGTTTTTGCCATCAACAGTTAAATCACACAAGTGTTTTTCCACATCCTTTTGACCGGCATTCACACTCACTACCCGTGCAACCATAGACATGCGGTTTTTAGAGTCTGTGACGTCGCACTGCATGGGTTCAGTAGTGACCGGACAGTTCGCAGCAATATGTCCCATCTCTTGGCAGCGGAAACACCTAATGGGCCCCTTGCTTAGACCATAGTTCGTTACTCTCGGCCTCGCAGTGCGGGCAGTCCCGTTTTCCTCCCCCACTGTCTTAGGGATTTTTCCATCTCCCCTTCTCCCTGGAACAGTCTTACCGGTTCCACGTGGAGATGATGAAGAACGAGGTGGGGTAGCGTCATCTCGGAGTCCTTCCGCCATGGAGTAACATTCAACCAGATCCACCAGTTGATCTGCCATCGTAGGATTTCCATGGCTTACCCACTTCCTCAGGGCTGGTGGTAGAGCTCTCAGGTACTTGTCCATGACGACTCTCTGGATTATCTCTGGCGCTGTCAACACCTCGGGTTGTAGCCACTTCTTCTTCACATGGATCAGGTCGAACATCTGTGACCGCGGGGGTTTATCCGGCTGATAAGTCCATTGATGCACTCTCTGTGCACGGACAGCGGTCGTCACTCCCAGCCGGGCCAAGATCTCGGCTTTCAATTTGTCAAAGTCCTGCGCAGCTTCAGGTTCCAAGTCATAATACGCCTTTTGGGCCTCACCGGAAAGAAACGGGGCCATCAGGCCGGCCCATCGTGCCTTCGGCCATTTTTCTCACACCGCCGTCCGTTCAAACGTGGTCAGGTATGCCTCGACGTCATCTTCGGTCGTCATCTTCTGCCAGTACCGACTCACGTGAATCACTCTCGACTCTGCTTCCAGGTTAACCTCAGGTAAGCTTGCCAGGCGCTGCGCCACCTGCTGGAGAAGCGAACGATCGGTAGTTGTCATGTCCACCAACTCCTTCAGCTGGGCCATCATCACCCGATTAGCTTCTTGCTGGACGGCGGTGGACTGTACCAGCACTTTCACCACGTCCTCCATGCTTATGCTTGCAACGTGATGCCCGCGTTCTCCACCACAATGTGATAAAACACTCCGGGATGGGCTTTGCTGGGGTCAAAGGTCACTGCGTTCAGCATGAAACTCAGGCGCAGAGCTGGGATTCGGGTGTAACTGACCCTGGGTCAGGTTTATTAAAGGTGAAAGCAATGCAAAAAGGAAATGAAACATAAAACAAATCCTTGCCTGTCCGGCACTAACTAAACAATGGACAACCTAACTACCAACTGGCGGGCTTCTCCCGTCCAGCCAAACCACAGTTGCAGTGGGCACTGCTTTCACTCACGTGTGTCTCTCACACAGACAGGCTCTCTGTGTTCCCAGGCTGAGACACTGACACAACCACCTGGCATCCTTTTATATCCACCTCCCATTATTCATTAGCAAGCAGGTGCGATACTGACCAGACTAGGCCACATAGGAAAGGAATCTGGGCGAGATATACCTGCCCTCATCCACTATTCCCACATGATTCTCACAGTTCACATGTAGCGTTTTTGATGCGTTTTTCAACGTTACCATTGCTTTCAACCAAAACAAATGCATTTACTGAGAAATGTCATTGTAGCACTTAAGAATCTTAGCTGCACATGTGGTGTGTGACACATCATCAGACACATCTTGTGTCAACTATGAAGGAGTGACTCTTAAAGTCACAAAGCCTATTTTTATAAGGGCTTCAGTCGGCATTACTATTCGTAAAGGGCCATTATATAACAGTGTGTCTCCTATACAGTTATTGCCTATGCATTGTGTGTATGGGCTGCAAAAAATTAGGACGCACCCCAATACCCCTTTCACGAGACATACAGGAGTGCCTCCTGAAAAAATATTCCCATTATAAAAAAGTGGCTCTCCCATAGTGTTTGCCCATGCATTGAATGCAAGGTCTGCCTTGCCCCAAAGGTACATGCACCCCAATAACCCTTTGAACAGATGTCTTGGACGGCCACATGAAACAAAAGCTCCCATTATTTTTCATTTGGTACTGCCATACCGTTAGCCTGTGCATCAAATGCAAAGCCCGCCCTACCCCAAAGTTACATGCACCCCAATAAGCCTTTGAATCCCCGTACTGGATGGCCACAGGAAAACCAAGTTCACATTATTCATTTGGTACTGTCATATTGTTAGCCTATGCACTGAATGCAAGGCCCACCCTGCCCCAAAGTTACATGCACCCCAATAAGCCTTTGAACCCACAGACTGGATGGCCACAGGAATACCAAGTTCACATTATTCATTTGGTACTGTCATACTGTTAGCCTATGCATTGAATGCAAGGCCCGCCCTGCCCCAAAGTTACATGCATCTCAATATGCCTTTGAACCCACGAACTGGATGGCCACAGGAAAACCAAGTTCACATTATTCATTTGGTACTGCCATACTGCTAGCCTATGCATTGAATGCAAGGCCTGCCCTGCACCAAAGTTACATGCATCACAATAACCCTTGGAAGAGATGTAGAGGTGGGCCTCATGAAAACAATGATCACATTATTAGGATGTGGGTCTCCCATAGTGTTTGTTTGCCCATGCATTGAATGCAAGGCCTGCCAAAAAATAGGAGGCACGTGTAGGAAGACCTCTTTAAAAAAAATTCCCATTATAAAGGAGTGGGTCTCCTTTACTTGGAATGACCATACACTAAGTGTATGGGCTGACAAACATTCTCACTGTGGGTTATATATTTTTAAAAATTTTTTGACGGACATCTTAAAGACCCTTTCACCAAAGTAGAGTGGCTATAGCAGCACTGAACGCGGTCACCCTCGTGTTCTAGTGCTGGTGGTCTGTTGGATGATGAGGATGAGGAGAAGGATGAGGATGATACCAAATAGCCAAAATCCAGAAGCGCATACCCATGTGTGGGTGTCAAGAGGTGCCTGGGAATACACCTCCCAAAAAAAGACACTGTAGTGGAGGTTATGCTTCGCTGTTATCATTCGGTGGGGTAGAGAAGTCGGGCCCAATCCAGCCCTTGCTCATTTTTATAAGAGTCAGCCTGTCTGTATTTTCAGTTGACATGAGAATGCGCTTATCAGTAGTGTTGAGCATTCCGATACTGCAAATATCGGGTATCAGCCGATATTCGCTGTATCGGAATTCCGATACCGAGCACCGATATTTTTTCAATATCAGATACCGGAATCGGAAGTTCCCATAATGCAATGAGCCACTGTTGTGGCTGTGATTGGCTGCTGAAATGATGCCATCATGATGCGCGGTCTGTGCGCATCATGATGCGCGGTCTGTGCGGTCCTGCCGGGGGTCTGTGCAGGCCTGCTGGGGTCTGTGCGGGCTGCCGGCGATCTGTATGGGCCTTCCGGGGGTCTGTGCCGGCTGCCGGCGGTCTGTACGGGCCTGCCGGGGGGTCTGTGCAGGCTGCTGGGGGTCTGTGCCAGCTGCCGGGGGTCTGTGCCGGCTGCCGGCGGTCTGTACGGGCCTGCCGGGGGTCTGTGTGTGTGTGCAGGCATCGTCCGATGGGACTACAAGTCCCATCGGGCGATGCCTGCTACAATGACAGAGATTGACACATTAGCCAATAATGGGACAGTAGTAGTCCCATCATCCGGCTAATGTGTTGAATGTAAAAAAAAAAAAAAAAACTTACATACTACATACATACAACATACTACATACATACTTCATATATATTACATTCATACAACATACATACATACTACATACATACTAAATTCATGCAGCATACATACTACATATATACTACATATATACTACATTCATACAGCATACATACTACATACATACTACATATATACTTCATATATACTACATTCATACAGCATACATACATACTACATACATACCACATATATACTACATTCATACAACATATATACATACTACATACATACTACATATATACTACATTCATACAACATACATACATACTACATACATACTACATATATACAACATTCATACATACATACATACTACATATATACTACATTCATACAACATACATACTACATTCATACAGCATACATACATACTACATATATACTACATATATACTACATTCATACAACATACATACATACAACATACATAAAACATGCTACAAATATACTACATACATACTACATATATACTACATTCATACAGCATACATACTACATATATACTACATTCATACAGCATACATACTACATACATACAACATACATAAAACATGCTACAGATATACTACATACATACTACATACAATACATTCATACAATACATACATATAGACATACAGTACATATAACATAGAGTACATACTCATCATTACTTGTCACATTGTTCCCCGAAGCCAGTGTCATCTGTGAAAAAAATATGTAAAAAAACAAACCACCAAATACTCCCTGTTCCGCAGAAATCCACGAGTGTCCCACGCCGATCACCTGTGGAGAACAGCAGCATCAGCTGATGTGACCGTTCTCTAGGGGCTCCAGGAATCCAATGACGGGAGGTAGGTATCCTTCTGCACTGTATTCCTCCGCCACTGTAAAAAAGAAATAGTCCCTAGTCTCACTTTTGGCATTGCTGTGTGAGAAAGTTCCCACTCAGCTTTTGCCATAAAGTGAGACTAGGGACTATTTTTTTTTACAGTGGCAGAGGAATACAGTGCGGAAGGATACCTACCTCCCGTCATTAGATTCCTGGAGCCTCTAGAGAACGGTCGCATCAGCTGATGCTGCTGTTCTCCACGGGAGATTGGCGGGGGACACTCGTGGATTTCTGCGAAACAGGGAGCATTTGGTGGTTTGTTTTTTTCATATTTTTTTCACAGATGACACTGGCTTCGGGGATCAAAGTGACAAGTAATGGTGAGTATGTACTCTATGTTATATGTACTGTATGTCTATAAGTATGTATTGTAAGAATGTATGAATGTATTGTATGTAGTATGTATGTAGTATGTATGTAGTATATCTGTAGAATGTTTTATGTATGTTGTATGTAGTATGTATGTAGTATATATGTAGTATATATGTATCATGCTTACCGCGGCTCCCGTGCCCGCCGCCTCCTTCGCGTCCGCGGCTCCTGCCGCTGCTCCCGTTCCTGGTCCCGCGCTGGCCACGGCCTTCAGGCGCGTCCGCCGCTCCCCGCGCGCTCCCGCGGCAGGCGCGCGTCCTCCGGCTTTCCTGCGCCCTGCTTCGCGGTCTGTCCGCCGCTCCCGGTGCGCTCTGTAACAGGCGCGCGCGCGCCCGCTCTCCTGCGTCCTGCCCCGTGGTCAGCTTCTCTGACCAGCCCAGGACGCATGGGCGCCTCACCCCAGGCCTCAGCACAGTCTGGCTCAGCCCTTCTCTCCGCCCCCGTGACCCTGGAGGTCTGACCTGGAAGTCCTGCCCCTATAAAAGGGAGCTGCCCCTTCAGACCCGTGCCTGATTATCTATTGTGTTCCACGACAGATTCTCGGGTCCCCCGGCTCCTGCGTTTTCTCTCGCTAGCACCCAGCCTTGTGCCTTTCCCGCCTTGTGTATTCTACTGATCTCTCTCCATCTTGCATTCCCTTCCAGAGTCCGCCATTCCTGTCCGTTCCTGCCTACACCCGTGTGTGCCTTCCTGATCCGCTCCTGCCAACTCCGATTCCTCCTGCCTGCTCTCCGTTCAGTCCTGCAGCCGTCTCTCCTGTGCTCGCCAGCCTGCCGGCCAGCTCCGTGTTCGCCTGTCTACTCCTCCAGTTGTCCCCAAGTACCAGCTTCCGTGGCGATAGTCTCCTCCAGGCCTGCCCCTAACACTCCCTGTATAGGGGGTGGTACACCTGGCCTGCTCGCCCGGGGGTAGGTTCGTCGTCGCGGTCCTGTGGGTTCACCTTTGGAGTCTCCACAGCTTCACAATATGTAGTATGTATGCTGTATGAATGTAGTATATATGGAGTATGTATGTAGTATGTATGTTGTATGAATGTTGTATATATGAAGTATGTATGTATGCTGTATGAATGTAGTATATATGTAGTACATATGTAGTATGTATGTATGCTGTATGAATGTATTATATATGTAGTATGTATGTAGTATGTATGCTGTATGAATGTAGCATATATGAAGTATGTATGTAGTATGTATGTATGTTGTATGAATGTTGTATATACAGTCATATGTTAAAGTTTGGGCACCCCTATTAATGTTAACCTTTTTTCTTTATAACAATTTTGGTTTTTGCAACAGCTATTTCAGATTCATATATCTAATAACTGATGGGCTCAGTTATATTTCAGGATTCAAATGAGGTTTATTGCACTAACACAAAATGTGCAATCTGCATTTAAACAAAATTTGACCAGTGCAAAAGTATGGGTACCTCACATAAAAGTGACATTAATATTTCGTAGATCCTCCTTTTGCAAAAATAACAGCCTCTAGTCGCTTCCTGTAGCTATTAATGAGTTCCTGGATCCTGGATGAAGGTATTTGTGACCATTCCTGTTTACAAAACAATTCCAGTTCAGTTAAGTTTGATGGTCGTTGAGCATGGACAGCCCGCTTCAAATCATCCCACAGATGTTCAATGATATTCAGGTCTGGGGACTGGGATGGCCATTCCAGAACATTGTAATTGTTCCTCTGCATGAATGCCTGAGTAGATTTGGAGCGGTGTTTTGGATCATTGTCTTGCTGAAATATCCATCCCCTGCGTAACTTCAACTTCATCACTGATTCTTGCACATTATTGTCAAGAATCTGCTGATACTGAGTTGAATCCATGCGACCCTCAACTTTAACAAGATTCCCGGTGCCGGCATTGGCCACACAGCCCCAAAGCATGATGGAACCTCCACCAAATTTTACTGTGGGTAGCAAGTGTTTTTCTTGGAATGCTGTGTTTTTTATCCTCCATGCATAACGCCTTTTTGTATGACCAAACAACTCAATCTTTGTTTCATCAGTCCACAGGACCTTCTTCCAAAATGTAACTGGCTTATCCAAATGTGCTTTTGCATACCTCAGGCGACTCTGCTTGTGGCGTAATTGCAGAAACGGCTTCTTTCGCATCACTCTCCCATACAGCTTCTCCTTGTGCAAAGTGCGCTGTATTGTTGACCGATGCACAGTGACACCATCTGCAGCAAGATGATGCTGCAAGTCTTTGGAGGTGGTCTGTGGATTGTCCTTAACTGTTCTCACCATTCTTCTTCTCTGCCTTTCTGATATTTTTCTTGGCCTGCCACTTCTGGGCTTAACAAGAACTGTACCTGTGTTCTTCCATTTCCTTACCATGTTCCTTACAGTGGAAACTGACAGGTTAAATCTCTGAGACAACTTTTTGTATCCTTCCCCTGAAAAGCTATGTTGAACAATCTTTGTTTTCAGATCATTTGAGAGTTGTTTTGAGGAGCCCATGATGCCACTCTTCATAGGAGAATCAAATAGGAGAACTACTTGCAAGTGGCCACCTTAAATACCTTTTCTCATGATTTGATACACCTGGCTATGAAGTTCAAAGCTCAATGAGTTTACAAAACCAATTTAGTGCTTCAGGAAGTCAGTAAAAAGTAGTTAGGAGTGTTCAAATCAAGAAAATGATAAGAGTGCCCATACTTTTGCACTGGTCAAATTTTGTATAAATGCAGATTGCACATTTTGTGTTAGTACAATAAACCACATTTGAATCCAGAAATATAACTGAGTCCATCAGTTATTAGATATATGAAACCGAAATAGCTGTTGCAAAAAACAAAATTGTTCTAAAGAAAAAAGGTTAACATTAATAGGGGTGCCCAAACTTTAACATATGACTGTATGTAGTATGTATGTAGTATGTATATATGCTGTATGAATGTAGTATGTATATAGTATGTATGTAGTATGTATGTATGTTGTATATATGTAGTATGTATGTAGTATGTATGTATGCTGTATGAATGTTTTATATATGTAGCATGTATGTAGTATGTATGTATGTATGTATGTTGTATGAATGTAGTATATATGAAGTATGTATGTAGTATGTATGTTTGTTTTTTTACATTCAACACATTAGCCGGATGATGGGACTACTACTGTCCCATCATTGACTGATGTGTCAATCACTGTCATTGTAGAAGGCAACGCCCGATGGGACTTGTAGTCCCATCGGACGATGCCTGCACACACAGACCCCCGGCAGGCCCATACAGACTGACGGCAGCAGGCACAGACCCCCCGGCAGCTGGCACAGACCTGCGGCAGGCCCGTACAGACCGCCGGCAGCCAGCACAGACCCCCAGCAGGCCCGTACAGACCGCCGGCAGCTGGCACAGAACCCCCGGCAGGCGGCACAGACCCCCGGCAGGCCCGTACTGACCCCCGGCAGCCGGCACAGACCCCCCGGCAGCCGGCACAGACCCCCAGCAGGCCCGTACAAACCGCCGACAGCCGGCACAGACCCCCATTAGGCCCGTACAGACCCCGAGAGGCCCGCACAGAACCAGCCCGCACACACAGACACGCACAGTGTCCACCCACGCACCGCCCACACTCTTCCCCCCTCCCGAACTTGATGTACAAGGAAATAAATGTTTTTTTTAAATCCAATATTTCTGTCCCATTGACTTGAATGGGACTTCCGGGATCGGAATCGGCGTTACCCGATACTTTTTGTGTATCGGGCCGATCCAATCCGATCCGATATTTCTGGATATCGGATGGTATCGCTCAACGCTACTTATCAGTTATAATTCCATCTGCAGCATTAAAAACCAGCTCTGACAAACCTCTAGCGGCAGGGCAGGCAAGGACCTCCAAGACATAGAGAGCCAGTTCATGCCACGTGTCCTGCTTAGATACCCAATAATTAAAAGGCACAGAGGAATCATGGAGGATGTTGGTACAATCAGCAAGGTACTCCCTCAGCATCTTCCAAAACATTCCATTCCTTGTTGCATTGCCCTTCCCCTCTGGGCCAGGGCAATGTCCAACGAACTGTGATGTTTACCACCAGTGTTTCCAGATGGGATTTTTTTAAAATAATTCCGCAGCAAGGGCACTCTGGTACTGCCCCATTTTAGTACACCTGTCTGTCTCTGGAAGAAGAGATTGAAAGTTCTCCTTAAAACGTGGGTCTAGAAGTGTCACCAACCAGTAATGAGTGTCACCGTAAATTTTCATAATGCAAGGGTCACGGGAAAGGCAGTGCAAATTAAAGTCATCCATGCATGCCACACTGGTAACAGACAAGCCTTTCGTGTCTTCACCAACAGGACGACTGACCATGGTGTCCTCCTCCTCCCTGTCCTCAGGTCATCCACGTTGAACAGACGGTACGACAGTTGTGCTTGTAGTACTGTCTATAGTGCATAAAAGTACCTGTTCTTCCTCCACTTCCTCTTCTTCCTCATTGTCATCATCATCGCTGCTCACCATCTTGGTGGATTCCTCAAAGTTTTGGAGGAAGGCACATATGTCTGTCATCCATGCCCACTCCTGAGGTCTTATGTGTGGAGTCTGACCTGAATAACGATGGCCTTGTTGTTGCTGGTAGTCAACAACTGCCCTCTTCTGCTCACAAATCCTTTCCAACATATTCAGTGTAGAGTTCCAAAGCGTGGGGACATCACACATCATTCAGTGAGCTGGAAGCTGCAAATGTTGCTGAAGCATGGCAAGAGTGGCGGAAGCTGTGTTCCATTCAAAGGTCTGTCTGCATCCCAGCTTCCACTATGTTAACTGTTGTGAACACTTTTAACCTGGCTTCTGGGTTTGGCTCCCTCTGGTGGTTGCCGCTGGTAATTTAGCTGGTCTAGCTGACAAATTAATCACCTGAGCAGGATGATTGGAGGTCAGGTGTTACAGACTGGGGAGATTTAAGTGAACAACCTTCCCTCAGCCCTTGCCAGTGATTTGGTTTGCTTCCTGAGCATATTCTGAAGTCTGTTTGTCTACTGCTCTGTCCTGCATCTTTCAGATAAGTTATTTGTCTTCTTGAATCTTTTTTTGCATTGGATCCATTTTTGCTTGGATTTGATTTTTGCTTAGCTGGTGTTAGTTCAGCCTGGTTCCCTGCTAGGACCTGTGCTGGACCCTGTTCCATATGCCACAGTGTATGTTAGTCTTTTTAGTAACCAGTTCACACCAGAGTTCTGATTTAGTGGGGGAGAGGTCGTGTGGCCTCAGTAGTATTTTTGCATACCAGACGTGTTGAATTTTTCTTAGTTTTTTTGCGTGATTGCAGACAGTATCCTTTCCTGTCCTGTTCTATCTAGACAGTTTGGGCCCCATCATTTGCTTACTCTAGTCTCTGCCTGTGTTTTGTGCTTCATCTTGTCTCACCGGCCATATATGTTCGGGGGCTATCTATTCCTTTGAGGTTCTACTCCAGGGCAGTTTAGCTTTCCCATTTCTCTCTTTAGGCTTAGTTAATTCTGTGGCTGTGCCGAGGCATCTAGGGCATCGTAGGTACGTCCCACTGCTAATTCTAGTTGTGTTGTCAGTTTAGGGGTCTGCAATCCGCTAGCTACCAACCTCTCTGGTTATCTGTTTGCCTAGTCTATTCCCCGCTCTCCTCCTCGGTTACCTAATACCAACAGTTGACCCAGTGTGCCATCAGCGAGATGTAGCATCCCTGCCCAAAAGCACTTGTCTATGTGTCCGTGGTTAGGTGGATTTTCCCACTAATAGTATTGTTGAGGGCACAGGTAATGTTGAGGGACACGTGCTTGTGTAATGCCGGGACGGCACCCTGGGAGAAAAAGTGGCTGGAGACTGAGTACCTTGGGATGGCTGTTGCCATCAGGTTGTGGAAACCTTCTGTCTCCACAAGCCTAAAAGGCAACATTTCGACAGCAAGCAGACGAGAAATGAGTGAATTTAGTACTGTGGCCTGTGGGGCATTGGCTGCATATTTATACTTGCGTTCTTGACTGGGGTATGGACAACTGAAGGTTGCGCTATTACAAGGACGTGGATGTGCATGATGATGTTGGTAGTTGAGTGTGGGCAATGACAGGTGCAGAGTAGGAGGCATCTTCTCATGCACCATGGACAAAGGATTGACTAGCACGCACAACACTGGAAGAAGCAGTGGTATCACCCACAGACACTGTTCCTGGAGCCTGGGGTTCGGCCCATAAATTCAGGTACTTTGCTGCCATGTGCCTAACTCATGCTGGTGGTGGTCAGGCTGTTAATTTTGCTATTTCTGCTGATGTGGGCATGGCAGGTGGTGCAAATGGCCTGTTTTTGGTTATCGGCAGAATCTTTAAAAAACAACCAGGCCCGAGAAGACCTAACAGTTGTATTGCCAACTTCCGTCATGCTGGTGTTACGAGGAACGGTTTCCCGCCTTCTATCTGTGGCCAACACATTGCTTCTTCCTGTCTCTTGGGGTGCTATGCCTCCCTCCCCCGTGTGCTGCTGTCTTCGCTCTGCATGTCTTCCTGCCAGGTTGGGTCAATTACTATATCATCCACCACCTCAGATTTCACTTCTGCACCTTGCTCCTCCTCCTGACTTTCTGGCAATTGTGTCTCATCATCGTCTACCTCTTGTGACACCTTCCCTCCATTGCCTTCAGTGACCGTGGCTGCTCAAATATTTTTTGCATAGCTACATGCGATCTCATCTTGCCTCGCTTCAAGTGGACCGGGTGAGAGGCCCGAATCTATAAATGGAAAAGTTAACAGCTCTTTGGAGTGTCCAAGTGTAGGATCAGTTGTCTTCAGGCACTTTTGGTGAGAGAAAGGAGGATTAGGTTGAGGAGTATACGGTCCAGACTCACTGCTACTCAGACTCGACCTTGTGGAAGACAGGATGGTGGTGGTGGCAAAGTAACTGGAAGCATTATCCGCTATCCAACCAACAACCTTTTGACACTGCTCTGGGTTCAATAGTGGGGTGCTGCTGCGGTCCCCTAGTAATTGGTACAGGAAGGTCAAGCGAGAAGATGTGGACGTTTGTTGTGGCCCAATTTCAGCTTGCCCACGGCCTCGGCCTCTGCATACACCATCACTATCATGTCCACTTCCCCGTCCCATGTCACATCCCTTGCCCATTTTAAATGGACTACAATATTTTCCACGTTCATAACAAATGGCTGAATTTGGAGCAAACTTACAGTATATGTGATCTTTGTGCGAGAAACGCACAGTTTAAAATATTTGGCCTGTAGGTAACAATTTTTTTTCAGCAAACTGCTGTCAATAACCAGTCTAAGATACAGGAAAAACAGTTGAATGGAGGTCTCAAATGCCACAATTTTTAGCTCACAGATAGGTGAGGCGTGTGACGGAGATCCCCCACTTTTAATTATCTGGCCTATATTATTTTAAACATCAAAAGAGTGTGCATAAGTAGGCTAAGACACAGCATTAACAGTTCAACTGAGCCCAAGAAATGCCCCAATTTTCAGCACACAGATGGGTGAGGCTTTGACGGAGTTCCCCACTTTTAATTATCTGGCCTGTATTTTTTTTAACAGCAAAATTGTATCAATAACTAGGCTAAGACACAGCAACAACAGTTCAATTAACCCCTTTCCTACAATGGACTTAATATTCTGTCCATGTGACCTGGGACCAAATTCCCATGGACGGAATATTACGTCATAGCGATCAGCGGCGCCCACGTGGTGAGCTCAGCTGATCGTGGCCGGGTGTCAGCTGATTATCACAGCTGACACCCGGCACAATGTGTCAGGGGAGGTCATGGACCGCCCCCGACACGTTAACCCCTGGCACACAGCGATCAAACATGATCGCGGTGTACCGGAGGTTAAAGGGAAGCCTCGGCAGGGAGGGGGCTCCCTCCATGCTTCCCTGAGCCCCCACAGCAGCACAATGTGCAGCGCTGCTGCGGGGGTCTCATTCCCTGCAGGTCCCCGGATCCAATATGGCAGCGGGGACCTTCGGGGGCCTGCAGGGAGCTGGCTTCCTCATGCGGAGGAAGCCTGTGTAGTGCCTGTGACAGATTGCTGATCTGTCACAGCAATCTGTGATGTGACAGATCAGAGATCTGTCACAAGACAGTGATGTCCCACCTGGGACAATGTAATAAAGTTAAAAAAAAGAAAAAAAGTGTAAAAATCATTTTAAAAAAATCGCTAAATAAATTAAAAAAAAAAAAAAAATTCCCTAATAAGTTCATTTTTTGGAAATAAAAAAAAACAATAAAAGTTCACATATTTGGTATCGCCGCGTCCGTAACGACCCACCCTATAAAACTGTCCCATTATTTTACCCCTTTAGCAAACCCCTTAAAAAATAAAAATATAAAACGAAGCAAAAAATAATGATTTATTATCATACTGTCGAACAAAAAGTGCAACAACGCGCAATCAAAAAGACGCATATAAATATCCATGGTACCGCTGAAAACGTCATCTTGTCCCGCAAAAAATGAGCTGCCAAACAGCATCATCAGCGAAAAAATAAAAAAGTTATAGCTCGCAGAATAAAGCGATGCAAAAATAATTATTTTTTATATAAAATTGTTTTCATTGCATAAAAGCGCCAAAACATAAAAAAAGACATAAATGAGGTATCGCTGTAACCGTACTGACCCGAAGAATAAAACCGCTTTATCAATTTTACCGCACGCGGAACGGTGTAAGCGCACCCCCCAAAAGAAATTCATGACACGCTGGTTTTTGTTCATTCTGCATCCCAAAAATCGGAATAAAAAGCGATCAAAAGATGTCACGTACCCAAAAATGATACCAATAAAAACGTCAACTCGTCCCACAAAAAATACGACCTCACATGTCTCAGTGGGTCAAAATATGGAAAAATTATAGCTCTCAATATGTGGTGATGCAAAAACTATTTTTACAATAAAAAGCGTCTTTTAGCGTGTGACAGCTGCCAAATATAAAAACCGTCATAAATAGTAAATCAAACCCCCCTTTTTCACCCCCTTAGTTAGGGAAAAATAATAAAATTAAACAAAATGTATTTATTTCCTTTTTCCCATTAGGGTTAGGGCTAGGGTTAGGGCTAGGGCTGATATTAGGGTTAGGGGTGTGTTGGGGTTAGGGTTGGAGTTAGAATTGGGGGGTTTCCACTGTTTGGGCACATCAGGTGCTCTCCAAATGCAACATGGCATCTGATCTCAATTCCAGCCAATTCTGCGTTGAAAAAGTCAAATGGTGCTCCTTCCCTTCCAAGCTCTGCCGTGCGCCCAAACAGTGTTTTACCCCCACATATAGGGTATCAGCCTACTCAGGACAAATTGCAAAACAACTTTTGGGGTCGAATTTCTCCTGTTACCCTAAGGAAAATAAAAAATTTGGGGCAAAAATATCATTTTTGTGGAAAAAAATATGATTTTTTATTTCCACGCCCGGGCGTTATAAACTTCTGTGAAGCACTTGGGGGTTCAAAGTGCTCACCACACATCTAGTTAAGTTCCATGGGGGTCTAGTTTCCAAAATGGTGTCTGTTATGGATGAGTCACCGAAGGAGGAAAAAACAAAAATAATAGCTAAGTCGAGAAAACCAGAGAAGTTGGCAGCTATCGGATTGCAGACCCCTGAACCTATCCACAACAACTAGCAGTAGCCGTGGGGGGTTCCTACGGTGCCCTAGACGCCTCGATCACAGCCGGAGAACTAAATTAGCCTAAAGACAGAAAGGGGAAATCTAAACTGCCCCAGAGCAGACCCCAAAGCAATAGGCAGCCCCCAACATATATTGACTGTGAAGCAAGATGAAAAACACTAACACA
Source organism: Dendrobates tinctorius (assembly GCF_039654945.1). NCBI lineage: Eukaryota > Metazoa > Chordata > Amphibia > Anura > Dendrobatidae > Dendrobates > Dendrobates tinctorius. The sequence goes on from NW_027361675.1 coordinate 57,297,197, forward strand.
GATAGAAAGATAGGTTGAGCAAATGATGGGGCCCAAGCTAACTAAATAGGACAGGATAGAAAAGCTGCTGTCTGTAATCCGCAAAAACCCTATCCAAAAATGTATCAACAGACTGATAGGAGAAACAGGCCCTGAAGTCGCTAGGCTTCAAAAGACTATATCAGCACTCAGGTATATTCTGAAGACAGAGCCAGAGATCAACAGATCAGAGACAAAAATGGAATTCAGCTCACCCCCGGCCGGGGATGAATGAACTCCAAAAAAACAAGGCAAACAAAACCAGAACTAAAGTGTACAAAAGGCAGAGCAAAACTTAGCTTTGAGAAGCAGAAATCAGACTGGTCTCCAAGAATCCAGCAGGAAAATCACCGGCAAGGCAGCAGGGCGTCGGCTGCCTTATATCCAGTCATCAGTTCCTGTGACCCAGTCATCATCTGCCTGCTCAGCTGTTTGGTAATCAGCCTCACTACCTTCCTTCACCAGAAGAGGGAGTTCATCAGACCTCACTGGTGAAGGGAAAAATGAACTCACAAGAGGTGTCATTTGTGGGGGGTTTCCACTGTTTAGGTACATCAGGGGCTCTCCAAAGTCAACATGACAACCGCAGACCATTCCATCAAAGTCTGCATTCCAAAACGTCACTACTTCCCTTCTGAGCCCCGACGTGTGCCCATACAGTAGTTTTCTCCCACATATGGGGTATCAACGTACTCAGGACAAATTGGACAACAACTTTTGGGGTCCAATTTCTCCTGGTACCCTTGGGAAAATAAAAAAATTGGGGACTAAATGATCATGTTTGTGGAAAAAATACGATTTTTTTATTTTCACGCCCATGCATTATAAACTTCTGTGAAGCACTGGGGGGTTCAAAGTGCTCACCACATATCTAGATAAGTTCCTTGGGGGGTCTAGTTTCCAAAATGGTGTCATTTGTGGGGGGTTTCCACTGTTTTGGTAAATCAGGGGCTTTCCAAACGCGACATGGTGTCCAATCAATGCCAGCCAAAAACGTCAAATGGTGCTGCTTCCCTTCCGACCTCTGCCATACGTCCAAATACTCATTTAGGCTGGTTTCACATTAGCGCTTTTGTGCGCAGCGCATCGGGCGCACCAGTGCGCATGCGCACTGCGCACCTATATTTTACATGATGTGCGCATGGTCTTGCGCATATTTGCGCTTTCGTGCGCATGCGTTTTTTTGTCTTTCGCGCCAGGCGCGTCAGACGCAACATGTTGCATTTTTGGTTCCGCCCTGTCTCGTTAAAACAACGCATGCGCACGGAATGCGCACGGAATGCGCAAAAACACCACATTGGAGCCTATGGGAGCGCAATACTTGCGCATGGTCTTGCGCACGCTTGCGTTTTTATGCGCATGCGTTTTTTAAATAAACATGACTGAAATTTGGTCTAGACAGTAAAAAAAAAAAAAAAAACCAAGGTGATAAAATGGTGTGGGCACTGGGATTCCACAATACTTTAAGGATTGCTCACTAGTGGACACACAGCACAAGCTGCACCAATGTAAGTATGAAAAACCTAATGTCTGGCTGAAATTTCAATACATTTCTATGTACTTATGTCTCTTTTTTTTTTTATTGCAGCATGTCTTCATCTGGTGAAGAATATGTCCCCGGGACAGGGCAAGAGGCAGAAGAAGTGAGTACTATGCTTCCGTATGGAATTGAAAAAATAAACACATGTGATTAATTTTTTCTGTTTAATTTTCAGACCTCATCCTCCATCACGCCACCACCACCGGAGGAACGGCAGGAGCAGCAAGGCCAAGTGCGGGCGGGTAGACGTGATGTAAGTACAGACGGACTGTTTTTTTTTTTTTTTTTACTTATTTTCTAGTCTGGTTTATTTATTTATTTTTTTTTTTGGTATTTTTTTTTTTTTTTTTTAAATTTTCATGGTTGTTTTTTTCGATGTTTGTTGCTTTTTTTGCATTTATTTTCATTTAAAACAAATAATTTTTTCATGGCTTGTTTATCAATATCTAAAGCTCAAAGTGTGTATGTGTGTGTGTGTGTTTGTGTGTGTGTGTGTGTGTATGTTTGTTTGTTTGGGTATATGGGCACGGGACTATGGGATGGAGGATATATATGATGGGTATATGGGCATGGGATAGAGGATATGTATGATGGTATATGGGCACGGGACTATGGGATGGCGAATATGTATGATGTGTATATGGGCACAGGCATATGAGATGGCGAATATGTATGATGGGTATATGGGCACAGGACTATGGGATGGAGGATATGTATGATGGAATATGGGCACGGGACTATGGGATGGAGGATATATATGATGGGTATATGGGCATGGGATGGAGGATATGTATGATGGTATATGGGCACGGGACTATGGGATGGCGAATATGTATGATGGGTATATGGGCACAGGCATATGGGATGGCGAATATGTATGATGGGTATATGGGCACAGGACTATGGGATGGAGGATATGTATGATGGAATATGGGCACGGGACTATGGGATGGAGGATAATTTTAAATTTCTATAACTAACCACAGTAGTTACTATGCCCGGGCAGCGCCGGGCTCTTCAGCTAGTTTTCGATATTTTTTATTTTAAAATCTTTCAAAGATTAATGTTTGTCTTTCTTTTCTAGGCTCCACAGCGGGAGGAGGACCTCGCCCTGGACAACGACGAGCTCATCCGTCTAGTCCAGGAGCGAGTCCCGTTGTGGGACACCCGTCACCAACTGCACTCGGACAACGTGGTGATCCGGCGGCTCTGGAACGAGGTGGCCGCATCGCTGATGGATGGCTGGGACAACGCCTCTCCCCGGGTCCGCAAGGATTTTCGTAAGTATTTAAATGCAGTGTGATGCAGCAGTGATCTTGGCCGGGATCACCCAACTGTGTGTGATGCTATTAACTCTATGGAGTTTCTATCATCACACACAGTTGGATGATCACAGCCTCCAGTGCATAGTCTTACTTTTTTTCTTTTTTTTTTTTCCATCACAGTGAACAAAGTCAGAACCCGTTGGCGCTCGATGAAGGACCGCTTCAACAGGGATATCCGTCAGGAGAATAAGGTTCGCAGTGGTGCTGCGGCAAGGACCGGCACGAAGTACCGATACCATCGTGCCTTGGCATTTTTAAGACCGGTCCTTGCCTCCCGAACGTAAGTATTTTGTAGTTGTATTGTGTTTTATTCTGTGCTTTTCTATTCCACAGGAGTTGGCGATTGTTAATTTATGGTAGTAATTTCTTTCTTTTCTTTTCACAGCACCTGGAGCAGCACCCTGCAACCTGGTCCCGAAGCGGTCCTTCATCAAGCTGCCCCGGACCCCTCCCAGCCATCCATCAGCGAGGAAGCACCTTGCAGGTCTGCACCACAGTCATCTGGAGACCAGGAAGCTGGTCGCTCAGGTGTTCCCCTGTCCCAGGTCTCTGCCACTGGTTTTGCGGGCACTTCCCGCCAGCAGCGGCAGAGGACCTTGGACAGGCCTCTCATGCCCGAGTTCGTTGAATTGAGCTCGGTCTTTCAGAGTAGCCTCAAGGCACTCTCCAATAGACTTGAGAGTGGTTTCCTCCTTTTGGACCAACGCTACAAGTCTATCGAGGGTCGCCTTGAGCGCCTGTAAGTCGACCTCGCCAGACCAGCGCATCATTTTTATACACAAATAGCTCGGGACACGGCGGAACACCTTACCCCTGACCTCCAGTTGACTGTCATGCAGGCCTGCAACAATGCTTTTATGCAGGCTATGCAGCAGAGTAGGATTATGCAGCAGTCAGTGGTGGCATTTCCACCGGTGCCACCACTGACTCGTTTTACAGCATTACCTACTTCTGCTGCATATCACTGCACAGCCACCACACTTCCAAGCCTCGCCGGACACCAATATACCGCCACAAGTCCGAGTGCAGCTGGACACTTACCCGCCAACACCATGCCAAGCGCTGCTCCTTCCTGGCCCACCACTGCTGCCGCCACCACCACTGGATGGCCCGTCGTCACCACCCCTGCCTGTAGCGCCGCCACCACCACCACCAGCGGGAGGACCACCCCGGTATGGACCGCCACAGCCACCACGCCTGCATGGCCCGCCACCACCACCACCACCACCACCTCGGAGCAGCATCAGCTGGGGGACCCGCATTCAATATTTACGGCCCCTGCCAGGACATCCACCACCACCAGCATGCCACAGCTGGAACAAGATCCTGGCAGGCGGTCCACAAGCGCCAGGCGGTCCCCCAGCTCCAGCCAGTCCACAGCCTCCAGGCGTTCCAGAGGCTCAAGGCGGTCCAGAGGCTCAAGGCGGTCCAGAGGCTCAAGGCGGTCCCCGGGGTCTAGCCAGTCCTCAGGCTCAAGCGAGGACAGCAGGAAGACGACGGGCCACCGTCCTAAAAAAACAAAGAGGAGGACTCTTACCCTCCCTCCTCCCTCACCTCCCACTTCACAACTTTCCTTGCCTCGGCTCCCTTCCCCCACTTCTTTGGTTCCTCCTTCCCCTAGAACCCCTTACTCCACCCAAAGCCGTTCCTCATCCCTCCACACCCCCCAGTTTCCAGCAACTAAAAAATAAGTTAAATAAATGTTATATTTTTTTTCCAAAATAATGTTTTGTTATTGTGTCTTTCGCCGCCTGCACACACTGCGCCCTACACTATGGTTTGTTTTTCTTTACTTTATACCGGATGGTCAGCCATCCAACTCTGAAAGGGATACTATATTTCTTTTTTTTTTATATATATATATATAAGAAGTTGGGCCTACCTGTCTCCACTGTTGGGAGCATCATCCGGAAGTGGAAGTTATGGAACTACTGTTAGCCTTCCACGGCCTGGACAGCCTTTGAAAGTTTCCTCCCGTGCCGAGGCCAGGCTTGTCCGAAGAGTCAAGGCTAACCCAAGGACAACAAGGAAGGAGCTCCGGGAAGATCTCATGGCAGTGGGGACATTGGTTTCAGTCAATACCATAAGTAACGTACTCCCGCAATGGTCTCCGTTCCAGACGAGCCCGTAAGGTACCTTTACTTTCAAAGCGTCATGTCAAGGCTCGTCTACAGTTTGCTCATGATCACTTGGAGGACTCTGAGACAGACTGGTTCAAGGTTCTCTGGTCTGATGAGACCAAGATCGAGATCTTTGGTGCCAACCACACACGTGACGTTTGGAGACTGGATGGCACTGCATACGACCCCAAGAATACCATCCCTACAGTCAAGCATGGTGGTGGCAGCATCATGCTGTGGGGCTGTTTCTCAGCCAAGGGGCCTGGCCATCTGGTCCGCATCCATGGGAAGATGGATAGCA